>NC_141385.1:38824307-39424307 GCF_017979445.1 Akebia trifoliata | reverse complement strand
AATTATGGCAATACCCTTCATAGGGTCCACAATCATTTCACATCAAAAATTCATAAATAATAAAAACCAATACTACTATTGAATTCCTTATGAAAAATTGATTACAAAACATCCCAAAATATCAAAAATTGACTTTTCATTGCAAAATTCCTCTTCGGGGGCAAAATGGTAATTTTTCAATTTTAACAATTTAAAATTATGAAATTAATAACTAAAATATTAATTAATGTGAAGTGAAATCCTAATTAAAAATAAAATTTTTAAACCAATCAATCAAGCTCTTAGGCAAAATTGTTGATGGTTGCCCACTTATTTAAGTGGAGCTCCTGATATTTATTAAAAGTCCCCTCCATCTGGGGGCCTAAAGAATTAAAATATAATTAAGGGGGGTTCTCCAAAAATTAAAAATATATTCTTTCATTTTAGGTAAGAATTAAAATCCTAATCTAAAGAAATCTAGCCAATGAAATAAGACTTAAGTCAAAACCCTAATTAAAACCTTAATCTAAATAAACCTAGTCAATTAAATAAAATTTATGTCAAAACCGTAATTCACCTTATCTAAAAGAAACCTAATTAAACACCAACTCTTCCAAAAAAATCTATAAATAGGAGCCTCCACAATCCAATCTCGCAGATCAAAATAAACCATAGAAAAAGTAGGTCAGAAAGTCTCCCTAGCCTCATCCAAACCTTGATTTTGAAGTGCTAACCTCCTACCTATCATCCAACCCTAGTTTTTATTCAAAAACTCTCAGAACTTCTCAAAAAAATACCTAGTAACCCTTCAAAAATATTCAGAAATCTATCAAAAAATTAGGAAATACTCAGATCTAAGAAGAAGATACTTTATCTTGGAGATCCGAAGCGAATCCATTAATGGAGACAAAACAAAGAATCTCAAACGAAGAGTCTTCCGTCAGTTCTGAGGGACCAAATCATTACGATCATCTAGGTATACCTTTTATTTTTTATTTTATTTTATTTATTTGTTTTAGGTCTTTTAGCAATGTAATCCTTTTTAAAAAATAGTAGAGATCGGCAGTTACCAGGCGGGGTTGGTGCCTAACACCTTCCAACCCCGTAACGTGATCCCCGGATCATAGTTTCTTTTATTTGTAGATTAGTTATTTTTATCTATTTAGAGTCAATGCTCGGTACCTAGACCGTAGTAACTAGGTGACGATTACAAAATCCCAAAAATCAAAAGCGGATCCGCACACCCCGCAGATCGAGGGCGCTTTCAGTGGCGACTCCACTAGGGATAATTGAAGATTAAACTTGAAAAATCCAAAAGATTGATGCATTACCAAATAGGCCTAGTTATTTATTTTATTTTATTTATTTAGATTATATTTTATAATTTTGTTCTTGTGGCATCATTTGATTAGATTTTGAGTATGATATTTTGAAATATTATTTTCTATGGTTCAATCAAGGGTCACTTGGGATGACCCTAAATAATTCGAGATGTTAGTTTCATTGAAGATGGAATGATGGTTGTTGAACCTTGAAGATCTTAAAGGAAAAAATAAATAAATAATTTTTATTTATTATTCCTTTAATTATTTTTTAGATACGTGCGTTGATCTGCCCTTTGACAGTAAAGTTAAAAAAATAAATATTTGGGCATGTTGTTAGCAATAACAACAAATAAATAATTTTTTAAGATAGGTGGTGTGCGGTTAGTAAGAAATTTCTTTTAGTTTTTCTTTCTCAAAACGTATGTGATGAACGTATTAAAAAAAAAACCAAAAGAAAAATAAAAAATTTCAATAAAAGAGAAGTGAGGTTAAAAAAAAAAAGGATTTTGGAAACTTACAAAGTTTTCCATTTTTTTCTCTTTCCTTTCTTCTTTCTTTTCCCCTTTCATTTCTTTCTATTGGTGTAACGCCAAACCCTCTTCTCTGATTTCTTTGAACCAAAGAGAACCCGAAAGACAATCTTCCTCGCTCCTATTGGATCTTAATAAAAGGCTCAGTACCTTTCAATTTGCTCCTTTTAATTTGTTCTTAATCAAAGATAGTTATGATGTACGCTTCAGAATTAGGTGTTTTTTGTTTTTTCTTTGAAGGTGCTTCTCTAGAAAACTATTGTAAAACCAGTCATTGATGTTGTCGTCATGAAGGCGTAAACATTTTTTTTATCATCTCTCTTTTATACAATTGCCATAGTAGTTTTCTCATTTCAGATTTGGTACGATTTATAGAGAGAGAGATGAAGGAGAGAGAGGCGTCTCCTTTGCTGCCCCTTCAGCACTTTGAAAAGAAGAAAAAAAAACTCTTTTTACTATTTTGGTTCATTAAAAGAAAGTGATTAAAAAAAAAAACTCAAGTGTGAGTGGTTGCTGCCAGCAATACAAAAAAAAAGTGATTGTGTTTTATGGTGGCAAGCATTAAAAACATGTGAGTCATGAGTCATGCATTGTGAGTTGTGAGTTATGAGTTATGTGCATTGTGGCTGTGGTAGCAACATAACAAAAACAAAAAAAATAAAAATAAAAAAGGTTGAGTGTTGGGTTGTGTTGGTGAAAGCGCCCTCGATCTGTGGGGTGCGCGGATCTGCTTTTGACCTTTGAGGTTTGGGAGTCGCCACCTAGTTATTACGGTCTAGGAATCGAACATCGACTCGAAACGAATAAAAAAATAACTAATCTACTAAAAAAAAATTGAGTCCGGGGATCACGTTACGGGGTTGGAAGGTGTTAGGCACCAACCCCGCCTGACAAACGTCGGTCTCTACTAATTCCCAAATATAATTACATTGCGAAAAAGATCTAAATAATAAAAAAATTTACCTTCACGAACGCAACGGTTTTGTTCCCTCAGATCTGATAGAACAGCTCCTCGTACAGCACTCCTCGCTTCGTTCTATTACCGGATCTGATTTTTGATTGTCAAGTTGAGGTATCTTCTTCTTAGATCTCTAAGTTTTCTAATTTTTTATAGATTTCAAGGTGTTTTAGAAGGGTTTTTGATTATTTTTTGAGCTAAAATTTGGGTATGGATGTTAGGTAAGGAGTTAGGACTTCAAAATTAGGGTTTTGAGAAGGTTGGGGAGGTTTTTTGACCTACTTTTCTTAGGGTTTATTTTTTCATACGAAAATGGGTTGTAAAGACCCCTATTGATAGATTTTTTTTAAGTGCTTTTTAGATAGACTTAGTGTTTAATTAGAATTATAGAGTTAGCGTTTAATTATGTTTCTGTTATGTAGTTTTAGAGTTTAATTAGAATTCTATTAAATAAAGTTAGTGTTTAATTAGAATTACTTTAGATAGTTTTATAGTTTGATTAGAATTCTTGTAGGGTTTTGACTTTTAGTCTCACTTGATTGACTTGACTTTAGGATTTTGACTTGAGTCTTACTTGATTAACTTGACTTTAAGATTTTGACTTGAGTCTTACTTGATTGACTTTAATTTTAATTAGGATTTCACTTTACATTAATTAATATTTTAATTCTTAATTTCAGAATTTTTAATTATTAAAATTGTAAAATTACCGTTTTGCCCTCGGAGAGGTCTTTTTACATTTTAAGTCATTTTTCAATGTTCCAGGATGTTTTGGAATCGATTTTCGTAAGGAATTCAATGGAAATACTGGTTTGTATCATTTATGAAATTTTTTGTGCGAAATGCTCGTGAACTTTATGAGGGGTATTTTCGTAATTTTATCAAATTTTGTAAAACTTGACGAAATGATTTATTTGATTTCGATTTATTATTTTATGTGTTTGAAAGGGTTTTCCTAAGTATAATATAGGCTCTAGAGATGTTTTGAAGTTAGGGGTATTTTGATATTTTTGTCATTTTTCAGTGATTTTTACCGTGAAAATTCTTTTTGTCTGCAAGATAATGATTTCTATGTTTTTGGAGTTATATTTTCCTAGTGTAGCGTGGTTTCTACAGTTTTAGTAGTTTGAGATACCTCATCTGAATATCTGAAACATATTTTGTAACAAATAAAACATTGGAATAATCATCCATCATTGGGAACCGTTGTAATCGGGTTGATGAGTTGATTAATCAGGCGAATGCAAAAATGGGGTGTCTATAGCTGGTAGCAACATTGACTTAAAAAAAATAAAATGGTTGTTGTAAGTGCTATGGGTTGGTAGCAATAAAACAAAACAATACTATGATGTTATGCACATTTTTCAGTTGTAAGTGTTGTGCTGGCAGCAACACATTTTCAAAAAAAAATTGCTTTCCTCACTAGTTAATAAGATTTCAAATCTTTCTAATTGTCATAGACCTCACCACGTGAAAAAAAATATCATAATTCCTTATACTAACAACTATCATCAATTCAATATTCATTGAAACTTTGATTTGTTTTGGGTCACCTAAAACGATCCTTGATTGGACCATAGAGAAAAAGTCATTTTGTTTTTAGTTTGTTTAAAAAAAAAAGTTTTTCCTTGTACTTATTTCATTGATTGGCCTATGATTGACTGTTGTTGTGCCATAATTTTTGCTTATTAGATGTACCATGATCTTAATTGATATATACATGAGATGTGCATGCTTTAATTTCGAACTGAATGTTATGGATATTGTTTATATTTCTTGATTAATATTTGAAATCCATACTCTTGTGATCTGATTTGGCCCATGAGCCTGTTTATTTGAAAAACGCCCCAAGCACCCCCCATCCTACTTTGCACACACCTAAAAGCACCATCGATTCGCGGGGTGCGCGGATCCGCTTTTGATTTTTGATGTTTGGGAGTCGCCACCTAGTTATTACGGTCTAGGAACCGAGCATTGACTCTAAACGGATAAAAAAAATAATTAATCTACTAAAAAAAATACTGAGTCTGGGGATCACATTACTGGGTTGGAAGGTGTTATGCACCAACCCTACCCGGCAAACGCCGGTCTCTACTAATTCCCAAAAATTATTACATTATGAAAAAATCTAAATAATAAAAATATTTATCTTTGGAACACAATGGTTTTGTTCCCTCAAATTTGATAGAATAACTCCTTGTATAGTATTCCTCGTTTCGTTCTGTCATCGGATTCGCTTCAGACCTCCAAGATGAATAACCTCCTTCTTAGATCTAAATATTTCTAATTTGTTTATAGATTTCTGGGTGTTTTTGAAGGGTTTCTAAGTATTTTTTGAGTTAAAGTTGGGGTATGGATGTTAAGTAAGGAGTTCAAACTTCAAAATTAGGGTTTATGGGAAGCTAGGGAAGTTTTTTGACCTACTTTCTTATAATTTAATTTTTATACGAAAATAGGTTATGGGGACCCCTATTTATAGATTTTTTTAAGTGCCTTTTAGATAGAGTTAATGTTTAATTATAATTCTTTTAGAAAGAGTTATTGTTTAATTATAATTGTTTTAGGTAGAGTTATATTTTAATTAGAATTGTTTTAACTAGAGTTATTATTTAATTAGGATTGTTTTAAATAGAGTTATTATTTAATTAAAACCCTACTAGGGCTTTGACTTTTAGTCTCACTTGATTGACTTTAAGATTTTGACTTTAGTCTTACTTGATTGACTTTAATATCTTGACTTTAGTCTTATTTGATTAACTTTAAGATCTTGACTTTAGTCTTACTTGATTGACTTTAAGATTGACTTATATCTTTAATTCTTTGGGCCCCCAGATGGAGGGGTCCTTTAATAAATATCTAGGTAACCATAAACAATTTTGAGTGAGAGCCTGATTAATCAATTTTTTTTGTTCAAAATTTTAAATTAATTTTATTAATGTTTCACTTTACATTATTTAATATTTTATTTATTAATTTCAGAATTTTTAATTATTAAAATTTTAAAATTACCATTTTACCCTCGGAGAGGACTTTTTATGTTTTAAGTCATTTTTCAATGTTCCATGATGTTTTGAAATCTGTTTTTCGTAAGGAATTCAATGGGAATGTTGGTTTTTATCATTTATGAAGTTTTTTGTGTGAAATGGTCGTGAACTTTATGAACAGTATTTTCATAATTTTATTGAATTATGTGAAAGTTGGTAAAATGATTTATTTGATTTCGATTTGTTATTTTATGTGTTTGAATGGATTTTCCTAGGTGTACTGTAGGCTCTAGGGATATTTTGATGTTAGGGGTATTTTGATAATTTGATCATTTTTTAATGATTTTTACCATGAAGCTTCTTTTTGTCTGTAAGATGATGATTTCTAGGTTTTCGGGATTATATTTTTCTAGCGTAGCGTGGTTTATAAAGTTTCGTTAATTTGAGATACCTCATCTGAATTTCTGAAACACATCTAATTACAAAATAGAACATTAGAATAATCATTCATCATTGGGAACCGTTGCGATCGGGTTGACGAGTTAATTAATCAGGCGAGTGCAAAAATAGGGTATCTACAGATACCCCTCTTTGGCAGAGGGTTGAAGCAAACTAGACAGCAAATCTATTTCGGTAAATAGTGCGATATCCAAATGTCAAAACTAGTGATAGTTTATTTTGCAGCCTGATTTAGCAATTCGTCGAGACGGTCGGATCCTTGAGGGTAAAACTCTCCCCAAACAAGTTTTTCAGGTCCTCGAGTTTGAACTTTCACTAACGATGTCAGATACTCTAATTTTAAAAAAATTCTCCCTGATTAATGCAAAAGTGCACGTGTGTGCAATGGTGTGATACTTACTAAGTAAAAATGTGTCAGGTCCTAAAGTTCTTCTCTCGCTAATAATAATAATTCAAAATTGAGATGTGCTTTTGCAACCAAAGCAATTATGATAATGTTGAATAATGAGCTAATTGGAGTCATAACATTGTAAGAACTTTGTTAAATCCTATTTGAAATTCTTTTTTAGAGTTCAAAAAAGTTTGAGTCTCGTTTATCGGACTCGAACGTATTGTAGCCACCCTTCTCGGGCTAAAGAACTTAAACAATCCTGTTAATTCAATATGATTCAAACAAAGCTGGAATCTCGTTTCTCGAACTCTGGCTAAGGTTTACATGAACTTAAACAATCCTATTAAAATTGAAGTCTCGTTTCTCGGACTCGAACTAAGGTTTATAGGCACTTCAAAAACACCTATTCATTCTATGATTAAAAAAGTTGGAGTCTCGCTTCTCAGACTCGAACCTAGGTTTGTAGGCACTTCAAAAAACCTACTCATTCTATGATTCAAAAAGTTGGAGTCTCGTTTCTTGGACTCGTACTTAGGTTTGTAGGTATTTCAAAAAGCCTACTTATTCTATGATTCAAAAAGTTGGAGTCTTGTTTCTCAAACTTGAACTTAGGTTTGTAGGCACTTCAAAAAGCCTACTCATTCTATGATTCAAAAAGTTGGAGTCTCATTTCTCGAACTTGAACTTAGGTTTGTAAGCACTTCAAAAAGCCTACTCATTCTATGGTTCAAAAAAATTGGAGTCTCGTTTCCCAGACTCGAACTTACTAAGCCACGTTTCTCGAACTTAGATTTATAGGAACTTAAACAATCCTATTAATTCATTATATGATTCAAAATCGAGTTTAAAGTTAGAAATATCAGGTCTTTATTGGCTTATCATGCATCTAGATTCATAATTATCATTAAACTTCATCGAACTTTTAAGTAAGATTTTCATTTTTAGCATGTGAGTAATGATTGTGTGTAAACTTTGTGTAAAAATTATAGAGATAGAGATATGAATATGGACTTTGGGTAAGTCGAATTCGTTCCATAGGGATAGTTGGGATTCAAATATTCATTTGGATTAAAAACCAAAATAGAGTTTAAAAACAGATTGGTTTTAAAAATAAAACAGAATTGTAGCAAATCAGAAAATGAAAATTAACAATAGAAAATATAGATTTAAACTAGTGAAAAAAGGCTTTAGAAAGTTCAAGTCTACCATTACAAGTCATCCAAAATGCTGAATCGTTCTAAAAATGACTCAATCCATGTAACAAGTCATTGCTCATGGATCGGAAGATGATTCGTTGTTACCATTAATTGTAACCCAAGAGTATCCATGAAAATCTCTGATTTAGACAACATTATCGGACTTATGCTTCCATTCATCACAGAGTATGAGTGTTTTTGAACTTATCTAAGTAATACTCATCAAAGCTTGAATTAGAAGCATGAGTTAGATGATCTTATCATAAAAAGATTCACAGATTTAACATGTAAAACTAAAATAAAAAATTAAAACAGCATAGGTAGGATGAACTTACTCCGACATCCTTGATCTCTCTAAGGAGGATTTAACCGATCATTGCAAGGATCATATTATAGCAATAAGAAAGTAAAAGAAGATAGTAGATGAAGAAGAGAATGTAAAACACAGATGCAACTTGATTCCTTATTTGATGGCTTCTCCAAAGAATTACTATAAAAACTAATGGGGGAAAAACTAACGCAATCAACTCTTGATCCTCTCACTACTACAAAACATTCTCTCTAAAAGAAAAATTAATAAAAATACAGAGAAATTAGGGAGAAGAAGAGGGACCCAAGAGGGGGCCCCTTCTTTGAAATCGACCGTCTAATTTATAACATTCGTAATCATGTTATTAGGTCGACTTTTCGGATTATTTGATTCTAAAGACCCATTCAGTTACAACCACCGAAGCATTTGAAAACTTCTGTACAAATCTCGAGGCAAGATGGCTCTATATCATCGTAGAGCACTAAGGGGCCACCGCGGAGTAGTGACGTGGCGGCCGAATTCATCGAGATTTTGTTAGATGCTTCCTTTTTGCTCGTATATTGTAACCGTCTTTGTTTCGTGATTTGATAACTTTCACGTGCGCTTTATTTATCTACAATTAGTAATAATATCTCATTAGCTCTATTAATTTGGATAAATAATTTAATTTTGTAATTATTTAAAGGAACTAACATTTATACAATGGTAATCTTAGTATAATTACGGTCCCAAAATTGAATAATTGGGACCTTATCACACTCCCAAACCTCAATTTTACTAGTCCCGAGCAAAACTTAAATCTAAACAACTCCTCTTTCATGAGATTCCCAACTGCATTTAGCTTATGCAGTAAGCCTTTAAACCCCTAGGTTACCCCTAGTGGACGAGTTTGACTCGTGAGGGTTTGCAGTGAATATACCCACAAAATTCTAACACTTTACAAAAATATTAAAATCAAAATCAAAGTATGTAAAGTGAACATAATGACATTTCATAATCAGTCAAAGGTCATTTACGTTTGAACAAAGTTCTAAGTTTTTATTCCTCATTTTCAGAAAATTTGAAAGATAACTTGAGTGCTTGTGCGATTTTCTGATTTTTTTTCTTTTTAAAAACAACATCTTTTTAGGAACAAGATTTCACCTCCTAACTCCTAAGAATGGTCGATTCTACCTAAGTTCTAACTCGAAACTAAGTATCCTGTCTGGGATTGTGAAAGGTGTGGATATTCACTTTAATACCTCTAAGGGACTTTATCTGTGATATTCCAGTTTACTTATGTTTTTACCATTGACAACTTTCACCCTATTGCACTATTTGGTCTCATTGGACTCTTTTTTCATTTTTACAGTTCTAGCCATCTTTGACATTTTTCTCTCATTTTCTTCATCTTTTTTCGATTTTATCACACTTCACCATTTTTTGATGTTCTTTTTATAAAAAGCAGGTAGTCCTTTTCAAAGTACCCAGTCTAATCCTATGGTTGTTGTCCAAGTGATACTAACTCCAGTTCTGTTTTTCTTCTAACAAGCCAACCAAGGGACAAAGAAGTCATAGTTCACTAGACTAGGTTCTTCCTAACACTCTAAACAGAGAAGAGGGTCAACTTTCGTTCCATAAAATCTTATCTTTCCAAATACTTAATCAGAAGTGAATTTTTAAAGTAATTCTGTCATAATTTTCTTAATTAGGAATAACCAAAAAGAACTGATGATTAAAAGTTAGGACATGAGCCTAAGATTTGAAATTCATATGTAAAAAGTATATACAAAGATTTTGAAGAAAATATTTCGAAAGTGTTGAATATTTTTGAATTTTTTTTTCAACATTAAATTAAATTAACAATGAAATAAACATAAAACTAAACTACCAATGAAATGCAATGCAATTGTGAGCTAACCTATTACCCCCAAACCTAAAGGACATATTGTCCTCAATATGCAAGTAGTAAGGAAAAATAAAAAGATTAGATCACACCTGAAACAGATTGGGTATTAATGTGCAAAGTCTTGTTATAACTAATCTGAAAAGAATGAAAGTTATAACAATGATAATTTTCGAAGCAGTTTTTTTTTGCATAAAAGAAATCCTTCCTAAAATAGAAAAATAACCTAATTAAGAAATTAAAAACATCATAATCTAAAATTTAGACCTATCTCCTCAATATAAGCTAACATCTATCTCTGCTACTCAATCAACAATTACTAACCAGGCTGCAGTCCTAATAACATTGATTGATTTGGTTTGAGAGTGGACTTGAAGATGGAGAGAATGAGAAAGGGATTAAGGTTAGAGGTTTTTTTTTTTAAGAAAAAATTTATTTCCTAACTACACATCTTATTAAAATAGAAACACATGGGTTGCCTCCTAAGCAGCGCTAAGTTTAACGTTTTCAGCCGGACCTATCAAAATGTCCGATATTTATGAATTTTCCTAACATTCATTTTGACGGACACAATGATCGACTTCCCACTCCAATTGATAGGCAGACAGATTTTTGCCATCGTTAAGACATGAAAATTATTTTTTTAAATGATCAACAACCCTCGTTTGTCCTCAGTTTTTAGTATCATCACCCTTTCAAAACAAGTTTCAATCATCGTATTCCCAAAGAGAATGGAAGTTGTAAGACATGAAAGGTTTTTACATTCTTGTGAAATGATGGGTTGGATGGGATACGAAGTGGGATCAGTAATGGTTGGAATTGGTGTGACTAACAAATTAGAATTGGTCATTGATTCCTCCAAGACAATAGTCTCCTCTGATGGTGGATCAATTTGCTTAATCAAATTTGTATAATCAACTTGCTCATTGGGAATTTGAAACATTGGTTGGCTCTCATGAGTTATCTCATTTGAAAATTGACCATTCTCTCTTTCTTCTAAGGGCACAGTAAACGGACTTAGTTAGACTTCTATCATTGCTTCGGTTGGAACTATAACTTCATTGGTATGTATTTGAACTTCCGTTGAGACGAAATTATCAGTTATTGATAGACAATCATCAAAATCCTCAAAAGAATGAAATTGGTCACTAAGATTATTTTCAAAGAATGGTGGATTTTCTAGGATTGAGATATCTTTATTTTCAAATTTATCAAATTTCCCTTCTTCTAAGGATAATGCTAGATCACTCAATTGAGTTCCTATGTTGATTAAGGCTTGACCTATGTCTTGTTGTTGATGGAGCTGTTGTTGTTGGATTAACTGTTGTTGTTGATTTAACAACTCAGTCATCAAGGACTTTAATGATGAAGTTGGAGGAGAAGACAAAACTGAGTGATTGAATGATGACTCTAGCTCTACAACTCTATATTCAAAGAAATATTGAGAATCATAGGATTGTTGGGGAATTACGGTTGGATTCATCATCGAGGTGTCATGCATATAAAACTCCTGATGGTTACAAAAATGACTACCCTGAGTAAACTCGTTCTGACGCGATTTTGAAAACTGTTACGGACTTCTTTCCAAATTGAAAATGAATCAACTCGCTGTCCCCGACAGCGGCTCCATTTTGATCGTATGTAAACTTTGTGCAAAAATTGCAGAGATAGAGATATGAATATGGACTTTGGGTAAATAGAATTCGTTCCACAGGGACAGTTGGGATTCAAATATTCATTCGAATTAAAAACCAAAACAGAGTTTAAAAACAGATTGGTTTTACAAATAAAATAGAATTGTAGCAAATCAGAAAATGAAAATTAGCAATAGAAAATATAGATTTAACCTAATAAAAAATGGCCTTAGAAAGTTCAAGTCTACCATTACAAGTCATCCAAAATGCTGAATCGTTCTAAAACTGACTCAATCCACATAGCAAGTCATTGCTCGTGGATCGGAAGATGATTCGTTGTTACCATTAATTGTAACCCAAGAGTATCCATGAAGATCTCTGATTTAGACAACATTATCCGATTTATGCTTCCATTCATCACAGAGCATGAGTGTTTTTGAACTTATCTAAGTAATACTCATCAAAGCTTGAATTAGAAGCATGAGTTAGATGATTTTATCATAAAGAGATTCACAGATTTAACATGTAAAACTGAAATAAAAAATTAAAACAGCATAGGTAGGATGAACTTGCTCCGACATCCTTGATCTCTTTAAGGAGGATTTAGCCGATCATTGCAAGGATTATATTGTAGCAATAAGAAAGTAAAAGAAGATAGTAGATGAAGAAGAGAATGTAAAACAGAGATGCAACTTGATTCCTTATTTGATGGCTTCTCCAAAGAATTACAATAAGAACTAATGGGGGAAAAACTAACACAATCAACTCTTGATCCTCTGACTACTACAAAACATTCTCTGTAAAAGAAAAACTAAGAAAAATACAGAGAAATTAAGGAGAAGAAGAGGGTCAAGATGGACCCAGGATGGGGCCCCTTCTTTGAAATCAACCGTATAATTTATAACATTCGTAATCGGTTTATTAGGTCAATTTTTTGGATGATTTGATTCGAAAGACCCATTCAGTTACAACCACCGAAGCATTTGAAAACTTCTATACAAATCTCAAGGCAAGATGGCTCTAGATCACCGCGGAGCACTAAGGGGCCACCGCGGAGTGGTGACGTGGCGGCCGAATTCATCGAGATTTTGTTGGATGCTTCCTTTTTGCTCGCACATTGTAAGTGTCTTTATTTCTTGATTTGATAACTTTCATGTGCGCTTTATTTATTTACAATTAGCAATAATATCTCATTAGCTCTATTAATTTGGATAAATAATTTAATTTTACAATTATTTAAAGGAACTAACATTTATACAATGGTAATCTTAGTGTAATTACGGTCCCAAAATCGAATAATTGGGATCTTATCAATTAAGAACAAAACTTTGGAATTCAATGACTTTCAAAAATACCCTTAGTTTCAAGGTTGGTTTTAACTGAAACTTGACTATGAGACTAATAGAGTGGATTACGCTTGAAAAATATGAACTTTGATGTATGACAAATAGAAGAACTGACATTCCTTTAAATTTTAGACTCTTAAGATTATCATATGTGCAATAAGAGATTGATCATTTTCTTTCGAATTTCTTTTGAAAAATGCTTGAGCTAAACTTAAAAAATCTTGATAAATATTATAATAGAAAATCTTCCTCTTCAAACTGGTTGATGATTCTACATTTTTCTTTGGTGAACACTTGAACAAGTAAACATACTCCTAAATATTTTACAATGTTCAAAATGACTTCTGAGTTTCTTCGACTTCAACATTGTTTTCATCGAATGTTGTGGCTTGAATGGTTCTACATTTCCCAATTTCTGCACAAGCGTTCTTCTGAATTTTTCTTCTTGATGGTTACTTTCCTCCCATTTGATGATGCACTAATTTTTGCTTAGATTGCTGAAAGCGCCCTCGATCCGCGGGGTGCGCGGATCCGCTTTTGACCCTTGAGGTTTGGGAGTCGCCACCTAGTTATTACGGTCTAGGAACCGGTCAATGACTCTAAACGGATAAAAACTAATCTAAAACAAAAAAAAAACTAAATTCGGGGATCAAGTTACGGGGTTGGAAGGTGTTAGGCACCAACCCCGCCCGGCCAAAGTCGGTCTCTACTAAATTCCCAAGCAAATTACATTGCTAAAACCTAGATAAGAAAATAAATAAAAAGTTTACCTTTCCGATGGCAAGGACTTGGTTCCCTCAGATCTGACAAAAAGAACTCCTTGTACCGTGCTCCCTTGCTTCGTTCTGTTTCCAGATTTGACTTCGGATCTCCGAGGCAAGGTATCTCCTTGTTTTTGAATCTGAATTCTTCAAATTTGTTGCGGATTTGGGAGTGTTTTTAGAAGGCTTTTGTTTTTCAGAAGGCTTTTGGGTGTTTTCTAGACTAAAATTGAAGGAGGGATGTTAGCTAAGGAGTTGGGACTCCAAAACTAGGGTTTATGGGGGACTGTAGGGGCTTCTAGACCTACTTCTCTTAGGATTTATGATTTGATACGAAAATAGGGTGTGAGCACCTCTATTTATAGATGTTTTTATGGGTTGATTTGGATAGAGTTAGTGTTTAATTAGAGATCTTTTAATTAGAGTTGTGTTTTAATTTAACTTGTTTTAAGTAGAATTGTGTTTTAATTAGAATTGTTTTAGGTAGAATTGTGTTTTAATTCAAATTGTTTTAGGTAGAATTGTTTTTAAGTTAGAACTCTATTAGATAGAGTTATTAATCAATTATAATTCTATTATGACTTTTGGTCTTATTTGATTGACTTTTAATGTTTTGACTTTAGTCTTAATTGATTGACTTTCAATATCTTGACTTTAGTCTTGCTTAATTGACTTTAATTTTGACTTCAGTCTTACTTGATTGACTTTAATACCTTGACTTCAGTCTTGCTTGATTTACTTTAAATTTTTGGAGAAGGCCCCTCCATTATTTCTTTAATTCTTTGGACCCCCAAATGGAGGGGTCCTTAAAGAAATATCCCACGAACCCTCAACGATTTTGCCTGAGAGCCCGATTGATCGATTTTTTAGGTTCAAAATTTTAAATTAATTTCATTAATGTTTAAATTTAATTATTTAATATTTTATTTATTAATTTCGAATTTTTTAATTATGAAAATTGTGAAATTACCATTTTGCCCCCGGAGAGGACTTTTCACGTTTTAAGTCGGTTTTTAATGTTCTAGGATGTTTTAGAATCGATTTTTCGTAAGGAATTCAATGAGAATGTTGGTTTGTGTCATTTATGAAAATTTTTATGTGAAATGATTGTGAACTTTATGAGGGGCATTTTCGTAATTTTGTCAGATTCTGTTAAAATTGGTGAAATGATTTATTTGGTTCCGATTTGTTATTTTATGTGTTCGAGAGAGTTTTCCTAAGCGTAATGTAGGCTCTAGAGTTGTTTTGATGTTAGGGGTATTTTGGTAATTTGGTAATTTTTAGTGGTTTTTATCGTGAAGCTTCTTTTTGGTTGCAAGATGATGATTTCTATGTTTTGGGGTCGTATTTTCCTAGCGTAGCGTGATTTCTAAGGTTTTGTCAGTTCGAGATACCTCATCTGGATTTCTGAAACAAATCTGGTAACAAAATAAAGCAATGAATACACATCCATCATTGGGAATCCTTGCGATCGGGTTGACGAGTTGATTAATCAGGCGAATGCAAAAATGGGGTGTCTACAGATGCCCCTCTTTGGCAGAGGGTTGAAGCAAACTAGATAGCAAATCTATTTTGGTAGATAGTGCGATATCCGAATGCCAAAGCTAGTGACAGTTCATTTTGCAGCTTGATTCAGCAATTCGTCAGGGTGTTCGGATCCTTGAGAATAAAGCTCTCCCCGAATCAAAAGGTTGTCAGGTCCTTGAGCGCAAACTCTCACTGACGGTGTCAGATCCTTGAATTTTAGAGAATTCTCCCTGACTAAAAAGTGCAAATGTGCAAGTGTGTGCACTGTGTAAAACTGAGTAAAACTTGAGCATAAATTTAGCATAATCTGAGTATAAACTGAGCATAATCTGAATATAAACTGAGCATAATTTGAATATAATCTGAGCATAGTTCCGAGAAAACCCTCGGCGGCATCTGAGCATAGTTCCGAGAAAACCCTCGGCGGTATCTGAGCATAATTCCGAGAAAACCCTCGGCGGCATCTGAGCATAGTTCCGAGAAAACCCTCGGCGGTATCTGAGCATAATTCCGAGAAAACCCTCGGCGGTATCTGAGCATAGTTCCGAGAAAACCCTCGGCGGTATCTGAGCATAATTCCGAGAAAACCCTCGGCAGTATCTGAGCATAGTTCCGAGAAAACCCTCGGCGGCATCTGAGCATAGTTCCGAGAAAACCCTCGGCGGTATCTGAGCATAATTCCGAGAAAACCCTCGGCGGCATCTGAGCATAGTTCCGAGAAAACCCTCGGCGGTATCTGAGCATAATTCCGAGAAAACCCTCGGCGGTATCTGAGCATAGTTCCGAGAAAACCCTCGGCGGTATCTGAGCATAATTCCGAGAAAACCCTCGGCGGTATCTGAGCATAGTTCCGAGAAAACCCTCGGCGGTATCTGAGCATAGTTCCGAGAAAACCCTCGGTGGTATCTGAGCAAAATTCCGAGAAAACCCTCGGCGGTATCTGAGCATAGTTCCGAGAAAACCCTCGGCGGTATCTGAGCATAATTCCGAGAAAACCCTCGGCGGAGACTGAGCAAAATCCAAGATAACCCTTGGCGGAAACTGAGCAAAATCCAAGTTAACCCTTGGCGGAGACTGAGCAAAATCCAAGATAACCCTTGGCGGCAACTGAGCAAAATCCAAGATAACCCTTGGCGGCAACTGAGCAAAATCCAAGTTAACCCTTGGCGGAGACTGAGCAAAATCCAAGATAACCCTTGGCGGCAACTAAGCAAAATCCAAGATAACTCTTGGCGGCAACTGAGCAAAATCCAAGTTAATCCTTGGCGGAGACTGAGCAAAATTGGCAAAGGAACGAAGGACTTTTGGGAAGGAATGAATGAATTTGAAAAAGACTGATCAGAGTGAATTGAATAAATCTGGAAGATACTGAATCTGGAAGAGAAATGATCGATTCCAAGAATGATTGGATCTGAAAAAGAATCTGGAGAACGAAAGAATGCCATATCTCCTATGTGAGATCCAAAATGCTTTTGTTTGAACCTCAAGGATGTATCAAAAAGTTTTATGAATTTAAAACATGAGTTTTCATTTCTTTTGAACCTCAAAAGTTTTTTTCGAAAAAACTGTTATCAAGAGGGCAACCTTAAGTTTGAGGTTTTTAGGAATAACATTGCTCCAACAACAAAATGTCCCTAGTTTGACAATGAACATGACCTTGAAAATAATTGAACACATCGTGCAAAAAAAAAAATGCCCCTAGTATAAGGGAGAAAAGTTACATTAAAAAAGAAAGAAAATGCCCCTTGTATGAAGGTTTGAAATAATTAATTACCACAAGCGCAATAAAGACTCAACTTTTAATTTTGATTAATTTTATTGAAGGTTTTGAGTCAGGCTCAAGAGTACAAAATTATTTCCTTTCGAGTTTCATCATAGAATTCACCCTTATCTCCCTTGGTTCACTTGGGGGAGTAAACATTTTCAGATCGATCGTAGACAAGATACTTGTGGCTTCTGAGTCTATGCCTGGTTTAAGCTAAGTATTGAACTTGATTATTCGGACTTCTGATGTTTCAGCTTGGACGCTCTCAGCTTGGGATTTTCTTTTATTTTTCTTTATTGCTCTAATTTTTGCCTAGATCGCCTTTTCAGGTTTTCAATCTAGCGAGCTTGCTCTAACTTTTGCCTAAATCGCCTTTTCAGGTTTTCGATCTAGCGAGCTTTTTCTTTTTTTCTTAGCTCTGATTGTTGTCAAAGTTGTCCTTTCAACCTTGCGAGCTTGCCTTAATTTTTGCCTAAGTCGCCCTTTTCGGGTTTTCAACTTAGCAGGCTTCATCATTTTTTATCTTTTTCTTCTCTTCTGAACTTCTGGAGTTGCTGTCTAATCATGCTTTGCTATCTTCCTTGACTTCTCACACGGTACTTAGGAGGACTTTCATGGGTAAGCTTAGGACTGGGTATAAAAAGAAAAGGATTTTGAGGCTCAAAAACCCAAATGCCCCTTGTGTGGCATTATTTCTTTTTCTTTAAATTTTCTTTCCCATTTTGATTTTTCTTTTGAATTTTTTTTGATTTTTTGATTTTTTTGTGTGGGGAAATAGATTTTTTTTATTTTGATGTGGTCGGGCCTGAAGTAACTTCTCAGGTTGCCTACGTACCCCAGAATTTTGGGATCAGACCAAGACGTAGTTCGAACTTTCCCTCCCCTAGGTTAGGTGATCAGGCTAAGAAATAAAAGGCACATTTTTTTTTTTGAAAGGGCTGCAAAGGGCTGAGAAAGAAGATAATGAACTGGGTAGCAAGGAAATTGATTCGGCCAAAGATGACCTCCTTAAATGTAGTACCGTTTGATTTGGTCAAGGTTGGTGGGTTCTGATAACTCGATTCCATCGTGATCTTGAAGTCTGACAGCTTTTCCTGGTAATATTTCTTTGATGATGAATGGACCTCCCCAATTTGGTTTGAACTTTCCCCTGGGATCAAAAATAGGTGCCATGTTCTCTTTGAGTACTAAATCCCCGATTTGTAAGTGACGGGCCTTAATTTTCTTGTCAAATGCACGGGCGACTCTTCTTTGATAAGCTTGCACGTGATACAACGCTCTCAGTCGTTTTTCCTCGATCAAATTCAACTCTTCATACCGTTGGCGAACCCAATCTGCTTCTGACAACTGACTTTCTAACAAAATCCTGAGAGATGGAATCTCCATTTCAACTGGCAAGACTGCTTCCATGCCATACACTAAGGAGTAGGGAGTAGCTCCGGTGGAGGATCGAATTGAGGTTCGATATGCCCATAATGCAAATGGCAGTTTTTCTGACCAATCTCGATGTGATTGACACATTTTCCTAAGGATAGTCTTAATATTCTTATTTGCTGCTTCGACTGCTCCATTAGTCTGAGGTCGGTAAGGAGATGATTTATGGTGTGAGATTTTAAACTTTGAACACAATTTGATAACCTCAGCTTTGAAGTGTGACCCGTTATCAGAGATCAACTCTGAAGGTACCCCATATCGACTAATGATGTTCGTTTGAATAAACTTTGCAACTCGAGACGCAGTGAGGACAGCATAAGAGGCAGCTTCAACCCATTTGGTAAAATAATCGATGGCAACCAGAATGTATTCGTGCCCGTTTGATGCCTTAGGCGATATTTTACCAATAATGTCAATTCCCCAGACTGAGAATGGCCATGGTGAAGTCAGACCCACTAATTGAGATGGTGACACATGTATCAGGTTCGCATGTATTTGGCATTTATGACAAGTTTTGACCATGTGATGACAATCTGTTTCCATCGTGGGCCAGTAGTATCCTTGTCTCATAATCTTCTTGGCTAACATTTTCCCACTCATATGAGGGCCACATTCTCCTGAATGTAGTTCAATCATTATCTGTTCAGCTTGATCTTCATCAACACACGACAAGTGAATCCCATCATAAGACTTTTGTATAAGCTTCCTGCGCACAGGATAAATTGAGATGCTAATCTTAGTAGGGTCTGTCGTTCTTTCCTCGATGCTTCTTCCGGGAATTCTTGTTTTTCCAACACTTTCTTTATGTCTGTGTACCATGGCTTTCCATCGGGTAGTCGAGTAGCAATGTTGATCTGATGGCAGTACGCGGGTTTATTTTTGACTTCAACCGTGATTGGCCTTAATTCCATGCCAGGGGGCAAATGGATCATTGAAGATAAAGTTGCTAAGGAGTCAGCAAATTTGTTATCCTCCCTTGACAAGTGCTGGAATAGGATAGCTTTAAACTTACTGACTAAGTTTAGCAAATACTCATGATAGGGTTTCAACTTTTCATCCCTAGTCTTCCATTCTTCCAATGACTGATGTATGACCAAGGCCGAATCCCCGAAAACCTCAATTTCTGTAATGCCCAGGTTCAAAGCAGCTTCGAGCCCTGCGATGCACGCCTCATATTCAGCCGTGTTATTAGTGTTCGAAAAGGCTAACTTAATAGCGATAGGAATATGGCACCCTTCTGGAGATAACAAGACTGCCCCTATTCCATACCCATTTTGATTGGCCGCTCCATCAAAGTATAACTGCCATGTTTGGTTCTGCGGTTCTTCTTAACGTGCAAGATGTTCTCATCTGGGAATTGATCGACAGGCCTTATTCCTTCTACTACAGGGTGATCTGCCAAGTATTCTGCTACAGCTCTCCCCTTGATGGATTTCTGCGTAACATGCGTGATGTCAAACTCTGATAGCAACAGTAACCATCGTGCGGTTCTCCCTGTTAACGCCGGTTTCTCAAAAAGATACTTGAGAGGATCCATCCGAGATAATAGGATAATTGAATGAGACAGCATATAATGCCGGAGTCTCTGAGTAGCCCATACCAATGCTAAGCAAGTTTTCTCCAAGGATGAATACTTTCGTTCATATTCTAACATCTTCTTACTGATGTAGTAGATGGCCCTTTCTTTGCGAGTATCTTTGTCATACTGTGCAAGCATGCATCCCATAGCTTCTTCTGTGACTGACAGATAAAGAAGAAGTGGCTCACCCGGTGTAGGTGGGACCAAAATAGGTGGATTTAAGAGATACTCCTTGACTTGGTCGAAAGCCTTTTGACATTGCTCATTCCAAACTGTTGGCTCATTCTTCTTGAGAAGCTTGAAAATAGGTTCGCAGACATTGGTGAGTTGAGCGATGAACCTGCTAACATACTGGATTCTGCCCAGAAAACCTCGAATCTGCTTTTCAGTCTCGGGCGGTGGCATCTCTTGGATAGCTTTAATCTTTACAGGGTCTACTTCGATTCCTCTCTGACTGACTACAAATCCCAACAGCTTTCCAGAAGTTACTCCGAATACACATTTCTGTGGGTTGAGGCGGAGTTGGTACTTTTGAATCCTTGTGAGAAATTTTTCTAACGCAGTAACATGCCCTAGTCGTTCTTTGGATTTGACTATCATATCATCTACATAGACTTCGACCTCTTTGTGTATCATGTCATGTAGTAAAGTCGTGGCTGCTCTTTGATAGGTAGCTCCAGCATTCTTCAAACCAAAAGGCATGACCTTGTAGCAGAAGGTCCCCCACGGTGTGATGAACGACGTCTTTTGCATATCTCGAGGATCCATCTTTATCTGATTGTACCCTGAAAACCCATCCATGAAGGACAACAACGCGTGTCCTGCTGTACTGTCTAATAGAACATCTATGTGTGGTAAAGGGAAACTATCCTTTGGGCTTGCTTTGTTTAAGTCTCTAAAATCCACACACATTCTAACTTTTCCATCCTTTTTCGGCACCGGGACAACATTGGCAATCCACTCAGGGTATTCTACCACTTCCAAAAATCCAGCGTTAATCTGCTTCGTAACTTCTTCTTTGATTTTCAAAGCCCATTCCGGCTTCATACGTCGAAGTTTCTGTTTGATTGGTCGAGCATCAGGATACAACGGAATCCGATGTTGGACAATATCTGTGCTCACTCCCGGCATATCCTCGTAAGACCACGCGAACACGTCTTTGAACTTTCTGAGTAAATCTATTATCCCTTTGCGTTCATCAGGAGATAAAGTGACCCCTATACGAATTTCTTGAGGACTTTCTTTTGTTCCGAGGTTGATAACCTCTACTTCCTCTATTAGAGGTTGAGCTTGACGTTCCTCTTCTTGTTTAAGTAATTTGATTATTTCAGGGGGAGGTTCTTCGTCAGAAGACTCTCCCTCCGAAGCCAGATTATTAGTTGAATTATTATTGCGCTCGGGGTAATCAAAAATTTCTTTCATTTCATTGAAAAGAGATGGGGTAACAGGACTCATTGCAGATTTGACAGACTCACTTGACTCAGTAGGAAAAACAGACTCCCTAGCAGCAACAGACTCAGCAGAAACAACTAACTTACTCGACTCAACAGAAATAAATGACTCAACTGGCACGTCAGACTGAACAGGACTAATGGGACCGACAGACCCAGCCTTGACATGCAACACAGGACTGATTACATGATAATTTGATAGAACCCCAACAGCGGGTTTGATTACAGACTGAGGATTTGGAATCCCTTTCTCAACCGACAACACTAAAACACTATGGTCTTCAATGAATAGCTGATCGATGTTGAGGGAGTCCAGATCAAGCTGCCAGTCTTCAACTTTCTTCTCCTTAACTTCTATGCTTGCTTTCTCTTCGGGCCATTCCATGCCAAAGAAGATTTCAAACCCCGGCAGACGAGTACCTGTGATGTGATCAATGAAAGGCTCTGGGAACCCACAGTAGCGGAAGTCTTCTCCTTCTTTCACAAAATAACCATTGAGAGTCTTTCGATAGGGCTTCATTTTAATGAGATCTGCGGTACGCCTTTGCCTTTTAGCGATGGCCTTATCCCGTTTTATCTTCCAGTATTGGGCCCAATCCTCTTTAGTAGGCTTATATCCTAGTCCGAATGTACCGATGGCCTCTTTAATCATTGGTGCTTCTTTAATGCCTTGCTGCTTGCGACCTAAGCCCATACCAGGGAAGAATCTCATTTTCTTGAATATATTGGCCATGCAACAATTATAGGTATTTTCCATTGGAAAATACTCTTTCATGGCTTGATCCCATTGGACTGAGCATATCTTTTCAAATTCGAATCCACTGAGCTCTACTCCCTGTTGTTCTGGTTGAATCTCAAGCAACGGCTTATCCTTAGCCTCAGTATTATTTATGATCCCTATAATTTCAGCATCTCCATGAAGAGTAATTACCAGCCCATCCTTGATAAATTTGACCTTCTGGTGTAGCGTAGAAGGGATGGCTTTGATCTGGTGTCACCATGGTCTCCCTAACAGTAGATTGAAAGAGGACTGGATATCAATAACCTGAAATTCTACAGGAAATTCAGCTATGCCTGTGGACAGCCGAAGGTGCAAAATTCCCAGTACATCTCTCTTGGTGTTATCATAAGCTCTAACACCTTGATTAGTAGGTTTGAGATCTTCAGCCTTAAATCCGAGACAAGTAGCCGTTTTCAGCGGGCAAACGTTCAGTGCACTCCCGTTATCAATCAAAACTAAAGGTACCCTCATTCCGTTACAGTCAACTGTAATGTGCAGCGGCCTAGTATGGCTTGCCCCTTCTTTTGGGAGATCTGAGTCCGAAGGATAGAATATTCTCCACGTAAGTTGCCCCCACTATACTGGCTAGCTGATCTGGAGAAGTATCAAGGGAGACTTGGGCTGTGTTTAGTGCTTTGAGAACAGCTTCCCTATGAGCTGTGGAAGCCATGAGTAAACCCCATACTGAGATATTAGCCCCTGATTTTTTCAACTGTTTGATCACGGAGTTATCCTCTTCGATGCTTTCCTTAGTGGGATCTTCTCCTTCTTTTCTTGCCAGGGCTGCAGGATTTTCAACACAGAGTTCTTGTGGCTTAAAAACTCTTCCACCTCGAGTCATATGTCTAACTTCATCACAGAAAAGGGAGAAGGGCTCATCTTCTTCAGTCAACACGTATGGATTTTCGTCTGTTAAAGATACAGGATTTTTCAGATTCATTTGTGCCAACAGGTAACTAGTGAACGCGGGACTATCGTAACGAGGTGGGGATAAACAATAGGTATCATCCGAGGTTAAATCGAATGGTTCATGGTTTGTGGTAAAAACCTCATCAGTGAAGGCTATCCCGGCAAGGGGGTAACTGGGCGGTTTAACTTGGATTGGATGGATGAGAGAAACAGGGTCGAATGGTAATGGGGTGTGAGAAACCATATTCAGGGTTGGTGGAGGTTGATAAGTAGGTAGTGGATTTGTGGTGACATTTGGTGGGCTAGGGATGGTGACCTTTTTGTTGTCAATAAGGTTTTGAATGGCATGGCGCAAGGTGATGCAACGATCCGTGTGATGGCCAGGATTTTGGTGGAACTCGCAGAACACGTTAGCATTGTGTCCAGCTGGCAAGGGATTAGGTAAAGGTCGGGGTTGGATAGGGGTAAGAAGCCCCTTTTTCATCAATTTGTGAAGCGCTACAGTGAGACTCATCCCTAGATTGGTGAACTGACGTGGAGTCCGAGGTTGACTTGGGTGAGCTTGGTTATTAGTCCGGGCTGGGGGTTGAGCTGGGGTAACTGAGGTATTGGCGATGTAAGTATGGTTGATGTTGGGTTTGGGAACATATGGTTTCTTAGGCTTGTTATCTGAGGGGTTAGAAAGGATCCCAGAGGCAAATGCATCCTCAAGTTGGCTCCCGGCTTGCAACAAGGATTCAAAGGTAGGGAGGTATTGGGCCACTAGGTGTTGAGCATATCCTTGAGAGAGGTTCTTTAGGATAATTGCTACTTGTTCCTTTCCGAAGGTCTATCCCACATTTGAGAAGCCTTGGCCCTCCAGCGACCAATAAAATCAGTGAATGTCTCCCCATTTTTCTGTTTAGTTGCTTCCAAATCCCTTCTTGAAGTCTCAATCTCGGTACTGTACTTATACTGATGCCAGAAGGCCTTTGACATGTTTTCCCATGTACCCACAGTAACTGGATCTTGAGACATTAACCATCGTAGTGCTGATCCCAATAGAGTTCTTTGGAACAACAATGTCATTTGTTCGTCGCTGAGCCCCATAGTGCGCATGTTGGTAACGTACACCTTAAGATGTGTTTTTGCACACCCTGTCCCACTGAACTTGTCCATTTCAGGCATCACAAACTTTTCTGGCAAATGGATTCTAGGGATGCGATTCAAAGCTTCAATGCCTGCTGCGATTTCATCAATACCCTTTATACTCTTCATTGCTGACTCCAATTGAGACATTCTATTAGATAACGCCGGATTTTCATCAACATACTCTTCGTCTCCGTCGAGCTCGAAGACTTCACGTGGACGTTTCTCTTCAACCTTTTTTCCCTTTGGGTCATCTAAGGGAATTCCCGTTGATTCCGAGGTCTGTTCTAACATTTCCACCTTTCCTTTTATATTGCTAATATCATTAGCAAAGGCTGCCAAGATCTTACGGATCTCTGTGAGCTCAGATTCTGACGCCATCTCTGCTTGTTGACTTGGTACTGTGGTTCTTTCTAACCGACTGGACTTACGACTCCAACTAGGAGGTGGACGCTTGAGTTTGGGCGCAATGATAATCCTATATGACCCCATCAAAGGTAGATTTAGTCAATTTCGGTATTACCCCCTTGATAACATTTTTAAGAATCATTTTATTGAGGTTTGTGCACCCATCCATTAATTAATCCATTCACACAATGAGTATTTGAAAAGAAAATAAATATTCATTCGAAAAGAAAGATAGTTTTGATAAAACAATAGTTCTTATTAAAAACATCTTTCAACAAATTTATTTGAACTATTTTTACATGGACGCTTGGCTTTGTCTTGATGGTCATCAGGATTGCTGTCAGGTTTGACCCTCTTGGCTCTAACAACTTGCTCTCTGAATTCTGCCGGTCCGTCTGGATACCCTAAGGTGCGCTTGTTCCAAGCTTTCTCAATGAGGTGTACTAACTTTTCAGTCAAAGGCTCGGGGGAAAAGAAGGCTTTATGCTGAGGTAAGGATAACTCTGTAGGTACATCGTACTGTTCTGGGATTAGGTTAGGGTGGTAAAAAGACGTTTCTTCTAAACCAATCAGACGGACATAGTATGATCCTTTGGTTCCTAGAACAGGGGGATCAGTCATCCACCAAGGGCACCTAAAATCGATATGACAGGCGAGGCGAGAGTCTAACCATTTGCTCCAAGCTTTGACTGAATTGTGACGCACTAACAGGTTTCTCTTGGAAAAATGCTCTGGGCCATATTCGAGGTTTGAGGGAATCTCTACGATTTTGAGACGGTCACAAAGTCACATGTAGAGCAAGTAAGGGCTTCCTTTGAAGCTTTCCTGCTCACCATTTTTTATGGCATCTAACCCTGAGAAGGTTTCAGCTAAGATTAGGGATACTGGGTTGGCTTTCCTTGAGAGCTGAGAGGCTATATCTATGAAGGACTCAGGG
Organism: Akebia trifoliata; assembly: GCF_017979445.1. Lineage (NCBI taxonomy): Eukaryota > Viridiplantae > Streptophyta > Magnoliopsida > Ranunculales > Lardizabalaceae > Akebia > Akebia trifoliata. Next base: position 39,398,630 of record NC_141385.1, on the reverse strand, counting down.
ATAGTTTGGCCATCACTATTGGAGGTTAGTATGTATTGAGCTAGGATTCCTAAGCACAACCGATAGTCTCTAGTGGCTCGCCAAGCTTCGGGTTTTACATTGATAGGGTGACTGCGGGAGCGATACGGGCCCAGTAAAGGTACTAAGTTCAATCTCCCGTCATGACTAAGGCTTTGGCTTCTTCCTTGGAAATGTTTAGCCCTGTGGCGAGTTCACCAGAATATCCGGTCTTCAATGAGGGCCTGACTAGGGGACCTGAAGTGGATATCCTCATGATGCCGCAATAATCCTCGTGTGTAGGGCATAAATGCATGTACCCCATATGGAATATGTGGAGGTAAGGGTTCCATCGCTTAGCCATAGCATGTAAGAGGTTCCAGTCTATCTCAAACTCATGGAAGAAAGAGCACTCCTCAACATGAATCTCCCAAAATTGATCTTCTCTACAGGGTGCATTCCTATGACGGTTGTTTTGACTAACTGATCGATTGGGTTATCGCCGGCGGCTAACATCCTGGTTTGACACAAAAGGGTATTTTAGTACTCTTTCAATGGTCCATGTAAAAGATCAACTTATTTTCTTATGGAAAATATTTTCTGGAAAATATATTTTCTGAAAAATATTTCTTCTAAAGGACACTTCTTTTGGAAATTAATCTTTTTTTTTTTTTTTTTGAAAAATATTTTCTTTTTTCTTTGAAAATTCGATTTCCATTTTGATTTAAATGGCCCGGTCCATCATGATTGTTGGGTCGGGATGGACTGGGTCATTATTGTAAAAGAATGGACTCTTTACTGGGTCGGTGCACCCATTTTAAAAAAATAAAATTTCTTTGATCCTTGAGGACAATCATGCACTTTGATCTCAACATTCATATCACTCACAAACATTCATCCAACAACAGGCATTCATTCAATAAACAACCCGGGAACACCCACGATAAGTTCGAGTCGTGACCTATGGGAAGGTTTCTAGACTCTAGGCTTACTACGTGCAATGCATTTTTATCTGGCCACCCTTGCCCAAGCACACCTATATACCTTTCGATACGTGGTGACTTGGTTTGATATACCGTATAGGTGATAATCTAAAACCTCAATTCACTTCTCTGAAGCCAAAAACAGCCAGTTTGATCTCCAGTTGAGAGGTGGCGCACAATGCTGAGCAAGGGCCCACTTAAATACCTCTCGTCTAGAATAGACGTAGTCTATCCCCCTCGTACAGTAGGGTACAGCGGGGCAAGATCTTGCTTAGGCACCGGTTTTGACCAAGAAGTGCAATTGATATACTTAGATTACCTTTTATACCTACGGGTACGAGTCAAGAGTTGTAGCTTTCATAAATGGTTTGGCATCCCACGAGGGGACCGACCACGTACTAGTACTACGTTGGCAATCGGGACATGTGACTGTGTGGCTTACAATAGGTAAAAGGCTCAGGTCGCTCCAGCCTGGGTGCATCAATATATCTCTCAGAATCACCTGATCAGACGGTATTAATGCCCCCAGTTTGATATACCCTAAGGTACGTGACTGGAGTTGTGGGTTTCATGAATGACGTCGCATCTCCGAAGAGACCGGGCCACGCACTAGTGCCACGTTGGCTATATGGGACGTGTAAGTGTGTAAAACAGTAAATGTGCATGTGGTGTGTGCAAAACAGGGTGGGGTGTGCCCGGGGCCTTTTCAAACAAATAGGCCCATGGGCCTGATCATACTATCACAATATGGATCTCACATTAATATTAATCAAAGTACACAATTCATAACATCGAGATCAAAATCAAAACAAGCATATCCAAAATATTTCTGTAGAGATCATAGCATATTAGATGGACAAACAATGACTAATATAAAAAGGGGCGAAGAAGATCAATCAATCAGGATAACACCAAATAATATTAATCACTAATCAAACAAGGAAACAAGAACAACCAACAACTCTTTTTTTTTTTTTTTTTTGTGACCCAATCAAAGATCACTTTGGACGATGACCAAACTAGCTCGACTAGCACGATAAGATTTCAAAATTATACTAAGGGTCATTAGGCCACGTGGCCCTTCATGTAGGCAATCCAATGTGGTCTTTTTAATCTTGATTGGAAACAATGAAATTCAATTATTATTATTATTATTTAAGACATTGAAATTTCAAATTTGAAAATCAAAATTCGAAATAAAATATTAATTAAAAAAAAAAATTTTGAAAATTTTTCTTTAAATTTTTTTTGAATTCCATCCTCCACAAGCACGTGGCGTTGCTTGGATCATCTTTTGGGTGCCACGTGATTTTCTCAATACCCCTTAGTAAGAAAAAAATCTTACAAAACTAGTAAGGCTAACCTATTCCTAGTTTTTCTAAAAAAATTATGAAACAAAGTTTTGTTTTTTTTCTTTTTTTATGTTGCTGCCGCAACATGCTGCCAACACATACCACTCACATCAATCTCTTTTTTTTTAAAAGAGTTTTATAAAACACAATTTTTTATGCTTGCTGCCCTTAATTTAAAAAAACAAAGGAAATTGTTACATCTAAAAAATGTTAATGTTGTGGGCTGCTGGAGACCTCTTCCCATTCATTGGGCCCATGCTCACCCGTTTGCTCACTAGCCATTTTGAGAAAAATGATCCAAAGGCATCTTTTCTTGATGAACAGATCGAGTCATCTTCATCCAAGGAATCAGTAACACAACCACTTCTGCTGGTGCTGCTCTTGTTGTTGTAATTTTAGCTGTTGAGAATGCAACTCTCAAGGCCATTGTATGTCATGATCCTTTCTTGTTCATCAAAGTCAATGCTCATCTCGTTGTCTTGTTGACAGCACGTAAGTTTCCTCATGAAGATTCTTTGAAAACCTGATCCACCCAATATGGAATCCCAAGCTAAGCAGCCTTGTTAAATCTTCCACCTCTGAGGAGGCTTCAACAAAGCTCCATCACCATTTTCGAAACAGAAAGAGAGGAGAACGAAACAGAGAATCCAATGTTGAGAGAGAGAGAGAGAGAGAGAGAGCGGAGAGAGAGAGAGAGAGAGAGAGAGGGAAGAAGAAGAAGAAGAAGAAGAAGAGATCTTGAAGAAAAAATAGAGTTCGCCATTCAAATCACCCCTTTGGAAGCGTAACTAATACTAGTTCCAGAGTCTTAAGCTGAGCAGCTGAACACATTGTATCTGGAAGTTAGATTGGGATTCTAAACCTCTTACAATATGATTTCAACTTAAATGTTCTAATGGCTTAAATAAAACTTTAATAAGTTGTAGAGCAAAGATTTCTATATTAAACTCCTGAACATGTCGCCTTATAGCAGCAATGACTCATGCTTATATTGAACCTGAATTGCAACAAGAATCACAGAGACCAAATTTGTGCAAATTGGAGTTCTCGCGTGGAAGCAAAACTTGTCCACAAAATCCACAAACACATATTTAAGAGAATATGCCTCGATTCTGTCTCTGTCTACATCAAGATTCTTCATTTTCTTCATCAATGAGATTTCTGCCATGGTTCCTCCTCTAAATTGAAATCTTAATGACCAATACCAAATCCAAAGCTTAGATGTGAAATTCAATCTCTCCTTTAGAGAAAACCATCGCCGATCGATTGCGAAAAAAAAGGAAAAATTGAAAAACTATGAACAACTACTGTATTCAAACAGATGAAACAGAGGGAGAGAATGGCGGGAAAGTTGCTTTCTCTTTCTTCAACACGTGGGTTCAGAATAAACAAACTTTTCTACTAGTTGCACACCACGCATTATTAACCATATTAAGTGCTTGAAAATTGAAAACATTTTTTACTAGGGGCACCCTAGTGCTTGACAGAACTAAAAAAAGTTAAACTTTGTTGGTTTCCCTTTTGCTGCCAATGGACAGCACGTTGTTTTTAAACAAAAATTACATATAAAAAAACGTATTGCCAAAGAACAGGTTGGAAGAAAAAAAGAAAAAAGAAAAACAAAAAAACAAAAAATAAAAAGGAGAATAAAAATCAAAGGATAAATCGATTCCTACAAAAAATAAATAAATAAAATAAAATAAAAACAATATGATTTAACCATTATCACTCCATCTTTAACGTAATCATCCTTTTGAAACCCCAAATTATTTAGGATCATTCTTGATTGACTTTCAATTGAATCACAAAAATAATGCTTGATTGATCCATAAAAAATAACATGCCGAGATCTCTAACATTCAAAACCCATGCCCAATAATCGAATAAAAAAACGGAGATGCACATATAATCATGAATAACCCAATAACCAAAACAAACTAAATAAACAAATAAAACATTCTAGGTTATTTTAGCAATGCTCCCATACTTGGGGTTTTTCAAGTTTGATCCTCAAATGTCCCCAGCGGAGTCGCCACTGAAAGCGCCCTCGATCCGCGGGGTGCGCGGATCCGCTTTTGACCCTTGAGGTTTGGGAGTCGCCACCTAGTTATTACGGTCTAGGAACCGGTCAATGACTCTAAACGGATAAAAACTAATCTAAAACAAAAAAAAAAACTAAATTCGGGGATCAAGTTACGGGGTTGGAAGGTGTTAGGCACCAACCCCGCCCGGCCAAAGCCGGTCTCTACTAAATTCCCAAGCAAATTACATTGCTAAAACCTAGATAAGAAAATAAATAAAAAGTTTACCTTTCCGATGGCAAGGACTTGGTTCCCTCAGATCTGACAAAAAGAACTCCTTGTACCGTGCTCCCTTGCTTCGTTCTGTTTTCCGGATTTGACTTCGGATCTCCGAGGCAAGGTATCTCCTTGTTTTTGAATCTGAATTCTTCAAATTCGTTGCGGATTTGGGGGTGTTTTTAGAAGGCTTTTGGGTGTTTTCAGAAGGCTTTTGGGTGTTTTCTAGACTAAAATTGAAGGAGGGATGTTAGCTAAGGAGTTGGGGCTCCAAAACTAGGGTTTATGGGGGACTATGGGGGCTTCTAGACCTACTTCTCTTAGGGTTTATGATTTGATACGAAAATAGGGTGTGAGCACCTCTATTTATAGATGTTTTTAGGGGTTGATTTGGATAGAGTTAGTGTTTAATTAGAGATCTTTTAATTAGAGTTGTGTTTTAATTTGATTTGTTTTAAGTAGAATTGTGTTTTAATTAGAATTGTTTTAGGTAGAATTGTGTTTTAATTCAAATTGTTTTAGGTAGAATTGTTTTTAAGTTAGAACTCTATTAGATAGAGTTATTAATCAATTATAATTCTATTATGACTTTTGGTCTTATTTGATTGACTTTTAATGTTTTGACTTTAGTCTTAATTGATTGACTTTCAATATCTTGACTTTAGTCTTGCTTAATTGACTTTAATTTTGACTTCAGTCTTACTTGATTGACTTTAATACCTTGACTTCAGTCTTGCTTGATTTACTTTAAATTTTTGAAGAAGGCCCCTCCATTATTTCTTTAATTCTTTGGACCCCCAAATGGAGGGGTCCTTAAAGAAATATCCCACGAACCCTCAACGATTTTGCCTGAGAGCCCGATTGATCGATTTTTTAGGTTCAAAATTTTAAATTAATTTCATTAATGTTTAAATTTAATTATTTAATATTTTATTTATTAATTTCGAATTTTTTAATTATGAAAATTGTGAAATTACCATTTTACCCCCGGAGAGGACTTTTCACGTTTTAAGTCGGTTTTTAATGTTCTAGGATGTTTTAGAATCGATTTTTCATAAGGAATTCAATGAGAATGTTGGTTTGTGTCATTTATGAAAATTTTTATGTGAAATGATTGTGAACTTTATGAGGGGCATTTTCGTAATTTTGTCAGATTCTATTAAAATTGGTGAAATGATTTATTTGGTTCCGATTTGTTATTTTATGTGTTCGAGAGAGTTTTCCTAAGCGTAATGTAGGCTCAAGAGTTGTTTTGATGTTAGGGGTATTTTGGTAATTTGGTAATTTTTAGTGGTTTTTATCGTGAAGCTTCATTTTGGTTTGCAAGATGATGATTTCTATGTTTCTGGGGTCGTATTTTCCTAGCGTAGCGTGATTTCTAAGGTTTTGTCAGTTCGAGATACCTCATCTGGATTTCTGAAACAAATCTGGTAACAAAATAAAGCAATAGAATACACATCCATCATTGGGAATCCTTGCGATCGGGTTGACGAGTTGATTAATCAGGCGAATGCAAAAATGGGGTGTCTACAATTGCCTTTCCAGGTTTTCAACCTAGTGGATTTTTCTTTTCTTTTTCTAAAGATGTATTGATTTTTGCTTAGGTCACCTTTTCAGGTTTTCAACCCAGCAAGCTTTTTTCTTTTATGGTTATGCCTTAACTTTTGCCTAAGTCGCCTTTTCGAGTTTTCGACTTAGCGGACTTCTCTTTTTTCTCAATGATCTTGAATATTCAACTCGACAGCTTCTTGGTTCCTAATTCCCAAATCTTGATCAAATTACGGGGTTGGAAGGTGTTAGGCACCAACCCCACCCGGCAAATGCTGGTCTCTACTAATTTTCAAATAAATGACATTGTCAAAAAACCTAAGTAATAAAAAAAAAAAAACCTTTCTGAAGACAACGGTCTTTTTCCCTCAGATCTAATAGAGTAACTCTTTGTACAATACTCATCGCTTTGTTCTATCTCCGGATCTGATGTTTGATCTCCAAGGCAAGGTATCTCTTTCTTAGATCTGGATTCTTTGGATTTATTTATGGATTTCTAGATATTTTTGAAGGGCTTCTAGGTGTTTTTCGAGTTAAAGTTGAGGTATGGGTGTTATGTAAGGAGTTCGGACTTCAAAATTAGGGTTTATGGGAGGCTAAGGAAGCTTTTTGACCTACTTTTCTTAGGATTTATTTTTTGATACGAAAATAGGTTGTAAGGACCCCTATTTATAGATTTTTTTAAGTACCTTTTAGATAGAGTTAATGTTTAATTATAATTCTTTTAGAGAGAGTTATTATTTAATTATAATTCTTTTTAGAGAGATTTATTATTTAGTTAGAATTCTATTAAATAGAGTTATTATTTAGTTAGAATTCTATTAGGGTTTTGACTTTTAGTCTCATTTGATTGACTTTAAGATTTTGACTTTAGTCTTACTTGGTTGCCTTTTATATCTTGATTGTAGTCTTACTTGATTAACTTTAAGATCTTGACTTTAGTCTTATTTGATTGACTTTAGTTTTACTTGATTGACTTTAATTTTTTGGAGAACCCCGCTTTATTATATCTTTAATTCTTTGGACCCCCAAATGGAGGGGTCCTAATAAATATTTGGGCAACCATCAACAATTTTGCTTGAGAGCGTAATTGATCGATTTTTTTTATTTAAATTTTTAAATTAATTTTATTAATGTTTCACTTTACATTATTTAATGTTTTATTTATTAATTTTGAAATTTTAAATTTTTTTAATTGGAAAATTACCATTTTACCCCTGAAGAGAACTTTTGCATTTCAAGTCAGTTTTTTATGTTCCAGGATATTTTAGAATCGATTTTTTGTAAGGAATTGAATGAGAATATTGGTTTGTGTTATTTATGAAATTTTTGTGCGAAATGGTCGTGAACTTTATGAGGGGTATTTTCATAATTTTGTTAAATTTTGTGAAAATTGACAAAATGATTTACTTGGTTTCTACTTGTTGTTTAATGTGTTTGAAAGGATTTTCTTAAGTGTAATGCAGGCTCTAGGAATGTTTTGAGGTTAGGGGTATTTGGATAATTTGGCCATTTTTTAGTGATTTTTATCGTAAAGCTTCTTTTTGTCTGTAAGATGGTGATTTCTATGTTTCTGGATCATATTTTCCTAGCGTAGTGTGGTTTCTACAATTTTGTCAGTTCGAGGTACCTCATCCGAATTTCTAAAATATATCTGGTAATAAAATAAAGCATTGGAATAAACATCCATCATTGGGAACTGTTGCGATCGGGTTAACGAGTTGATTAATCAGGCAAGGACAAAAATGGGATGTCTACAGATGTCCCTCTTTGGCAGACGGTTGAAGCAAATTATATAACAAATCTATTTTAGTAGATAGTGTGATATCTGAATGCCAAAGCTAGTGACAGTTTATTTTGCAGTCTGATTTAGCAATTCGTCAGGATGTTCAGATCCTTGAGCATAAAACTCTCCTTGAACTAAAAAGTTGTCAGGTCATTGAGCGAGAACTATCACTGACAGTGTCAAATCCTTGAATTTTAGGAAATTCTCCTTGAATAACTATGAAAGTGTGTGCACTTAAAATCTAAGATAAATTTCAAAGAGTTTAAGTTGGAACTAAGTAAAATCTAAGCACAAAATGAATATAAATTGAGCATAATTTGAGCATAATCTGAGCATAAACTAAGCATAAACTGAACATAAACTGAGCATAATTTAGTATAATTGAGCATAATTTGAGCATAAATTGAGCATAATTCCGAGAAAATCCTCGGTGGTAACTGAGCATAATACAGAGAAAACCATCGACAGTAACTGAGCATAATTCTGAGAAAATCCTCCGCGGTTACTGAGCATAATTCCGAGAAACCCTCGGCGATAACTGAGCATAATTCCGAGAAAATCCTCGATGGTTACTGAGCATAATTTCGAGAAAATCGTCGGCAGTAACTGAGAATAATTCTGAGAAACCCTCAGTGGTAACTGAACATAATTCCGAGAAAGCCTTCGACGGTAACTGAGCATAATTATGAGAAAACCCTTGGTTGAGAAAATTCTCGACGGTAACTGAGCATAATTTCAAAAAATCCTCGGCGGTATCTGTTTGAGTAAAACTGAGGATGGAGGAATAAATCTGGGAAAGAACGATTGAAAATGAATCTGAAAAAGAGTGATTGAATCTGAAAAAGAATGAATGTCCTATCTCCTATTCCAAGTGAAAGGGTTATGAGTTAATTTCTAGGCACAACCAAATATGAGATCCAAAATACTTTTGTTTGAACCTCAAGGTTTTATCGAAAAGTTTTATAAATTTAAAACCTGAGTTTTTATTTCTTGTGAACCTCAAGTGTTTTTTGAAAAACTGTTATCAAGAGGGTAACCTTAAGTTTGGGGTTCCCATCATCTTTTAGGATTAACATTGCTAAAAAAAAAATGCCCCTGGTTTGATAACAAATATGGCATTGGAGATAATTGAATACATCATAAAAAATGCCCCTAGTATAAGGGGGAAACTACATATTTAGAGGAAAAAGAAAATGCCCATTGTATGAATGTTTGAAATATTTGATTACCACAAGGGCAATAACGATCCAACTTTTAATTTTGATTAATTTTATAGAAGATTTTGAGTCAGGCTCAAGAAAACAAAATATTTTCTTTTGAGACTCATCACAAAATTCACCCTTCTCTCCCTTGGTTCACTTGGGAAGTAAAAATTTTCAGAGCGATCCTAAACAAGATACTTGTGGCTTCTAAGTCTGTGTCTGGTTTAAGCTAAGTATTGAATTTGATTAAATTTTCTTCTGTTTTGCTTTGTTGCTCTAACTTTTGCCTAGATCGCCTTTTCAGATTTTTAATATAGCGAGCTTGCTCTAACTTTTGCCTAGATCGTCTTTTCAGGTTTTCAATCTAGCGAGGTTTTTTTTTTTTTTTTTTTTCTGATTGTTGCCAAAGTTGTCCTTTCGGATTTTCGACCTTGCGAGTTTGTCTTAAATTTACCTAAGTCGCCCTTTCGGGGTTTTCAACTTAGCAGGCCTTTTTTATTTTTTTTATTTTCTTCCTTATGGAACTACTGTCTAATCATACTTTGCTATCTTCATTGACTTTTCACACGGTACATAAGAGGATTTTTATAGGTAAGCTTAGGACTGGGTATAAAAAGAAAGGGATTCTGAGGCTAAAAAACCCGAATGCCCTTTGTATGGCATTTCTGTTATTTTACCTTGAATTTTCCTCCCCATTTTGAAGATATTTCTTTTTCTTTTGAATTTTTTTTTTCATTTTAGATTTTATCGATGAATTTTTTATTTTTTATTTTGATGTGGTTGGGCCTGAAGTAACTTCTCAGGTTGCCTACGTACCCTAGAATTTTGGGATCAGAGCAAGACATAGTTCGAATTATTCCCTCCCTTAAGTTAGATAATCAGGCAAAGAAATAAAAAGGCATAATTTTTTTTCTTTTTGAAAAGGTTGTAAAGGGGTTGAGAAAGGATATATTGAACTAGGTAATAGGAGAATTGATTCGGCCAAAGATGGTCTCTTTAAATGTAGTACCATTTGATTTGGTCAAGGTTAGTTGGTTCTGGTAATTCGATTTCATCATGATCTTGAAGTCTGACAGTTTTTCCTGGTAGTATTTCCTTGATGATGAACGGACCTCCCCAATTTGGTTTGAACTTCCCTCTAGGGTCAAAGATTGGTGCCCGATTCTCTTTGAGTATTAAATCCCCGACTTGTTAGTGACGGGCCTTGATCTTTTTGTCAAACGCACGGGCGACTATTCTTTGATAAGCTTGCACATGGTACAAAGCTCTTAGTCATTTTTTTTTATCAAATTTAATTCTTTATACCATTGGCGAACCCAATTTACTTCTGACAACTGATTTTCCAACAAGATCCTGAGAGATGGAATTTCCATTTCAACTGGTAAGACTGCTTCCATACCATATACTAAAGAATAGGGAGTAGTTTCAGTAGAGGATCGAATTGAAGTTCGATATGCCCATAGTGCAAATGACAGTTTTTCAGACCAATCTCAATGTGATTGACACATTTTCCTGATGATAGTCTTAAGATTCTTATTAGCTGCTTCGACTACTCCATTGGTTTGAGGGCTGTAAGGAGATGATTTGTGGTGTGAGATTTTGAACTTTGAACACAATGTAATAATTTCAGCTTTGAAGTGTGACCCATTATCAGAAATCAATTCCAAAGGTACCCCATATCGACTGATGATGTTCGTTTGGATAAACTTTGCAACTCGAGACGTAGTGAGGACAACATAAGAGGCAACTTCAACCCACTTAGTAAAATAATCGATAGCAACTAGAATGTATTCATGCCCGTTTGATGCCATAGGCGATATTTTACCAATAATGTCAATTCCCCAAACTGAGAATGGCTACGGTGAAGTCAGACCAACTAATTGAGAAGGTGGCACATGTATAAGATTTGCATGTATTTGACATTTGTGGCAGGTCTTAACCATATGATGACAATCTGTTTCTATCGTGGACCAGTAGTACCCTTGTCTCATAATTTTCTTAGCTAACATTTTTCCACTCATATGAGGGCCACATTCTCCTGAATGTAGTTCAACCATTATCTGTTCGACTTGATCTTCATCGATATACGACAAATGAATCCCATAATAAGACCTTTTGTATAAACTTCCTATGCACAAGATAAATTGAGATGCTAATCTAAGTAGGATTTGTCGTTCCTTCCTCGATGCTTCTTCCAGGAATTCTTATTTTTCTAATACCCTTTTAATGTCTGTATACTACGACTTTCCATCAGGTGGTCGAGTAGCAATGTTGATCTGATGGCAATATGCAAGTTTGTCTTTGACTTCGACAGTGATTGGCCTCAATTCTATGTTAGGGGGCAAATGGATCATTGAAGATAGAGTAGCTAAAGAGTTAGCAAATCTATTATCTTCCCTTGACAAGTGTTGGAACAGGATAGCTTTAAACTTACTCACTAAGTTTAACAGATACTAATGATAAGGCTTCAACTTTTCATCCCTAGTCTTCTATTATTCCAATGACTGATGTATGACCAAGGCTGAATCCCCAAAAACTTCAATTTCTGTAATGCCCAGATTCAAAGCAGCTCGAGCCCAGCGATACACGCTTCATATTCCGCTGTATTATTAATGTTAGAAAAAGTTAACTTAACGGCGATCAGAATGTGGCATCCTTCCGGAGAAAACGGACTGCCTCTATTCCATACCCATTCTGATTGGCGGCTCTATCAAAATACAACTGCCATGTTTGGTTCTTCTTCAACATGCAAGATATTCTCATCTGGAAACTGATCAACAGGCCTTATTCCTTCTACTACCGGGTGATCTACCAAGTATTCTGTCGTAGCCCTCCCTTTGATAGATTTCTGTGTAACATGCGTGATGTCAAACTCTGATAACAACAATAACCATCGTGCGATTCTCCCTGTCAACGCCAATTTCTCTAAGAGATACTTGAAAGGATCCATCCGAGATAACAAGATAATTGAACGAGATAGCATATAGTGTCGAAGTCTCTGAGTAGCCCATACCAGTGCCAAAGAAGTTTTTTCTAGGGCTGAATACTTTCGTTCATATTCTAACATCTTTTTGCTGATGTAATAGATAACCCTTTCTTTGTGAGTATCCTTGTCATACTGTGCAAGCATGCATCCCATAGCTTCTTTTGTGACTGATAGATAAAGAAGAAGTGGTTTACCCGGTGTAAGTGGAACCAAAATAGGCGGGTTCAAGACATACTCATTGACTTGGTCGAAAGTCTTTTGATATTGCTCATTCCAAACAGTTGGTTCATTCTTCTTCAAAAGCTTGAAAGTAGGTTCACAGACGTTGGTGAGTTGAGCGATTAATCTGTGACATACTGGATTCTGCCTAAAAAACCTCGAATTTGCTTTTCAATCTCAGGCGGTGGCATATCTTGAATAGCTTAAATTTTCACAGGATCTACTTTGATCCCTCTTTGACTGATCACAAATCCCAATAATTTTCCAGAAGTTACTCCAAATACGTATTTTTGCGGGTTGAGACAGAGTTGGTACTTTTTAATCCTTGTAAGACACTTTTCTAATGCAGCAACGTGGCCCAATCGTTCCTTGGACTTAACTATCATATCATTTACATAGACTTCGACTTCCTTGTATATCATGTCGTGCAGTAAAGTCGTAACTACTCTTTGATAAGTGGCTACAGCGTTCTTCAAACCAAAAGGCATAATCTTGTTGCAAAAGGTTCTCCACTGTGTGATGAATGACATTTTTTGCATATCTCGAGGATCTATTTTTATCTAATTGTACCCCGCAAAATCATCCATGAAGGACAGCAAAGCGTGCCCTACCGTACTATCTACTAGAACATCTATGTGTGGTAAAGGAAAACTATCTTTTGGGCTTGTTTTGTTTAGGTCTCTGAAGTCTACACACATTCTGACTTTTCTATCCTTTTTAGGCACTGAGACGACATTGGCAATCCACTCAGGGTATTCTACTACTTCCAAAAATCCAATGTTAATCTGCTTCATATCTTCTTCTTTAATTTTCAGAGTCCATTTCGATTTCATACGTCGAAGTTTTTGTTTGATTGGTCGAGCATCAGGATATAACAGAATCCGATATTGAATAATGTTCGTGCTTACTTTTGGCATATCCTCGTAAGACCATGCGAACACGTCTTTGAACTTTCTGAGCAAGTCTACTATCCCTTTGCGTTCATTGGGAGATAATGTGACCCCAATCCGAATCTCTTGAGGACTTTTTGTTCTGAGGTTGATAACCTCTACTTCCTTTATTAGAGGTTGAACTCGACGTTCATTTTCTTGTTCAAATAATTTGATTATTTCAGGGGGAGGTTCTTCGTCAGAAGATTCTCCCTCCGAAACCAGATTGTTAGTTAAATTATTATTGTGCTCAAGGTAATCACAAATTTCTTTCATTTCATTAAAAAGAGATGGGGTAACAGGACTCATTGCAGACTTGACAGACTCACTTGACTCAGTAAAAATAACGGACTTACTTGTGTGGACACGGGGTTTTGAATATTCTTCAAACATCCCTCCACTTTGGGGTGTTTTGGAGTCGCCACCATTCAAATTGATAAAAGGGTGTGAATGGTCACCCGATGTCATGTTTTTTGAAAAATCATACATTTTGTATCTTTGATGACTCTCGTCGGATAATGCACGTGGTCCAACCTTGATTCAAGGTAAGGGGGTCCATTTATGGAGTAGGGAAGGTGTTAGGCACCCTACTCCACCCACGTGATGTGGTAACCTCGGATTCGGTTTTTTTAACTTAAAAAGAAAAGGAAAATGAAATTAAAAAAAACTTGATGTGTACCCTCAAGCGTGAGGGACTTTCAATGTTGGTTTCAATCATTAAGGGGACCCTTATGTAGAAGGGCCCCTTTTGTGATTTAACCCATGGTGGTGTGTGCAAACGTGTGGGAAAAGGGAGAGTAGAAGAGGGAAGTTGGGAGGGGGTTCTTGGTCCAAACCCACCTTGTTCTTTGAGTTGATCTTCAAATATGTCTTCCCTTGAATTGACTTGAACTTGCTTGAGGTTGTAGAAGATTGAGTTGAGTTGAGAGTGAAGTGTTGAGATGAGATGAGAGAGGGTTGAGTGTAGTGAAGAGAGTAAAGTAAAGTGTTGTGGTGTTTTGAGGATTTTTCTCAAATATTCATTAGTTGTTGTATGGGGAGAATGGAGGGGTTTTTATAGAGGTTGGGATGTATTTTAGGGGTATAATAGGGTGAGGGTTTAGAATGGTGGATAATGGCATGGGTTTTAGAGGAAAAGGGTATGAAATTTGAGATGAGAATGAGGGTATTTTTGTAATGATGGAAATGGGTTGTGTTTTAACCCAAATGGTTTGGATTTTACCCAAATCCATTTGGGTAGAGTGTTTGGTGGGATGAGATGAGTGATGGTTGATGGGTGTAAGAGAGTTGTTTGGAGAATGAGTGTAGAGATGGTTGAAGAGGTAAGGTGTTAGATTTGAGAGGATGTGTAGTGTAAGAGGTTGATTGGTTGGATTTTAGGAGAGGTGAAGGGATGATGACATGTGGCAAATGGGGGAGATGATGAGATTGGTTGATTGGTGATGGTGGTTAGATGATTAGAGATAAGAGTATGGGAGGTATGGGTTGAGATGATTTTGTGGGAGTGTTTTAAGGGAAAGTGATGGATAGATATGGGTTGTGATGTGGGTGGTTAAAGAATGAGGGATAGGTTAGGGTGTATAGGGTATGGGTTGAGTTGTGGGTTGTTGATGATGAGAGGATGGGGAATAGGTTAGGTTAGGGTAGGGTTATGGGTTGAGTTATGGGTTGTTGATGATGAGAGGATGGGGAATAGGTTAGGTTAGGGTAGGGTTATGGGTTGAGTTGATTAGATGAGGGAGGTGGAAGGAGATGATGACATGTGTCACCTCTTGGTGATTGGTTTGATGAGATTGATAGATTGGGTTGGGTTTGGGTATTGAATGATGATGGGTTAGATTGACTTTTGGGTAGTGGATTGGGCTTTGGGCTTTAGTAATGGATTGGGTAGGGTTGTGGACTTAGATAATGGATTGGGTAGGGTTTTGGGCTTAGGTGATGGATTTGGGTTGGGTTGTAGAATAGTGTTGAGTTGGGTTTATGTTGGATTGGGTTTAAGTTGAATGGATTGGGTTGATTTTAAGGATGTATGAGAGTGGTGAGGTGTGCGGGTCCATGGGCCACGTAAATGGCCTCGAACATTTATTAATTGAAAATGCATTGTATTTTGTAGGTTTGGGCTTTGTAGCCCATTCCGATTTTTTAATTTTTGGGGCATCTTGCGTCGAGGGCCAGCTCAAATTCGGGTGTCTACAACTTGACTCAACAGAAATAAAGGACTCATCAGGCACGTCAGACTGAACAGGACTAATGGGACTGACAGACCTAATCTTGACGTGTAGCAAATGACTAATTACATGATAATTAGAGAGACACCCAACAACAGATTTGATTATAGACTGAGGATTTGGGATCCCCTTCTCAACTGACAACATTAGGACACTGTGATCTTCAATGAATAATTGATCAATATTGAGGGAGTCCAAATTGAGCTGTCAGTCTTCAACTTCCTTCTCTTCAACTTCTGTGCTTGCTTCCTTTTCAAACCATTTCATACCAAAGAAGATTTCAAACTTGTGATGTGATCAATGAATGGCTTTGGGAACCCACAATAACAGAAGTCTTCTCATTCTTTTACGAAATAGCCATTAAGGGTCTTACGATAGAACTTCATTTTAATGAGATTCGTGATGCGTCTTTGCCTTTTTGCAATTACCTTATCCCGCTTTGTCTTCCAGTATTGGGCCCAATCTTCCTTAGTAGGCTTATATTCTAGCCCGAATGTGCCAATGACTTATTTAATCACCAGTGCCTCTTTAATACCTTCTTGCTTGCAACCTAGGCCCATACCAGGGAAAAATCTCATTTTTTTGAACATGTTGGCCATGTAGCAGTTAGAGGTGTTCTCAATAGGAAAATATTCTTTCACGGAGCAATCTCATTGAATTGAGAAGATCTTCTCAAATTCAAATCCACTAAGCTCTATCCCCTATTGTTCTGGTTGAATCTCAAGCAGTGAATCATTCTTGGCTTCTATACTATTTACGATCCCGACAATCTCGGTATCTCCATGAAGGGTAATTACTAGTCCATCTTTGATAAATTTAACTTTCTGGTGTAACGTGGAAAATATGGCCTTGATCTGGTGTAACCAAGGTCTCCTTAATAGTAAATTGAAAGAGGACTAGATGTCAATAACCTAAAATTTCATAGGAAATTCAGCTATACCTGTGGACAATCGAAGGTGCAAAATTCCCAGTACATCCCTCTTGGTGTTATCATAGGCCCTAACACCTTGATTAGTGGGCTTGAGATCTTCAACCTTAAACCCGAGGCAGGTAGCAGTCTTTAAAGGACAGACATTCAGTACACTCCCATTATCATTCAAAATCAGAGGTACCCTCATCCCATTACAGTCAACTATGTTGTGCAACGGCTTAGTGTGACTTGCTCCCTCTTTTGGGAGATTTAAATCTGAGAAGGATAGGATATTCTCTACGTAAGTTGCCCCTACTATACTGGTCAACTGATCTATAAAAGTATCAAGGGAGACTTGGACTGTGTTTAGTACTTTGAGAACAGCCTCCCTATGAGTAATGGAAGCCATGAGTAAACCCCAAATTGAGATATTGACCCCTGATTTTTTCAAACAATCAGAATCTCAACCTTCCACTTCAGGTGATAGATTGGTTATTGTTCATAGCACCCCTTAAGTATAAACTGGTATTGAACAACCAATCATTGAAGTTCCACAAGCTGTTGACAATATTCCAGTAGATCAGATTGTTCAAGAGTTGTCCGAGACTTCTGAACAACGAGTTGAACCTCATACTTCCGAGGAAGATGATGGTGTGAAATTAAGAAGTTCTGCTAGAACTAAGAGGTCAGTAATTTTTGATGATTATGTTGTGTGTCTACAAGAATCTGACTACAACATTGGAGTCGAAAATGATCCCGAATCTTTTTCACAATCCATGAGTTATAAAGAATCAAAATTATGGTACAATACCATGGAAGAAGAGATGAATTCTATGAAGAGTAACGGAGTCTGAAACCTTGTTGAGTTGCCTAATAGTGCAAAAGTCATTGGTTGTAAATGGGTTTTTAAGACAAAGAAATACTCATTTGGCAATATTGAGAGACACAAGGCAAGACTCGTTGCTAAGGGATTCACTCAGAAAGAAGGAATCGATTACACGGAGACCTTTTCTCCTATATCTAAGAAAGATTTCTTGAGTGTTATTTTGGCATTAGTAGCTCATTTTGATTTAGAGTTGCAACAAATGGATGTGAAAACATCATTTTTTAATAGAAATCTAGAGGAGGAGGTTTACATGAAACAACCTGAAGGATTCCCCTTTACTGATGGTAAGCAATTGGTTTACAAGTTTAAGAAATCCATATACGGTTTAAAATAAGCATCCCTCCAATGGTATTTGAAATTCCATAATATAATTTCTTCATTTTATTTTGTAAAAAATATTATGGATCAATGTATATACCAGAAGGTCAGTGGGAGTGAAATATATTTTCTTGTTTTATATGTGGATCATATTTTGCTAGCAACCAATGAGAAAGGTTTACTGCATGAGGTGAAATAATTTCTTTCTAAAAACTTTGATATGAAGGATATGGGTGAGGTGTCTTATGTCATTAGCATTAAGATCCATAGGGATAGATTTCGAGGTATCTTGGGTCTGTCACTGGAAACCTATATCAATAAGGTTTTAGAGAGATTTCAGATGAAGGATTGTTTACCAAATGTTTTCCCATTGTGAAGGGTGATAGGTTCAATTTAAACCAATGCCCAAAGAACGACCTTGAGAGGGAACAAATGAAAAATATTCCATATGCTTCTGCTATTTGAAGCCTAATGTATGTTCAGGTATGCACAAGACCTGACATTGCATTTGTTGTGGGAATGTTGGGACAATATCAGAGTAATCCAGATTTAGACCACTGGAGAGCTACAAAGAAAGTGATGAGGTACATTCATGGAACTAAGAATTACATGCTTATGTATAGACGGACGGACAATCTAGAAGTGATTGGTTACTCAGATTCGGACTTTGTTAGCTGTGTTGATTCACGCAAATCAACATCAGGTTATATTTTTATGATGGTCGGTGGAGCTGTATCATGGAAAAGTGTCAAATCGACCTTGATTGCCACTTCCACTATGGAAACCGAGTTCGTTTCTTGTTTTGAGGCTACTTCGCATGGTGTATGGCTTAAAAGTTTCATATCTAGGCTTAAAATTATGGATTCGATCTCTAGGCCATTGAGAATGTATTGCGATAATTCAACTGCTGTTTTCATGGCTAAGAACAACAAAAGTGGAAGTTGAAGTAAACACATCGACATTAAGTATTTAGCCATAAGGGAACATGTTAAAGAAAAGAAAGTGGTCATTGAGCACGTTAGCACCGAATTGATGATCGCTGATCTTTTGACTAAAGGCATGCTACTGTTGAAATTAAAAGATCATATAGTGAATATGAGACTTGGTTCCATTATGTAGTTTTTCATTGTATGTACAATGTTATTTAATGAAACTCTTCCGATTATGATGTTTTCTTATATTTATGTGTACCTTAATTTATTTTGAGAAACTTCATTTGTGTAGGACCAGAATAAAGATAGGGTTTATTCATTAAGAAATGTTGTCACATAAAGTATAATATTAAGAAATAAAATACATTGTAATACATGGAAGGTAATACTCGTCATTAGAGGACTTATCGTCATAATTCATGTATTTATTATTTAATACAGATTATCGATGGGTTTAAGATAAGACATTTGTATTGTAGACCAAGTGGGAGAATGTTAGCCTTGATTCTCTACTACTCTTAGCCCCGATTCTCTACTACCCTTATTCTCGCACCCATAAAATCCCAATTTTCGGAGCTCTTGAGGTAGTCCACGATTTCTTTATCACGTCTCTTAAGGCTTAGAGACGTGACCCACTAATAAATCGAAGTGTGGCAATTAATCCGATCGTGAATGAATGCTTGATGGAAGCCTCGTTCAAGGTTGGTTATTTAAGATTGGTTTTGGTCCCCAAACTCTACACTCTCACTTAATCTCCTTTAGTCTACACCATCTAACGTGAGTGGATCTGAGTTTGGAAATACCAAACGAGACATAAAAAAATAATAATAAAAACATGTACGAATCAATGGCTGGAGGTATGTATTTTATACAAATTTTTGGGCACTTTTCAGATTTTGATTCTTAGATTATTTCCGTATTTATTTTGAGAATTGATTTTCATTTCCAGATTTGATTTTCTTAATTTTATTTTCACATTATTGAGAATCAATTTTCAGATTCAGATTAGATTTACAGTGAAATCTGAGGTGGAGTTGCTCTTGGAAGAGAGAAAAAATTGGGTTTTTTTGGTGGGGAAGAGAGAGATTGAGAAGATGGGTTAGTGGGTTTGGTGAAAGAAGAGGGTTTAAGGAGGGTTTTAGGAGAGAAAGATGAGAACTTTTTTTGAGATGATGGGTGTGAAAAGAAAAGATGGGTTTTTTCTAGAGATGATGAGAATGAAGAGAGATGGGTAGAAGCCATTGAGTCAGTCTGAGATGGATGAGACAAAGACATCAAAGAAGAGAAGAAGAAAGAAAGAATGAATGAAAGAACGACAGAAAGAGAGGGTTTTGGAGCCCTTTCTTTTGTGGCGTTTTTGGTTGAGTGGAGGGAGAGAGAGAGAGAGAGAGAGAGAGGGTCTGATGGCATATTTGTTGCTAAATTGGTGAATTTGAAGGCGACGGGTTAAAAGGATGTGATTTTTGATTAAATGACTATAATACCCTTTATGTAAAATTTTGGTGGAGATGGTTTCGTATCGAGAATGGAATTTAGGGTTTTTAATGATTCCTATCCCTCATTTAACCCTTCTGACAGTATTAGAAATAAGGGTTTTTGAAATGTCTCCATATTTAAAAATAATTATATTTGATATATAGTAGTTTTATCCTTATCTTTCTTATATTATTATTCTTGTATAGATAAATTTATTTTTAGGGAAATAATCAAAATAAGGGGTTGATTTTTTTATTTTTTATTTTTGTGTTATTTACTAAAAAAATAATATATATATATATTTTTTTAAATTGCAAAAATCGAGTAAAGCTATAGCTTTGTATTAGGGTAGAAATCAGAATAAGACTAGCCTTACTAACTTAGAAAATTTTCAAATGTCATTAAGGGTCGTTGAGCTCACCTTGTGCATCCAAAATCATGATCCGATCCCACAGGGATGTAGAGGATAAAATTTCATCAACTTAAAAAAATTATTTTTCATTGTTAAAATTTTATTTTAAATTAGGGTGTTTGATAATGTCCATTTTCAAAATCTTAGATTGAGTCCAAAATCTAGAGGACTATGGTATTGGGTTGCCAATTTGATAATCCATTTGAGCTCAACGACCCTTGGCAAGATATGAATTCTTACTAAGTTAATAAGGGAAGTGTTTCTCTTAGTAAAACATTGAATTTTTAGCATTTTAAATAAAATATGGATCAGATTAGTAAACGTGAAAGCTTAAAATTGTGGATAGTCTAGTGATTTCAAGAGAAAAAAAAATGTTGGACTATCCAATGTGTTAAATCATTTTTTGTAATTTTTGAAATTTATTATAATTTTTTTAATTAATTAAAATATTAATTCCATTTTCATGATTTTTCATATTTTTAATGAAATTAATAAATAAGTGATAACGAGAATTAAACACCCCTTTAGAGCAACTCCAACCACGAGCTTCAAAATGGCATCTTCTTCATTTTGAAGCCCCCGAACTACTTTTGAACTCCATGGTTTCAAATCATTATTCATAGCTTTAAAACACTATTCACTTATATATATATAAGGAAAGAGAGTTGTTCTTGGCACCCCAACTTTAACTTATGTTACTGTCTAATTAAAATTAAAAAAAGAAAAAAAAACATATTGTTTTGCTAAATTACTTTCATTTATTTCATTTAGAAAGAATTTTTTTATTATTTAAATTGGTGGTTCACAAACTATATAATATAATTTAGTACAAATCTTCATCAAGCTTGATCGATTAATTGGTTTGGTTTGATTTTTAAAATAATGAAGGAAAATAATTTAAGTTTAGTAAAGGATACAAATGGTATTTAAAATATATTACATGAAAAAATAAGGATAAAAATGATATTTATTTATTAAAAAATTTGCAATTGATTTTTAAATAAAAGATAAATAGTGATGGAGCCCAGGACTTCAAAAGTCAGTGGGGCTCTAAATATAGAGCCGTGAATAGTGATTTGGAGCCCTTCATCTCTAAAAATCAGAGTTTTGCAACCCGATTAGAGATTGGAGTTGCTCTAAACTTAATCAACCAAACTAAGTAGTAGCTTCATATGGCTTCGTAGTTACTTAGTCAAAAATCATCTTCTATAAAAATAATAAATATTTAATGGGTTGGGATCCATTGATTTATGTGAAAAATGACTCACGGAAAAAACACATAATCCCAACCGTGCATATTATGAAAATGAGAAAATAACAGAATAGGAAGAAATGAATGAAATCCTTCATTGAATCAGTAAGACCAACCATGGCCTTATATACATGGAAGAGAAACTCATAGAGGTCTCTAGAAGGTTCCTCTAACAAATTCTATAACAAACTTTATAACAGAAAGGGGAAATTCAGTAACCAACAGTAACTGACATTATTCTCTAATATTCCCCCTCAAACTTAGGGCACCTAAGGACTTTACTCCGAGTTTGGACCTCAGCTCATAAAACATGGTACTCGAGATAGCCTTGGTCAATATATCAGCAACTTGATCGATGCTTGGTATATGCTTGACCACCAATAATCCTTGTACAACTTTTTTTTGGACAAAGTAGAGATCAAGTTCGATATGTTTGGTTCTGGCATATTGTATTGGTTTGCAGAGAGCATTACAACACTGAGGTTGTCACACCATAGTGTTGGAGGTTTGGTGCTGATCACATTTAGTTCTTTGAGCAGGGATTGAAACCAAGTTACTTCAGCTGTCAAGTGAGCAAGACTTCGGTATTCCTCTTCGGTGCTCGAACGTGATACCGTGTGTTGCTTTTTGGATTGCCAAATAACTAAATTAGAACCCAAATAAACACAAAAACCAGATGTAGATCAACGATCGTCAGGGTCGGATGCCCAATCGGCATCGTAAAAGCCCGTGATGTAAAGATTAGAACTTTTGCGAAGATGGAGACCCGAGTCTAGTGAACCAACTAAATACCGAAGCACTCATTTCACAACCTGCTAGTGAGCTTCAAGTGGATTCTGTAAGAATTGACAAACTCGATTAATAGTATATGCAATTTCTGGTCGAGTAATGGTTGCGTACTTTAAAGCCCCCACAATGCTTCTATACAATTGAACATCTCTAACAGGATCACTTCCATAGCCAGACAACTTGTGGCCACTGGTCATTGGTGTACTGATGCCTTTAGCATATTGCATCTTAGCTTTACAAAGTAGGCCAGTGATGTATTTTGTTTGGGACAAATGCAAACCATCGTTAGTTCTAGTAACCTATATGCCAAGGAAGTAATTGATAGACCCTAAATTTTTGAGAGCAAATGATGTATTGAGGGCTAAGACCAAGTTTGAAACCACTTGAACTGAACTTCCAGTTATTAATATGTCATCTACGTACACCAAAAGAAAAGTGCAATGTTGAGATGTGTTTCTCACAAATAGAGATTGATCAGACTTGGCCGAGGTGAAACCCAAGCTGACCAAAGCATGTTGTAATTTTTCAAACCAGGCTCTTGGTGTAGACACCCCATTTTTGCATCCGCCTGATTAATCAACTCGTCAACCCGATCGCAATGATTCCCAATGATGGATGTGTATTCTATTGCTTTATTTTGTTACCAGATGTGTTTCAGAAATCCGGATGAGGTATCTCGAACTGACAAAACCTTAGAAACCATGCTACGCTAGGAAAATACGACCCCAGAAACATAGAAATCATCATCTTGCAGATCAAAAAGAAGCTTCACGATAAAAATCACTAAAAATTGATCAAATTACCAAAATACCCCTAACCTCAAGACAACCCTAGAGCCTACGTTACGCTTAGGAAAACTCTCTCCAACACATAAAATAATAAATTGGAACCAAATAAATCATTTCACCAATTTTAACAGAATTTGACAAAATTACGAAAATGCCCTCATAAAGTTCACAACCATTTCACATAAAAATTTTCATAAATGACACAAACCAACATTCTCATTGAATTTCTTACGAAAAACCGATTCTAAAACATCCTAGAACATTAAAAACCGACTTAAAACGTGAAAAGTCCTTTCCGGGGGCAAAACGGTAATTTCATAATTTTCATAATTAAAAAATTCGAAATTAATAAATAAAACATTAGATAATTAAAGTGAAACATTAATGAAATTAATTTAAAATTTTGAACCTAAAAAATCGATCAATCGGACTCTCAGGCAAAATTGTTGAGGGTTCGTGGGATATTTCTTTAAGGACCCCTCCATTTGGGGGTCCAAAGAATTAAAGAAATAATGGAAGGGGTTCTCCAAAAATTAAAAGTAAATCAAGCAAGACTAAAGTCAAGGTATTAAAGTCAATCAAGTGAGACTGAAGTCAAAATTAAAGTTAATTAAGCAAGACTGGAGTCAAGATATTAAAAGTCAATCAATTAAGACTGAAGTCAAAACATTAAAAGTCAATCAAATAAGACCAAAAGTCATAATAGAGATCTAATTAAATAATAACTCTATCTAATAGAGTTCTAACTAAAAAACAATTCCACCTAAAACAATTTGAATTAAAACACAATTCTACCTAAAATAATTCTAATTAAAACACAATTCTACCTAAAATAAGTCTAACTAAAACACAACTCTAATTAAAAGATCTCTAATTAAACACTAACTCTATCCAAATCAACCCCTAAAAACATCTATAAATAGAGGTGCTCACATCCTATTTTCGTATCAAATCATAAACCCTAAGAGAAGTAGGTCTAAAAACCCCTCTAGCCTCCCATAAACCCTAGTTTTGGAGTCCCAACTCCTTACCTAACATCCCT
This sequence comes from Akebia trifoliata, assembly GCF_017979445.1. Taxonomy (NCBI): domain Eukaryota; kingdom Viridiplantae; phylum Streptophyta; class Magnoliopsida; order Ranunculales; family Lardizabalaceae; genus Akebia; species Akebia trifoliata. Next base: position 39,374,298 of record NC_141385.1, on the reverse strand, counting down.
CCTTCGATTTTAGCATAAGAAACACCTAAAAGCCTTCCAAAAATATCTCAAAATCCACAACAAACTTGAAGAGTTCAGATCCAAAAATAAGGAAATACCTTACCTCGGAGATCCAAAATCAAATCCGGAGACAGAACGAAGCAAGGGAGTACAGTACAAGGAGTTATTTTTTGTCAGATCTGAGGGAACAAAATCCTTGCTATCGGAAAGGTATGAAATTTTTTTATTTTTATTTTTATCTAGGTTTTTAGCAATGTGATTTATTTGGAAAGTTAGTAGAGACCGGCTTTGGCCGGGCGGGGTTGGTGCCTAACACCTTCCAACCCCGTAATGTGATCCCCGGACTCTTTTTCTCTTTCGTAGATTAGTTTGCATTTTTTAGAGTCAATTTGGTTCTTAGACCTTAACAACTAGGTGGCGACTCCCAAACCTCAAGGGTCGAAAGCGGATCCGCGCACCCCGCGGATCGAGGGCGCTTTCACTTGGTACCCGTTTTAGTCCGTAGAGAGCTTTGTGTAGGCGGCAGACCTGATGAGAACGACTAGGATCCTCAAAACCTGGAGGTTGCACCATGAATACTTCCTCTTTTAAGTCTCCATTAAGAAATGTGTTGTCAACATCTAACTGGCGTATATCCCAACCTCGAGAGAGAGCAATAGTAAGGATCACTCAAATGGTTGTGGGCTTAACTATAAGGCTGAAAGTCTCACTGAAATAAAGCCCTCCACTTGATGAAAACCTTTCGTAACCAAATGGGCCTTATACTTAAGTATCGAACCATACGGATTTTCCTTAACTTTGAAAACCCATTTGCAACCTATGGCTTGACGACCAACGGGTAGGTCCTCAAGAGTCCTATGTTCCATTTTGCACTAAAGCTAAGAACTCATCTTTCATAGCTAATTTCCAATTTTCATTGGCAAGAGCATCATGGACAGTAGCTGGTTCCCTAGAGGCATTGAAGGCTTCGGGTTTGAAAATCCCAGCTTTGGCTCTTGTGGTCATAGGATGGGATGGAATAGGTGCTGATGAAAGTTGCTGAATTTCATCGTGAGTAACAGAGATATCATTAGCCTGCATAGGTACATTAGTATTAGCAACAAAATCAGCAACATGAGTATTAATATCATTGGTAAATAAACCAGACTCAGTGAGTTTAAAAGCAGAAATGTCAGTAGCAGCCTGTGGATCATGAGTAACAATAGGAATAGAAGCTGTAATAGGATCGGGTGGACTCACAGGAATAGATGAAGAACATTGTGTGGATTGCGAGAAATGAAAGGTATGTTCATCAAATAACACATCTCGAGAGATAATTATTTTGCCCTTAGGATCTAGATACTTACAACCTTTATGATTGAGGCTGTAACCAATGAAAGTGCATGGGAGTGAGCGGAATTGCAGCTTATGGCGATTGAAAGGTTTGATATTGGGAAAACACAAACAATCGAAAACTTTGAGAGAAGAGAAATCAGGTTTGACATGAAACAAGACCTCATAAGGAGTACGATGACTAAGAACAGCAGTAGACAAGCAATTAATAAGAAAAACAGAAGTCCAAAAAGCTTCATCCCAATATTTGAGAGGCATAGAAGCTTGAGCTAAAAAAGTCAAACCATTCTCAACAATGTGTCTATGCTTTCTCTCAGCAATGCCATTTTGTTGGTGAGCACTTGGACATGACACCCTATGGTGAATGCCATGATCTCTAAGAAAAGAAGAAAACGCTCTAAATTCACAGCCCCAATCGGTTTGAATGGCTTTGAAAGAGCAACCAAACTGTAGTTCAGCTTGATTTTTAAAATTAACAAAAGCTTCAAAGGTATCAAACTTGTGCCACAACAAATATATCCAAGTGTACATAGAATAGGCATCAATAAAATGAACATAATATCGATACCCACTAGCAGAAGGAGTTGGGGAAGGACCCCATAAATCTGAGTGAATCAACTGTAAAGGTACAGTGTATTCGGTTGTGGAATTGGGAAAGGAAAATTTATATATTTTGCCCAAACAACATAATTGACAGAAAATAGTATTCATTTTATTGATGTGTGGAACATTACAAACTTGCATGATAGATTTTACAATTTGGGAAGAACGATGACCCAATTTGTTATGCCAAAGTTGAAACAGTTGAGTATCCGTGGACAATGAGACATACAAGCTGTAGGAGAAATAGTGATACTATTAAAAGATTGAGCAGGATGGGTGAAAGTGGCTGGAGGATTCGCTTGATGTGAAACAAGACGAATAAATTGAGATGGATCAAATCCATATAAGCCATCTCTAAGATTCCCTTTCATTAGAACCTGATGAGTTACCTGATATTTGATAAAACAATAGTTAGAATGGAATTAGAAGTATACATTATTGTCAGAGGCAAATTTAGAAACACTAAATAAGTTTCTAGCACATGAAGAATCTGATTGAGTTTAAGAAGATGAGATTGAGAGGGAAAGGAAGAATGACCAACAGCCTGAACTGACAAACCTGCTCCATTGCCCATATGAATCTGATCTATACCAGAGTAGCCATCTCAACTCATCAGGTCATTTGAATCTTGAAAGCACCCTCGATCCGCGGGGTGCGGGATCCACTTTTGACCTTTGAGGTTTGGGAGTCACCACTTAGTTATTACGGTCTAGGAACCAAACTTAGACTCTAAATGGATAAATTAACTAATCTACTACAGAAAATAATTGAGTTCGGAGATCAAATTACGGGGTTGGAAAGTGTTAAGCACCAACCCCGCCCAGCAAACGACAGTCTCTACTAATTTCCAAATAAACTACATTGCTAAAAAATCTAAGTAATAATAAAAAAAATAAGAAATTTGTATACCTTTCTGAAGACAACGGTCTTGTTCCTTCAGATCTGATAGAATAACTCCTTGTTTTGTTCTATTTTCAAATCTGATTTCTGATCTCCGAGGTAAAGTATCTCTTTCTTAGATCTAAATTCTTTGGATTTTTCTATAGATTTCTAGGCATTTTTTAAGGGCTTCTAGGTATTTTTTGAGCTAAAATTGAAGTAGGGGTGTTATGAGAGTCTACGGAAGCTTTTTGAATTACTTCTCTTAGGACTTTTTATCTGATACGAAAATAGGTTGTGAGGACCCCTATTTATAGATTTTTTAAGTGTTTGTTTAGATAGAATTAATGTTTAATTATAATTCTTTTAGTTAGAGTTATATTTTAATTAGAACTATTTTAGGTAGAGTTATATTTTAGTTAGAATTCTATTAAATAGAGTTATTATTTAATTAGGATTGTTAAATAGAATTATTATTTAATTAGAACTCTATTAGGATTTTGACTTTTGGTCTTATTTGATTGACTTTAAAATTTTGACTTTAATCTTACTTGATTGACTTTAATATCTTAACTTTAGTCTTACTTGATTGACTTTAATTTTTTTGGAGAACCCCCCCTCTATTATATCTTTAATTCTTTAGACTCCCAAATGGAGGGGTCCTTGAATAAATATCTTGGCAATAATCAACAATTTTGCTTGAGAGCCTGATTGATCGATTTTTTTGGTATAAAATTTTAAATTAATTTTATTAATGTTTCACTTTAATTATTTAATGTTTTATTTATTAATTTCAAAAATTTTAATTATTAAAATTATAAAATTACTGTTTTACCCTCGGAGAGGACTTTTTGCGTTTTAAGTCATTTTTCAATGTTCCAGGATGTTTTGGAATCAATTTTTCGTAAGGAATTCAATGAGAATATTGGTTTTTATCATTTATGAAATTTTTTGTACGAAATGGTCGTGAACTTTATGAGGGGCATTTTCATAATTTTGTCAAATTCTGTGAAAATTGACGAGATGATTTAATTGGTTTTGATTTGTTGTTTTATGTGTATGAAAAGATTTTCTTAAGCATAATGTAAGCTCTAGGGATGTTTTAAGGTTAGGGGTATTTTGATAATTTAATCATTTTTTAGTGATTTTTATCATAAAACTTCTTTTATCTAAAAAATGATGATTTCTATGTTTGTTTCTAGGGTCATATTTTCCTATCGTTGTGTAGTTTCTATAGTTTTTTATCAGTTTGAGATACGTCATCTGAATTTCTAAAACATATCTAGTAACAAAACAAAGCATTGGAATAATCATCCATCATTGGGAACCGTTGCAATCGGGTTGACGAGTTGATTAATCAGGCAGATACAAAAATGGGGTGTCTACAGATGCCCCTCTTTGGTAGAGGGTTGAAGCAAACTAGATAGCAAATCTACTTTGGTAAATAGTGCGATATCCGAATGCCAAAGCTAGTGACTGTTCATTTTGCAGCCTGATTTAACAATTCGTCGGGACGTTCGGATCCTTGAGGGTAAAACTCTCCCCGAACTAAAAAGTTGTCAGGTCCTTGAGCGTGAACTCTCACTAAAGGTGTCAGATCCTTGAATTTTAGATAATTCTCTTTAACTAAAAAGTGCAAGTGTGAGTGTGTGTGCTGTGTGAAACTGAGTAAAAATTGAAATAAAACTGAGCATAATCTGAGTAAAATCTGAGCATAATCTAAGCAAAATTTGAATGTCTTACTCTACCTGCCCTAGGTGAAAAAGTAATAAACTAATTTTTTGGAAGTCCTACTCTACCTGCCTAGGGTGAAAGAGTAATGAACTAAATTTTTTTAGAAGTTCTACTCTACTTACTCGGAGTGAAAGAGCAATGAACTAAGCTTTTTGGGAGTCCTACTTTACTTGCTCAGGGTGAAAGAGTAATGAGCTAATTTTTTTGGGAAGTTCTATTCTACCTACTCAGAGTGAAAGAGTAATGAACTAATTTTTTTGGGAGTCTTACTCTTCCTGCCTAGGGTGAAAGAGTAATGAACTAATTTTTTTTGGAGTCCTACTCTACCTACCTAGGGTGAAAGAGTAATGAACTAATTTTCTAGGAGTCTTACTCTACCTACTCAGGGTGAAAGAGTAATGAACTAGCAAAATCCGAAGAACCCTTGGCGGTAACTGGCTGAGCATAATCCGAGCAAACCCTCGGCAGCATCTGGCTGAGCATAATCCGAGCATACCCTTGGCGACAACTAGCTGAGCATAATCCGAGCAAACCCTCGGTGGTAACTGACAGAGCATAATCCGAGCAAATCCTCGGTGGCATCTGGCTGAGCGTAATCCGAGCAAACCCTCGGCGGCAACTGAGCAAAATCCAAAATCACCCTTGGCGGCATCTGAGCAAAATCCAAGTTAACCCTTGGCGGCAACTGAGCAAAATCAAAGATAACCCTTAGTGGCATCTAAGCAAAATCAAAGTTAACCCTTGGCGACAACTAAGTAAAATCTAAGATAACCCTTGGTGGCAACTGAGCAAAATCCAAGTTAACCCTTGGCAACATCTGAGAAAAATCCAAGATTTTTTTACGGTAACTGAGCAAAATCTAAGTTAACCCTTGACGGCATCTGAGCAAAATCCAAGATAATCCTTGGCGACAACTAAGCAAAATCCAAGATAACCGTTGGCAGCAACTGAGCAAAATCCAAGTTAACCCTTGGCGGCAACTGAGCGAAATCCAAGTTAACCTTTGGCGGCATCTGAGCAAAATCCAAGATAACCCTTGGCGATAATTGAACAAAATCCAAGTTAACCTTTGGCGACAACTGAGCAAAATCCAAGATAACCCTTGGCGGCATCTGACCAAAACTGACAAATGAATGAATGAATTTTGGGAAGAATGAATGAATCTGGAGAAGAATGATTAAAATGAATCTGGATAAGATTGAAAATGAATCTGGAGAATAATGATTGAATCGATGAACGAATGAATAAATCTAGAAGATAATGAATCAGGAAGAGAATGATCGAATCCAAGAATGAATGGATTTGGAAGAGGATAAATGAATGTGGGAACGAAAAAATACCCTATCTCCTACTCTAGGTAAATGGGTTATTCTCTAGGCAAAAATCAAAACATGAGATTATGAACGCTTTTGTTTGACCCTCAAGGTTTTTTTTCTTTTTTCAAAAGTTTTATGAATTTAAAACCTGAGTTTTTATTTCTTTTGAGCCACAAGTATTTTCGAAAAATTGTTATCAAGAGGGTAACCTTAAGTTTGGGGTTTCCATTATCTTTTAGGATTAACATTAATCAAGCTTGAAGTCAAAAATATGCCAAATTTGACAGGAAACATTGTATTGAACACATCTTGTAAAAAAATAAAAAAAATACCCCTAGTATAAGGGAGAAACTACATATCAGAGAAGAAGAAAAATGTCCCTTGTATGAAGGTTTGAAATATTTGACTACCACAAGCGCAATAAAGATTCAACTTTTTAATTTTGATATTTTATATTGAAGATTTTGAGTTAGGCTCAAGAAAACAAAATATTTCCTTTTGAGATTCATTGTAGAATCCATCATTTTCCCTCTTGGTTCACTTGGAGAAGTAGAAAATTTTCAGATCAATCGTAGACGATGCTCGTGACTTCTAAGTCTGTGCCTGGTTTAAGCTAAGTATTGAATTTGATTATTCAGACTTCTGATGTTTCAGCTCGGACCGTTCTCAACTTTTCTTCTGTTTTGCTTTGTTGTTCGAACTTTTGCCTAGATCATCTTTTCAGATTTTCAATCTAGCAAACTTGCTCTAATTTTTGCCTAAATCTCCTTTTTAGGTTTTTAATCTAGCAAGCTTTCTTTTTCTTTGCTTTGATTATTGCCAAAGTTGTCCTTTCGAATTTTCAACCTTGCGAGCTTGCCTTAATTTTTGCCTAAGTTGCCCTTTTGGGGTTTTCAACCTAGCAGGTTTTTTTATTTTTTATTTTTATGGAATTGTTGTCTGATCATGCTTTGCTATCTTCCGTGACTTTTCGCACGATACTTAGGAGGACTTTTGTAGGTAAGCTTAGGACTGGGTATAAAAAGAAAGGAATTTTGAGGTTCAAAAATCCAAATGCCCCTTGTGTGGCATTTCCTTTTAAATTATTTTAAATTTTCTTCCCCATTTTGAAGATATTTATTTATTTTTTCTTTTGAATTTTTTTCTAGATTTTTTTTATCGAGGAATCTATTTTTTTTATTTTGATGTGGTCGGGCCTGAAGTAACTTCTCAGGTTGCCTATGTACCCCAGAATTTTGGGATCAGACCAAGATGTAGTTCGAAACTTTTCCCTCCTCTGGGTTAGGTGATCGGGCTGAGAAATAAAAAAGTTTTTTTATTTTTTACTTTTTTTTTTGAAAAAGGCTGCAAAGGGCTGAGAAATGAGATATTGAACTTTTGAACTGGGTAACAGGAATTTGATTCGGTCAACAATGGCCTCCTTAAATGTAGTACCGTTTGATTTGGTCAAGGTTAGTTGGTTTTGGTAATTCAATTCCATCATGATCTTGAAGTCTGACAGCTTTTCCCAGTAATACTTCCTTGATGATGAACGGACCACCCCAAATTGATTTGAACTTCCTTCTAAGGTTAAAAATAAGTACTCGATTCTCCTTGAAATTTGATGGATAAATTCTTGACTTGTAAGTAGTGAACTTAAACGTGCGAGTGATTCTTCTTTGATCAAGTTTAACTCTTCATACCGATGACGGACCCAGTATGTTTCTAACAATGGACTTTCCATCAAGACCTTGTGATACGAAATTTTCATCTCAACTAGTAAGATTGCTTCCATTTCATACACTAGAGAGTAGGGAATAACTCTAGTGGAAGACTGTATTGAAGTACAATATGCCCCCAGTATGAATGACAACTTCTTTGACCATTCCTGGTGTGATTGACACATTTTCTTGATGATTATTTTGAGATTTTGTTATTGGCTGCTTCAACCTTTCCATTAGTCTGAGAACGGTAAAGAGATGATTTGTGATGCTGGATCCTGAACTTTGAATATAGAGTAATAACCTAAGTTTTGATGTACGATCCATTATCAGAGATCAATACCGCTTAAACTATTTCATTAGTCTGAGCATGGTAATCTATTCTGGAAGCTCTACCATTTTGAGAAGTCTAGCACTGATACATTTTGTAACATCTTCCTTAATCTGATTTTATCAAATCAGTATCTAATCCGTGTCAAACAACACCCAAGCTTGCACCTAACATATCCTCATAGGCCCACGTGAACAAGTCTTTTGAAATTTCTGAGAAAATTCATTATCCCCTCATGTCCTCAAGGGATAAGATGATTTCTATTTGAATCTCTTTAAGAATTATTTCATGTTCCGAGGTCAATGACCTTTGCTTTCTGATTGAAAATTGTTGAGCCCGACTTTTATCTTCTTGTTTATGAGAAAAATATATCCTTAAAATCAAATTATTAGTTAATTCGTTAATGCGCTTGAGGTATTCAAAAATTTCTTTTATCCAATCAAATTCAGATGGGGCGACAAACACCTCTATAGACTTGACAAATTAACTTGACTCAATAGAAAAAGAGTAAACTCGATCTAAGAAAACATGACATTGAAAAATTGGACTCAGACTAACCCACATGACTCATGAAAACTCAAGACAAGTAACCACAATGGACTTGATTATAGACTGAGGACTGAGACATTGCTTATAATCGGAAAGATTGAAACATTGTGACCTTCAAGGAACAACTGGAAAATGTTGAGATATTCTAAAGAATTGATTTGGCATTGACGTTCATTCTAATTCACTGGACTAGTAACCCTAACAAAATGATGAACGGTTTATCTTAGGTGCAATGAGAACCTTGAGACCCCATCAAATGTGAATTTGATCAATTCCAGTGTTACCCCCTTGATAACATTTTAAATGAACCTTGAGATTTTATTGAATTCTGTGCACCAATCCATTAAACAATTCATTAAACCATGATAATCTTACTAAATTATCAAATATCTAATTTAAATAATTTTTTCCTTTAGAAAAATATATTTCAGTAATTTTCCAAATTCCACGCAAAAATAGATCTTTTATAAAAATCTTTTTCTTTTCTTTTGGGAAAAACATTTTTTTTAAATGAGTTGAAACTCGAATTTAGAAAAAACTTTGATTTCCCTTTTGATTTAAATGACCCGGCCCATCATGATTGTTGGATCGAGATGGACTAGGTCATTATGAATTATTGCTACATTTTGAACAGATTCTTTATTGAGTCGGTGCACCCAATAATACAGTAGTTTCAAATCAAATTTAAACAAAAAGATTTGATCCTTGAGGACAAAATCATACATTCACAGACATTTTGATCTCATCATTCACAGACATTCATCATTCACAGACATTCATTTTTCATAAAGTCTTATTCAATGAACAACTCGGGAACACCCACGATAAGTTCGAGTCGTGACCTATAAGGAAGGTTTCTAGACTCTAAGCTTACTATGTGCAATGCATTTTTATCTGGCCACCCTTTCCCAAGTACACCTACATACCTTTCGAGCGTACTCAATCAGACAGTATGTGGTGACCTGGTTTGATATACCGTATAGGTGATAATCTAAAACTCCAACTTACTTCTCTGAAGTCAAAAACAGCCAGTTTGATCCCTAGTTGAGAGGTGGTGCACGATGCTGAACAAGGGCCCACTTAAATACCTCTCGTCTAGAATAGACGTAGTCCATCCCCCTCGTATAGTAGGGTACAGCGGGGTAGGATCTCGTTTAGGCACTGGTTTTGACCAAGAAGTGCAATTGATGTACTTGAATTATCTTTTATATACCTACGGGTACGAGTCAAGAGTTGTAACTTTCATAAATGGTTTGGCATCCCATGAGGGGACCGACCACGTACTAGTACTACGTTGGCAAACGGAACATGTAAATGTGTGGCTTATAATAGGTCAAAAGCTCAGGTCGCTTCAGCCTGGGTGCATCGATATACCTTTCAGAGACTTGATCAAATGGTACTGATGCCCCAATTTAATATACCCTAAGGTACGTGACTGGAGTTGTGGTTTTCATGAATGACAATTCATTTCTAAAGAGACCGGGCCACTCACTAGTGCCACATGGCTATATTGGGATATGCAACCGTGCAAAATGGTAAACGTGCATGTGGTGTATGCAAAACAAGGTGGGGTGTGCCCGGGGCCTTTTCAAACAAATGGGCCCATGGACCTGATCATACCATCACACATTGATACCATACTAATATTAGCCAAAATGAATACCAATCCAATAACATCATTAAGATCACTAATAAGCATATCAACTATATATCTGATCAAGATCAATGGCAAATCAATTAATGAACATGGCATAGAATAATTGATCAAGTCCAACATTGTAATAGGCATAATTTTTATAATTTTTAAAGTCCAATCAATGATCACTTTTGGGTGATCCAAAATAAATCGAGATTCTAATAGATATTACATTGATGATAGAATGATAATTGTTGAGATAAGGAGTGATGAACCATTTTTTTTTAATTATAAAAAAAAACTAGAAACACATCCCAAAAGAAAGATTCTAATGTCAAATGAGCTCGCTCTCAAGAACATTAACTGTGTTAACACAGATAAATTCAGATTTTCTGTGAATCAGGAAAATACAATATGAACTTGCATCGATGATATCAAAGGCTCTCGATAATGAAATCGAGTGAATTTAGGTTCTAATTTAATCTACTCGATGGGGTCTACTTTTTATTAATAGGTGCCCAAACCTAATTCTGATTAAAATGTTCTGTAAAAACGTTTTAACATTGTTGTCCCAACCTTCATTTAGCAATAATTCTAGATTTACATATTGAACTTGCATCGATGATATCCAAGGCTCTCGATAACGAAATTGAGTGAATTTAAGTTCTAAATTAATCTACTCGATAAGATCTACGTTTTATTAAAGGTGCCTAGACTTAATTCTCACTAGAATATTTTGTAAAAAAGTTTTAACATTGCTGTCCCAACCTTCATTCAACAACAATTTCAGATTTATAGATTGAACTTGCATCGATGATATCTAAGGCTCCTGATAACGAAATTGAGTGAATTTAGATTCTAAATTAATTTACTCGATGAGATCTATGTTTTATTAAAAGTGCCCAGACTTAATTCTCATTAGAATGTTCTGTAAAAATGTTTTAACATTACTGTCCCAACCTTCATTCAGCAACAATTCCAGATTTATAGATTGAACTTGCATCAATGATATCTAAGGCTCCCGATAATGAAATTGAGTGAATTCAGGTTCTAAATTAATCTACTCGATGAGATCTACGTTTTATTAAAGCTACCCAGACTTAATTCTCATTAAAATATTCTATAAAAACATTTTAACATTACAGTCCTAACCATCATCATTCCATCCTTTTCATATGTCAATTTGAATATCTCATTATTTAGGGGTCATCAAAAGTGACCCTTAATTGGACAAAAATACAATACCCAAAATCATCCATAATCAAGCCACAAAAATAAATAGATAAATAAATAAATAAATGAATAAAATAAATCAAACTAAATAATAATAAAAAAAATTAGATCATCCTAGCAATGCTCTCATACTTGGGATTTTTCAAGTCTGATCTTCAATAGTCCTTAGTGGAGTCGCTATTGAAAGCACCCTCAATCCGCGGGATGCGTGGATTCGCTTTTGACCTTTGAGGTTTGGGAGTCGCCACCTAATTATTACGGTCTAGGAACCGAACTTAGACTCTAAATGGATAAATCAACTAATCTATTACAGAAAATAACTGAGTTCGGAGATCAAATTATGGGATTTGAAAATGTTAGGCACCAACCCCACCCGACAAACACCGGTCTCTACTAATTTCCAAATAAACTACATTGCTAAAAGACCTAAGTAATAATAAAAAAAAATAAGAAATTTGTATATCTTTCTGAAGACAACGGTCTTGTTCCCTCATATCTAATAGAGTAACTCCTTGTACAGTACTCCTTGCTTCGTTCTATTTCTGGATCTGATTTTTGATCTCCGAGGCAAGATATCTCTTTCTTAGATGTAGATTCTTTAAATTTTTTTATGGATTCCTGAGCATTTTTTTAAGGGCTTCTAGGTATTTTTCGAGCTAAAATTGAAGTAAGGGTGTTAGGTAAGGAGTTAGGGCTTCAAAATTAGGATTTATGGGAGGCCAGGGAAGCTTTTTGACCTACTTCTCTTAGGATTTTTTATCTGATACGAAAATAGGTTGTGAGGACCTCTATTTATAGATTTTTTAAGTGTTTGTTTAGATAGAATTAATGTTTAATTATAATTCTTTTAGTTAGAGTTATATTTTAATTAGAATTCTTTTAGGTAGAGTTATATTTTAGTTAGAATTCTATTAAATAGAGTTATTATTTAATTAGGATTGTTAAATATAATTATTATTTAATTAGAACTCTATTAGGATTTTGACTTTTGGTCTTATTTGATTGACTTTAAGATTTTGACTTTAATCTTACTTGATTGACTTTAAGATTTTGACTTTAATCTTACTTGATTGACTTTAATATGTTGACTTTAGTCTTACTTGATTGACTTAAAATTTGACTTTAGTCTTACTTGATTGACTTTAATTTTGACTTTAGTCTTACTTGATTGACTTTAATTTTTTTGAGAACCCCCCCTCTATTATATCTTTAATTCTTTGGACCCCCAAATGGAGGGGTCCTTGATTAAATATCTTGGCAGCCATCAACAATTTTGACTGAGAGCCTGATTGATCGATTTTTTTGGTTCAAAATTTTAAATTAATTTTATTAATGTTTCACTTTAATTATTTAATATTTTATTTATTAATTTCATAATTTTTAATTATTAAAATTATATTATTATCATTTTACCATCGAAAAGGACTTTTTGCGTTTTAAGTCATTTTTCAATGTTCTAGGATGTTTTGGAATCGATTTTTCGTAAGAAATTCAATGGGAATGTTGGTTTTTATCATTTATGAAGTTTTTTGTGCGAAAAATGATCGTGAACTTTATGAGGGAAATTTTCGTAATTTTGTCAAATTCTGTGAAAATTGGCAAGATGATTTAATTGGTTTTGATTTGTTTTTTTATGTGTTTGAAAATATTTACTTAAGCGTAATGTAGGCTCTAGGGATGTTTTAAGGTTAGGGGTATTTTGATAATTTAGTCATTTTTTAGTGATTTTTATCGTAAAACTTCTTTTTGTCTGAAAAATGATGATTTCTATGTTTCTGGGGGTCATATTTTCCTATCGTAGTATAGTTTCTACAGTTTTGTCAGTTCGAGATACCTCATCTGAATTTCTGAAACATATCTAGTAACAAAATAAAGCATTGGGGGTTATCATCCATCATTGGGAACCGTTGCAATCGAGTTGACGAGTTGATTAATCAGGCGGATGTAAAAAATGGGGTGTCTACACATCTGGAGTGCAGTGGTATGTTGCCCCTGAATCCGGGTACCAACAAGGATCATAAGGAGTGTGAGGTATAGCAACCATAGTTGTGGCTTGCATCTGAGGCAAAAAAGAAACATTTGATGGTGTGGTAGCTAATGGGCCTTGGAAAGACTTATCAAATCGATGCCAACACTAAAGAGCAGTGTGGCCAAACTTGTTACACAACTGGCATTGAAGTCGCGACTGTCCATTCCAGGAGAAACCAGACCAACCTCTACCTCGATGATAGCTACCTCGATAACTACTAGAACTAGAATGAGCCCCTGATCCACCATGAAATCTACCATGAGAAAAGGAGTTAAAATTGGAATTGGACCGATTAGAAGGAGTTTGAGAAAAGCCTCGTCGATGCTGTTTGCGGGGATGGCCATGGGTAGCAAGATTAGCAACAACAGTACTAGAATCAAGCTCTCTAGAATGTTTTTCAATACGGGACTCCTGAGCAAGCAATAGAGATTCAATCTCTTCGACATAATATGCATCGGATCAAAAGTTAACAGAAATTATAAAGGTATCATAATCCTAAGATAAACCCTAAAAAACAGCTTCGATATGAGCAGTAGAGTCAATAACATAGCCAACAAAAGCCAAACGGTTGATATAATTTTTTTATGTGAAGTAGATAATCGTTAATAGAAAGAGAACCTTTTTTTAGATTCTGAAGTGCATGTTTGAGTTGGTCGATTTTAGCTCGAGTCTGAGATGAAAAATACTGATCAAGAGTGGACCAAATCTGAGAAGACGTAGAGCAACCAACCATACGAGTAAGTAATACTTCAGTCATAGATGATAACAACCAGGAGACAAGGAGTTGATCTTGCTGTTCCCATTCCAGAAACGCAGGATTAACTTGATGAGAAATCTAATCAGAGGGTGAAAGAAACTTTGTTGGAGAGGATTGAGACCCATCAAGGAAATGAAGAAGTTGATGCCCACGCACAGCAGCAGAGACTTGTTGTTTCCAAAGAAGGTGATTCTCATTATCAAGCTTGACCGATAAGGTGTAATTAAAAATAACTGGAGATTATTGAACAAAAGAGGAAGAGGTAGCCACCGTGGTGGACTGCGGTGTGGTAGAGGTAGAGTCAGCCATGGATACTCATGAAAGAAAAAGGGGCTCCGATACCATATTATGAAAATGAGAAAATAACAGAATAAGAAGAAAGGAATGAAATCCTTCATTGAATTAGTAAGACCTACCATGGCCTTATATACATGAAAGAGAAACTCATAGAGGTCTCTAGAAGGTTCCTCTAACAAATTCTATATCAAACTTTGTAACAGAAAGGGGAAATTTAGTAACCAACAGTAACTAACATTATTCTCTTATAGTGCAAACATGAAATCCAACGAATGAAATTTATTCTCCAAATAAGTTTCATTATATAAATTTTGACTGTTGAGTTTCATGTTTGCATAATTGAGATCAAGTGTTTTCTCATGAATCACGCAATCCCATCACATATTTAAATCATTAAAAAATTGAATACTATATATAGAAAAAAATACCCAATATTAACTCAGTCAATTATGAATAATTGATATTTTTAAATATCAAATGAGCCCTTTAGAATCTCAAACAAGTCAATGTGATGGATGATTCACATTAACCATCTTACCTACATCCATAAAAGGGAACACTTGATTATTAAAGATTTTGGAGGTGAACATACCAACAAAATTTAATGTTGAATTCATATCCATAGGTAATTCTCAAGATGACCAAGGAAAAAGTTAATTTGTTGGAATTTGAAAAGACTACCATTAAGTAAGATGTTGAGAAATTGAAACTCAATTGTATCGACATCTCAATGGAGGTATTCATAAATGGAAATTCACCATCTTGAAAGAAGCCAAAAGCAAAGTTTTTGTAGTATTTTTTGTAGATGAGAGAGGAGAAAATGATAAAAGTGAAGTTGTCTAATGGCCCGGAATTGTGGACTCATGTTTCCTCATCAATTGTACCCTCAATTGTACCCCTATTTGACAACAAATCTTTTTAATAAGTTGATAATGGCCAGCTAGCTTAGTTGGTAAAATCTTTGGGTGATGATATTATAGACCTGAGTTCATATTCTGTCACGATCGAGTTATTAAACTTATTATAAATAGGCTTACCGATAAAAATAAAAAGTTAATAAAACTTGTGAATGTTAATAATACATGCCAAGGATCAAATTATATCGTTACCAATTTTCCTAGCAGAAAAGGGTTTCCTAACATTCGAAACACACAACAACAAAAAAAAAAAAAATACCGAAATGTATTAGGTCGCCAATGGAGACTATTTTTTGTTGGAGCTAATCCATCCAACAAGGTTCTAAATTCTAATAGATGGCATGTAAAACAGATTTGATGAGCAACTAAAGTTGTTGGATCGAACCAAGACACTCAATTACTAAACCAATTCCATAGTTGAACTTATTGAGGAAATAAACAACTCTTCAGGGTGATTCTTTGGATATTCATCTTGATGTTTATAAATACATCTTTCAGACCCTACTTTCAACACAAAGAAATTCAGATTTCTAACATATTTTAAACATGCAACTCTAGTCAAATTTCTTCTTCTTTCCTAGGTTTAATAGAATCTTAGTGCTTAAATGAAATATATATTCATGAAGCCAGGTCATGCCTTTGAATCTTTAGACGTCTTTTAATAAAAAAAAGTGACTATTTAATGTTATACATGTGCCGAGTAGGATGACATGTGACTTGCTAAAGCAAACAAAATTGTGTAAAGGACTTGTTGATATTCCATTGAAACAAAAGCAAGCAGGGGGGGATTTAGAGCGGGGCCACTTGCCCCCACAAGAGTTTTCAAATTCTATGGATTAATGTGCTATTGCAACAGATTTTAGCGGTGGATAAAGAAATTTATCACTATTGCCCTCACAATTTTTTTTTCCAATCTTAATTGCCCCACAACTATTTTTTTCACTCTTGATCGTCCCCACCAGTTTTTTTTTCTACTTTTGGTTCAAAATTCTGGCTCCGCCCTTGCAAGCAAGGGTATTATCGGAATTTTATTATACTATGAAAACTTAAGACTAGACTACTACTATTATATATATTACTATGACTTTTCAAGGGCACTTCATCATGATTATGACAGTCTTAGTCATTATGAAATTTGGATTGGAAATTCAAGTGGAAGGTTGTAGGCCCAAAGACTAATTCTATTTTTGCCTTTTATCTTGAAAAGGAATCCCAAAGTAGCGTAGACCAAGAGAAACGGCTAATAAATGTACGAACCACATAGTTTCCTGGATGGGCATATTCAGTTCATACAATCACATTTTAATGTCGACCTACTTTTCTTTGTGGAGCTCTAGGTCCAATAACAAAGTGCCATGTGATCCTCTCTCTCACTCTGTCTCTAATATTCATTATTCATTTTTAAATGAGAGATTTAACCAATAATTATTGCCTTTTTTTATTAAAACAAAGCTCCCTTGGAGTTTTGACAATTCCAAACGAACTTTACTTTATGAAATTTGTTACCAACCAAATCTCACTTTATCAAGTTTGTTACTCATTGAACCTTAGAATGGGGATCCTCGTCATAAGATTCAAATGTATGAGGTTAATCTGTTATTTAACATACCTTGGGATAGATTCTAACCCTATCAATTTTTGGCATCTATAAACATGATCTAATACTCCAGAGTTATAAATGAAAATATTCTAAGAACTTTCAAAAATCAATTGAAAATAAAAAATTAATTTTTGCTATTAAATTTTAATTTTAAATTTGGGAATTCGGTAACCAACCATTTTCAACATTTAAGATCAAGTTAAAATTTTTTTCTTTTTTTAATTTTCTTTTGAATCTGATTTTTTTGCAACGAAATCCATAAGGATGTGTGTTGCATTGCTAATTCTATATCCACGTGGGCTAAACAATCCTTAGCAAGATTTGAAATCTTACAAAGTTAATCATGCTAGTTTGATTTATAAAGCAAGGTTTGTTTGAGTAACAACCTTAATAAAGTAAGGGACTTTTTGTAATAAAATTGTAATAGATAGGTCTACTCAATAAAATTCTCTTTTTAAATATAATTCTCACTTATAATCAAATTCTAAAAATTAATATAATATTTGATTCAGATTATATAGCCATTCTTTCTAAATAAAAATAAAAAAATCAACTAGAATTAGGAACTAAGTAGGACCCAATGTTTCCTATTTCAAAATCTATTTATTTTATTATATTTTCACTAAATTGACTTTTTGCCATTTATGTATAAAGTATTCCATATTACAAGTAGCGGAAGAATATTCTAAATTTTAGATTCTACCATAATTTTCAAAATAATGTAGTAAAACAAGATTATGAATTTTTAAACTCAATTTCCATAATCTCATCTTAAAACCCAAAAGTCAATTTGATTGGTGATTCTTGGTTACTAGGTTTAAGTATTTGCATATATGTACATAGTGGCTAGAAATCACCAATCATGCTGATTCTTTACTTCGAGATGGTTTGACCGCTGTTATGAAATGTGGAAAGCTTGCAGGAGTAGGACCCACCATTCCGTGGGAAAATGCCTAGAGTTGTCTTTTGGGTCAACGGTCAATCAAGCAGAGTGATCATGTCCCTCAAATTGGCGGAAAGCAACTTTTTATCTATAAAAGTAATGGGAATGCGACTATGATTAACTTTCTAGAATAAAATACCCTACTTGTTAATTTCTAGGGTTGTTTGGATACAAGGATACATCAAACATATATTTACTTAGTATTTTAAGGAATAGGGGAGTCATGGATGCTACATTCAAATATGGGAATAATGTTTAATCTAACGAACATCTCGTATATTTATTATTATTATTATTATTGAAATTTTATTAGTACAAACAGATGCTGGGATTCGATCAATGTACTAAGTGTGCTAACATGGCACATGTTAATGTTCGTAAAATAATAAAGGGTTTTGTTAACATGTACCCTACGGGTACATGTTAAAGTGCATTAAATACACTTATGGATTTGATTTTATATCAAAAATGAACTCAAAATTAATTTTATTACCAAAAATACTCCCAAAGGCTTATTCCCAAGGTGTATTGGAATAATCCTAATCTCAAACATTGCTAGTTGATCTAACCATGCTAGAGAATAGCAAGCAAGAATTATGATCCTAAAGTCTCGAGTTTCAATCTAATGGTACAACAAGGTATGCTTTAGGGCCCGTTTGGATGTAGGAACCAAAAGTACTTAGAACATAAGTACTGTCAGAAGTATTATTTGAAGTACTGTCTGAAGTAGCTAGAAAAGTATCTTGCGTTTGGATAAAGGTTCTAAGAAATACTGTCAGAAGTACTTTTAATAAAATTTTGTGTTAGAAAACTATTCTGAATTCTGGTAAAATAACCAAAATACCCTTACAAGTTTCAATTATTATTTTTAACATTATAATTCAACTAATTATGTCCTAAAAAATAATAGTTGTTGTTTTTAACATTATAAATCCACGAAGAACGAATACATACATACATACATATATATATATATATAGATATCATTTTAGAATATATAATTTCATATCTATAATTGATATGAAGTAATGCAACAACACTCCCTCTCCCCCTTTACCCCTAAAAATTTGAGTATGCACCTTAGTATGGGAATCAAATGAGAATCCATTAATGCAAATACACCCCAAACCTTGATTGTTCTATCAAAGAAATTTCTACTAAAAGGGATGCTTCGAAATGCATCAAGGTGGTGATCTCTTTCCAACTCAAAATGCAAATTAGTATAGGAACCGATCATAACCCATTAACACAAACTTAAGCCTGGATTGTTCCATTGAGTTTTAAACAAAAAAAAAAAAAACATAGATCAAAGCACTTTATACTAATGGGGATGCTTCTTAAATTTTATTTTATTTTGGATAATTATAAAAGCACCACACAAATTAATAAGGGCTACCCACACCATAACCAAATTGTTTTGTCTTATATGAGTTAAAAGTTTCTAAATGAGCCGATATTTTGTGAAGATGATCCCTTTGATGAGGAGATCATCCTCACAAAAAATCAGCCCCTTCCAAAACTTCTAACCCCATCAAAGCAAGTTCAAGAATCATAAATCGTCCATTTTCTATAAATCAGTTTTGATGGGATTAGAACTTTCAAAATGGGCTGATTTTTGATGAGGATGATCTCCTCATAATAGAGATCACACTCACCAAAAATTAGCTCATTTCAAAACTTTTAACACATATAATACAAACCATTTAGGCTATGGTATTGAAAGCGCCCTCGATCCGCGGGGTACGCAGATTCGCTTTTGACCCTTGAGGTTTGGGAGTCGCCACCTAGTTATTATGGTTTAGGAACCAAACTGACTCTAAAATGGATAAAAAAAAACTAATCTACTACAGAAAATCTAAATCCGGGGATCATGTTACGGGGTTGGAAGGTGTTAGGCACCAACCCCGTCCGGCCAATGCCGGTCTCTACTTATCCCAAGTAAGACTACATTGCTAATGACCAAAACCTAGATAAAAAAATAGAAAAATGTTACCTTCGATACGCAAAGGTTCTATTCCCTCAGATCTGGTGAAACTGCTCCTTGTACCGTACTCCTTGCTTTGTTCTGTCTCTTGATCTGATTTCTGATCTCCGATGGAAGGTATCTCCTTCTTGGATCTGGATGCTTTGAATTTATTATAGATTTTTGGGGTGTTTTTGAAAGGTTTCTAGGTGTTTTTTAGGCTAAAATCGAAGTAGGGGTGTTAGGTAAGGAGTTGGGGCTCTAAAATTAGGGTTTTGGGGAGGTTGTGGAGGCTTCTTCACCTACTTTTTCTAGGATTTTTTCTTTGATACGAAAATAGGGTGTGGAGGCTTCTATTTATAAAGTTTTTTAGGAGAATTAGGGTTTGATTAGGATTTCTTTAGGGTTTCAATTAGGGTTTAGACTTTGGTCTCATGAGATGGACTTAATCTTTAGGGTTTTAATTTAGGGTTTTGACTTTTAGTCTTATGAGATTGACTTGATTAGTTTAGATTAGGGTTTTGACTTTAGTCTCATGAGATTGACTTGATTAGTTTAGATTAGGGTTTTGATTTAGGGTTTTGACTTTAGTCTTATGAGATTGACTTTAATATTTTGACTTTAGTCTTTCTTGGTTGGCTTTTAATATCTTGACTTTAGTCTTACTTGATTGACTTTAATGTTTCAATTTACGTTATTTAATGATTTCTTTATTAATTTCAAAATTTTTAATTATTAAAATTGTAAAATTACCGTTTTGCCCTCGGAGAGGATTTTTTACGTTTTAAGTCGTTTTTCAATGGTCCAGGATGTTTTGGAATCAGTTTTTCATAAGAAATTCAATGGGAATGTTGGTTTTTATCATTTATGAAATTTTTTTGTGTGGAATGATCGTGAATTTTATGAGGGGTATTTTCGTAATTTTATCAAATTCTATGAAAATTAGCGAAATGATTTATTTGGTTTCGATTTGTTGTTTTATGTGTTTGAATGGGTTTTTCTAAGCATAATGTAGGCTCTAGGGTTGTTTTGATGTTAGAG
Organism: Akebia trifoliata; assembly: GCF_017979445.1. Lineage (NCBI taxonomy): Eukaryota > Viridiplantae > Streptophyta > Magnoliopsida > Ranunculales > Lardizabalaceae > Akebia > Akebia trifoliata. The sequence continues at coordinate 39,353,438 of NC_141385.1, read as the reverse complement.
GTATTTTGGTAATTTGGTCATTTTTAGTGATTTTTATCGTGAAGCTTCTTTTTGGTCTACAAGATGATGATTTCTATGTTCCTCGGGTCGTATTTTCCTAGCGTAGCGTGGTTTCTAAGTTTTGTCAGTTCGAGATACCTCATCCGGATTTCTGAAATATATCTGGTAACAAAATAAATCATTGGAATAAACATCCATCATTGGGAACCATTGCGATCGGGTTGATGAGTTGATTAATCAGGCGAGTGTAAAAATGGGGTGTCTACAGATGCCCCTCTTTGGCAGAGGGTTGAAGCAAACTAGATAGCAAATCTATTTCGGTAGATAGTGCGATATCTGAATGCTAAAGCTAGTGACAGTTCATTTTTACAGCCTGATTTGGTGGTTCGTCAGGGCATCCAGATCCTTGAAGGTAAGTTCTCCCTGGACTAAAAATGTCAAATCCTCAAATTTTGAAAAATTCTTCTTGACTTATGTTAACATGCACGTGTGTGCAATGGTGTGATGCTCACGAAATAATCTATTGGATCATTGAGATTAATCCCTCCTTGATAACAACAAATGTCAGGTCCTGGAGATCTTCTCTCGCCGATAATGATGATTCAAACTGGAATGTATATATGTAATGAAATCAATCATACGATATTAAACTATGGTAAGTCTTAACAACGAGATAATTAAAATCATAACATTATCAGAATCAGGAGATCTAGGAACTTCATTAAATCCTATCGAAATTTTTTCAGAGTTCGAAAAAAAATTTGAGTTTCGCTCATCGGATTCAAGCTTATTGGAGCCACGTTTCTCGGTTGAGGTTTGTAGGAACTTAAAAGATCCTGTTTCAAATGGTTGGAGTCTCGTTTCACGGACTTGAACTGAGGTTTGCAGGAACTTAAACAATCCCGTTAATTCAGAGCTGGAGTCTCGTTTCTCGGACTTTAGCTAAGGTTTACAGGAACTTAAACAATCCTCTTAAAGTTGGAGTCTCGTTTCTCGGACTCGAATTAAGGTTTACAGGAACTTAAACAATCCTGTCAATTCATTCTATGATTCAAAAATATTGGTTTTTAGGAACTTTAAAAAATCCTGTTAATTCATTATATGATTCAAACAAAGCTGGAGTCTCGTTTCTCGGACTCTGGCTAAGGTTTATAGGAACTTAAACAATCCTGTCACAGTTGGAATCTCGCTTATCGGACTCGAACTTGCTGGAGCCACGTTTCTCGGGCTAAGGTTTGTAGGAACTTAAACAATCCTGTTAATTCATTTTAGGATTCAAAAAAGGTTGGAGTCTCGTTTCTCGAACTCAAACTTGCTGGAGCCACGCTTCTCGGGCTTGGGTTCGCAGGAACTTAAACAATCCTGTTAATTCATTTTATGATTCAAAAAATGTTAGAGTCTCGTTTCTCGGACTCAAATTTGCTGGAGCCACGTTTCTCGGGCTTGGGTTCGCAGGAACTTAAACAATCCTGTTAACTCATTTTACGATTCAAAGGAGCTGGAGTCTCGTTTCTCGGACTCGAACTCAATGGAGCCACGCTTCTCAGGCTTGGATCAATTAAAAATTCAGTATTATCGAGCTCAACGATTGAGAGATTGGCCTTTATTGGCTTATCATGCATCTGGATTATGATTGGGCTTCGTCGGACTTTTAAACTTTTGAATAAGATTTCTCTTTTTAATCATTGGATCAAGAATGAAAACTTCGGAATCATAATTATCCTAAAAAATGCCCTTAGTTTCAAGGTTGGCTTATATCTGAAACTTGCCTATGAAATTGATAGAATAGATTGCACTTGGAGAGTGGATAAAAAGCTACGGACTCTAACAGACGGAAAGACCGACATTCCTTTAAATGTTCAAGACTCTTAAGATTACCATATGTGCAATAAGGAATTGATCATTCTCTTTCGAGTTTCTTTTTGAAAAATGCTTGAGGTGGACTTTGATAAATATCGAAATATAAGATCTTCCTTTTTAAAGTGGTCAATGATTCTATATTTTCCATTAGCAGACACTACTAAAGATCTTGCAGTGTTCAAAAGAAAGGCCTCTGAGTTTCTTCAACTCCAACATTGTCATTGTCAAATGTGAGCTCTTCACTGAAAAATGAATGTTCTGACTTGAACGATTTTCTACATTCTCCCGCTTCTATGTAAGTTTTTCTTCTGAATTTTCTTTCTCGGTGGGATCTTTCCTTCCATTTGATGATGCCCTAATTTTTGCCTAGATCGCCTCTTCAGGTTTTCAATCTAGCGGGCTTTATTTTTCCTTTTCTGAAGATGCCTTGATTTTTGCCTAGGTCGTCTTTTCAGATTTTCAACCTAGCAGGCTTGCTTTTTTTTTGTTATGCCCTAACTTTTGCCTAAGTCGCCCTTGCAGGTTTTCGACTTAGCGGGCTTCTATCTTTTTGATGATCTTGGATACTCAACTTGACAACCTTTGATTCTCTGGACCTTAACCAAATCAATTATCATTCAGGAGGACTTAGTTGGTGGGCTTAGGACATGATTTAGAAAGAAAAGGTATAAGGCTCAACTTCCCAAAATGCCCCTAGTATGACATTCTCCTTTTTAGACAACTCTCTTGAGTCTCTTTCTTTCTAATGCCCCTAGTTAGGTATTTTTTTGTCATCATTTTTTTTTTATTCTTCCTTTTTTTTTTCAATGCCCCTAGTTTGGATTTCTTTTCTTTTCCTTCAACTCTTTTGATTCTCTTCTTCTAATGCCCCTTGTTTGGTATTATTTTCTTTTGCACATTTCAATAGGGGATTTTCCCTTTCGATGACACTTTCCTTAAGAGAATGTGTATTTTATTTTTTGTTGTGAACTGGCCTGAAGTAATTTTTCAGGTTGCCTACGTACCCCAAATCACTTTTTTTTCTTTTTGGGATCAGGTCAAAACGTAATTCATACAAGATTTCCCTCCCAAGGTTAGTTGGTATGGTTTAGAAAGAGAAAGACTATTGAATTTTTTTAGAGGCTGCAAGGGGCGAAAGAGGGTCATTTTCTTTCTTGGCAAGATAAGAGAATAGTTTGGCCAAAGAAGGCCTCCTTTAGTGAAAGTTACTTGATCTGGTCAAGATTCTAAGAACTTGGTATCTTGATTGCTTTGTCGAGTAAGATCTTTCTTTTGAGAATGAACGCTTTCAATCTTCTTTTGTAAAATTGAATATGATTAAGTTTTCCGCATTTGACTGTTCACTTCTTCTAGAACTCTGAGAAAATCCTTTATCCTTTACAAGGGATCCCTTCTTGCAAATCTTGTCATCTTTGTCGACGGTTTCAATTACATCATTCTTGATGATTTTTGTCTTTGAAGTTCACTCTTGACAATAAGTTCTGATCCATTTGGTGCAATCCTTCTGGTGAAAGATAAAATGGTGTTCATATTCAACATATCCTCATGAGACCATGTGAGCACAGTGCTGAATTTCTCAAATGAGTTCATCATTTTCTCATGTTCTTCTGAGGATAATGTAGTACTAGTTTGCACTTTTTGAGTGTACTCTCCTATTCCAATATTTATCAAGTTCGATTAGTGAGCTCTGAGTCATTCCTCGTGTTAGATTTTATGTTCACATTATTATTGCACGCATGATAATCAAAAGCTTCTTTACTTTATTGGAATAAAAAGACATGGACTGGCAAACTTGACAAAAGGTTAAAAATAATAAATCCTAACACGATAGAACTGACCAATTGAATTTAAAGACTGACGCGACTGACACTTAAGCAAAAACTCAAAAAGGGATATGACTTTGAATGGAAAGGCACAACGCTGGAGTCTATGCCACTTTGGATATCTTCGCAAGGGATGATTCAGGCTCGTCCGTTTTTGCCATACCTTCATGTTTTGATTTAAGCTTGTTTGATGTTGGATAACCCATTCCTTCAATACTCTCTTTGCTTTTCAATTCTGTCACTGCCTCAAAGCAGATGGACCCATTCTGGCATGATAAGGATGCACTATCAAGACCAATCAAACGGATAAAGGAAATCGGATCAACTGATTCGGGTTCGGATATGGATATTAGGTTCAGGGTTGGAGGGGGTTGATTTTGAAAGGTAGGCAGAGGATTAGTCTTGACATTAGGCGCGATAGGAGCGGGTATGGTAACTTTTCCTTGTTCGATAAGGTCTTCGATAACATGGCGGAGGGTAATGCACCTATCAAGAAGATGGCCGGGCATCTGATGGAATTCACAGAATTGCCCATTATCCAAGTTTGGAGGAAGAAGATTAGGCAATGGCTTGGGCTGTAACGATGTCAACAGTCCCCTTTTCATTAATTTTTGATAGGAAACACTAACAGACATCCCGAGATTGGAGAATTGTCTCCTAGGCTTGGCTTGTGAGGATTGAGTGGCTTGAGGAGCTAGAGCAAAAGAGGTGTAGGCCACTTGCAAGGAATTTGTACTGGGTTTGAAGTGTTTGGGTTTTGACTTAGACGAGTTACCAAAAAATCCCAAAGAGTAGGCATCTTCGCCTTGGTTTCCGGCTTCAAGAAGAGATTGAAATGTAGGCAAATATTGAGGCATCAAGTACTTGGCATAATTGGGAGTAAGATTCCTGAGGATGATCTTAACTTGTTCTTTTTTTGAGGTCGGTTCCATAACTGAGCGGCTTTAGCTCTCCATCGAGCAATGAATCTGTGAAGGTTTCCCCGGGCTTCTGCTTAGTTGTTTCTAGATCTCTTCTTGTGAGTTCAATATTCGTGTTAAAGGAGTATCGACCAATGAACTCTTTCATCAATTCATGCCATGTTCTTACTCGAGACGAGTCTAGTGACATTAACCAGCGTAAGGCAGGACCTGAAAGGGTTCTCTGAAAAAGTTGGGCCATCTGTTCTTCACTCAGACCTTGAGACTGCATGATGCCGACATATATTTTCAAGTCAGTCCTAGGGCATCCAGTCCCATCAAATTTTTTCATATCTGGCATTGTGAACTTTTCTAGCAGACGGACTGTAGGAAATAATGTCATTGCCCCTAATCCAAGGGCGAGGTCGTCAGGGTCCTTGATATTCTTCAATGCGACTTCTACCTGAGTTATTCGATGAGCTAATACGAGGTCAAAGGGTACTTGATCATCTTCAAAATCTTCAACCAGGTCAAACACGGCTTGAGGTTCTACAACTTTATCTTTTTTCTTTTCAGTCTTCAGGGCCTCAATTTGTGTCTGGACAGAAGCAATAATCTGTGCTTGAAAGGAGTCCAAAATCTGACGGAGTGTTGCTTCATCCATTGTACTTATTTCTTCTTGTGGAGAGTGTTGACTACTTGGGCTTGACAAATGTACTCTGGTGAGACGACTTTTTTCACGGACCCAAAGTGGCACAGTTGGTTTAGAACGCTTAGGAGCAATTATCACCTAATTAGAAGTAAATCAGGATCAACTATTGACTCGGAAGGTTGGATTCTTAACCACATGATAAAAATGAATTTGACATAAATTAGCCCAAGTCCGATTGTAAACATTAAGTCCAAATGCATTATAAGTCTATAAAGACCACAAGGGTGAAAGAAGTTAATTACGGGTCTACCCCTGGTTGGGGTTGAACCTTGGGTCAAACTAATTAGTTTGACCTCCTGATTGCATCTTTTGGTATGAGCTAAGTTGAATCTTTGAACCTAAAAACCAATTGGTCTAACCGATTTGATGTTGTTCAGTTAGATCCATTTGTCAATTGGGCCAACTGGTTTAATTGGTTCAAATTGATTGGTACATTTTACCAGTTGGGTCGGACCGATATTACGGGTTTAATTTGAATGGTGTGGATCGGTCCGCCCACTTACCTTTTGGTTAGATTAAATGGAGCAACCCGGGAATACCCACGATAAGTTCGAGTCGTGGCCTACAGGGAAGGTTTCTAGACTCTAAGCTTACTACGTGCAATGCATTTTATCTGGCCACCCCTGCCCAAATACACCTATATACCTCTCGATACGTGGTGACTTGGTTTGATATACTGTATAGGTGATAATCTAAAATCTCAACTCACTTCTCTGAAGCAAAAAACAGTCAGTTTGATCTCCAGTTGAGAGGTGGCGCACAATGCTGAGCAAGGGCCCACTTAAATACCTCTCATCTAGAATAGATGTAGTCTATCCCCCTCGTACAGTAGGGTACAGCGGGGCAAGATCTCGTTTAGGCATCGATTTTGATCAAGAAGTGCAATTGATATACTTAGATTATTTTTTATACCTACGGGTACGAGTCAAGAGTTGTAGCTTTCATAAATGGTTTGGCATCCCACGAGGGGACCGACCACATACTAGTACTACGTTGACAATCGGGACATGTGATTGTGTGGCTTACAATAGGTCAAAGGCTTAGGTCGCTCCAGCCTGGGTGCATCAATATATCTCTCAGAATCACCTGATCAGACGGTATTGATGCCCCAGTTTGATATATCCTAAGGTACGTGACTGGAGTTGTGGTTTTCATGAATGACGTCGCATCTCCGAAGAGACCGGACCACGCACTAGTGCCACGTTGGCTATATAGGACGTGTAAGTGGGTAAAACAGTAAATGTGCATGTGGTGTGTGCAAAGCAGGGTGGGGTGTGCCCGGGGCCTTTTCAAATAAATGGGTCTATAGGCCTAATCAAACCATCACAACATGAATATCATATAAATATTACCCACATAATTCATCACATCAAGATTAAGATCAAAGCATGCATATCAAAAAATATCTATCAAGATCATGGCAAATCAATTAATAAGCATGGCATATAATAATTAATCAAACAAACATTGCAATAGGCATAATTTTTATAATTTTTAAGGTCCAACCAATGATCACTTTTTTGTGATCCAAAATAAATCGAGATTCCAATAGATGTTACATTGATGATAGAATGATAATGGTTGAGATGAGCTCACTCTTAGGAACATTAATTGTGCTAACATTAGATAAATTCGGATTAGGAAAATACAATCCGAACTTGCATCGATGATATGTAAGGCTTCCGATAACGAAATCGAGTGAACTCAGGTTCTAAATTAATCTACTCGAAGAGATCTACATTTTATTAATAGATGTCTAGACTTAGTTCTCACTAGAATATTCTGTAAAAACGTTTTAACATTGCTGTCCCAACCTTCATTCAGAAACAATTCCAGATTTACAGATTGAACTTGGATCGATGATATCTAAGGCTTCCGATAACGAAATTGAGTGAACTCAGATTCTAAATTAATCTACTCAATGAGATTTATGTTTTATTAAAGGTTCCCAGACTTAATTCTCACTAGAATATTCTATAAAAACGTTTTAACATTGCTGTCCCAACCTTCATTCAGCAACAATTCCAGATTTACAGATTGAAGTTGCATCGATGATATCTAAGGCTTACGATAACGAAATCGAGTGAAATCAGATTCTAAATTAATCTACTCGATGAGATCTACGTTTTATTAAAGGTTCCTAGATTTAATTCTCACTAGAATATTTTATAAAAACATTTTAAAATTACTATCCCAACCTTCATCATTCCATCATTTTCATATGTCAATTTGAATCTTTCATTATTTAGGGGTCATCAAAAAGTGATCCTTAATTGGAAAAAAATGCAATACCCAAAATCATCTACAATCAAGTCACAAAAATAAATAAACAAAAAAATAAAATAAAATAAATCGAACTGAATAATAAAAAAAACTAGGTCATCTTGGCAATGCTCCCATACTTGGGGTTTTTCAAGTTTAATCCTCAATAGTCCCCAGTGGAGTCGCCACTGAAAGCGTCCTCGATCCGTGGGGTACGCGGATCCGCTTTTGACCCTTGAGATTTAGGAGTCGCCACCTAGTTATTATGGTCTAGGAACCAAACTGACTCTAAAATGGATAAAAAAAAACTAATCTACTACAGAAAATCTAAATCCGGGGATCATGTTACGGGGTTGGAAGGTGTTAGGCACCAACCCTGCCCGGCCAATGCCGGTCTCTACTTATCCCAAGTAAGACTACATTGCTAATGACCAAAACCTAGATAAAAAAATAGAAAAATGTTACCTTCGATACGCAAAGGTTCTATTCCCTCAGATCTGGTGAAACTGCTCCTTGTACCGTACTCCTTGCTTTGTTCTGTCTCCGGATCTGATTTCTGATCTCCGAGGCAAGGTATCTCCTTCTTGGATCTGGATGCTTTGAATTTATTATGAATTTTTGGGGTATTTTTGAAAGGTTTCTCGACGTTTTTTAGGCTAAAATCGAAGTAGGGGTGTTAGGTAAGGAGTTGGGGCTCCAAAATTAGGGTTTTGGGGAGGTTGTGGAGGCTTCTTAACCTATTTTTTCTAGGGTTTTTTCTTTGATACGAAAATAGGGTGTGGAGGCTTTTATTTATAAAGTTTTTTAGGAGAATTAGGGTTTGATTAGGGTTTCTTTTAGGGTTTCAATTAGGGTTTAGACTTTGGTCTCATGAGATGGACTTAATCTTTAGGGTTTTAATTTAGGATTTTGACTTTTAGTCTTATGAGATTGACTTGATTAGTTTAGATTAGGATTTTGACTTTAGTCTCATGAGATTGACTTGATTAGTTTAGATTAGGGTTTTGATTTAGGGTTTTGACTTTAGTCTTATGAGATTGACTTTAATATTTTGACTTTAGTCTTTCTTGGTTGGCTTTTAATATCTTGACTTTAGTCTTACTTGATTGACTTTAATGTTTCAATTTACGTTATTTAATGATTTATTTATTAATTTCAAAATTTTTAATTTTTAAAGTTGTAAAATTACCGTTTTACCCTCGGAGAGGATTTTTTACGTTTTAAGTCATTTTTCAATGGTCCAAGATGTTTTGGAATCAGTTTTTCATAAGGAATTCAATGGGAATGTTGGTTTTTGTCATTTATGAAAAAATTTTGTGTGAAATGGTCGTGAATTTTATGAGGGGTATTTTCTTAATTTTGTCAAATTCTATGAAAATTAGCGAAATGATTTATTTGGTTTCGATTTGTTGTTTTATGTGTTTGAATGGGTTTTTCTAAGCATAATGTAGGCTCTAGGATTGTTTTGATGTTAAAGGTATTTTGGTAATTTGGTCATTTTTAGTGATTTTTATCGTGAAGCTTCTTTTTGGTCTACAAGATGATGATTTCAATGTTCCTAGGGTCGTATTTTCCTAGCGTAGCGTGGTGGGGTCGTATTTTCCTAGCGTAGCGTGATTTCTAAGTTTTGTCAGTTCGAGATACCTCATCCGGATTTCTGAAACATATCTGGTAACAAAATAAAGCATTGGAATAAACATCCATCATTGGGAACCGTTGCGATCGGGTTGACGAGTTGATTAATCAGGCGAGTGTAAAAATGGGGTGTCTACAGGTATGGGTTGCCCTTATTAATTCATGGGGTGTTTTTATAGTGACCCTTTTATTTTTCCTTTTTCGTTTAGGGCAATAATAGAAGAAACCATCATGATCCGTGTTCCTTCTCGTTTGGTCTAAATCTTGAAATTTGAGGCCCAGTTGTAAAAATCGCAGCAAAAACAACTCTTTAAGGAAACAAAGGCTCTCAATGAATGACATCAGTATTTTTGGAAAATCTCACCTGATCTCCCCTGTTGGAAATCGAATCTCCATTACAGACTTTCTCAAGTCCAAAAAGATAATTTTACCATGCAAGAGCCCTCCAATTTTATTATGCTTGAGATTAATGGAGTTTTATGGCTCAAAAACACCTGAGATTGACATAAAGTTCAAACACAATGGAGAAGACAAGAGATGAGAAACAAATAAGAATGAACGAATTAGATAGGGCCAATTGCCTAATTTCCAAAAATGTTGAGGGGTATACTTGTCTCAAAATCGTTATTTTGATGATATTTTTGACTCTCGACAACAACACTTGTGAGAAGTACCTATGTTAGTGCTTCGTCTAAACATTACTTGAAATGCTTAACCAGGGAATGAATCTTTTTGCCAGAGCCAGAAGCATTTGGAGAAGTCAATCCAAATAGACCCTTAATGTTTGATAAATAAGTATTATTTTTTTTTATAATGGGGATTTTCGAACTTATGTCTAAACTTACTCTTCTTCCGCCTCCTTAAAAGTGTCAACGAAAAAGGGTTGGAAGATTAAGGCTACGTTTGGTAACATTTCTAAAGACTAAAGTCTGGAGTCTGGAAACATCTGAAGTTTGAACCTAGAAATCAGACTTCAGAAGTTTCATCCAGCATCCCTCTATCGTTGATTCAAAACTTCTGAATTTTGGTTATGAAGTCTGAAATCTGAATTAAAACAAACGAAAATAAAACTTCTAAAGTCTGAATTTTAAAAGTGGACCACCTCCATTCAGACTTCAGAAGTGTTACCAAACACACACTAAGACCGAAAAGATGACCGAATCCATTATACCTTCCATTTTTCTCAATAGACAATTTGTCCCTAAAACCTAATTAGGATGATTTGATCACCATCAATATCCTTAATCCACCAAGCCTAAGATTGGTTGCACTCCTTATTCTTCTTTTTCTTCCTCCTCAAACATGCGCATGAAAAAGGCTTTTAAGATTAAGCTTTAAAAAAAATGTCCTAATCGATTATACCTTCTAGTATCCTCAATAGACTTTGTCTTTAAAAGCAATCATAATGAAGATGTTTCCACCATCAATATTCTTGATTAACCAAATCATAATATTGATTGACACTAAGCGTAGGTGTTTGCGACTGTGATTGGCATTAACATTCAAAAACTATGAGCAAAACAAAATGAAGTGGTCTAAAAGAGATCATAAGACTACTCTCATAATGCACAACTAGTAGGGTTGAAATCTAATAATTAAAAAAGGGCAGGGCTCCAAAGACTCATAAGTAAACATATGATCTTGCCTCAGTAAACCTAGAATCCGATGTGTTAACTCACATTTCTTGGTGGCCAATTGAGCCATATGGGCTTTTAGTATTTTAATGAGATGAGTTTCGTAATAAGGAAATAAATCAATAACACATGGAATTTCAGTTGAGAGTTTCTAATTTTTGGAAAATCTCTATTATAAAAGGATTAGAATCCTTCGATGGGTTGGTTTCTAATCTTGGAGAGGATTTAGGTCATCTACTCCTATCTATAAAAGATTGGATTAGCTCCCCTATATGTGCGTGATTTTTCATTAAAGAACATTAAGAACTTCAAGAAACCTACACGGTTTTACATGATCAAGCCGTGGTAAGGAAAAGGGTAATTGAAGATCACAATTCCATCAAGAAAGGTACATGATCCAATAAAGAAAGGTCAAGGGGAAGAATGTGAGTTTAGAGATCAAAGATCAGTAACAAAAGAGGATTAAATCAAAGAAGTATGTATATCAATGGTAGTCGCGACAATTACAGCTAATTATCCATAAACGTTGACATCATTCTTAAATATGAACTATTAATCCATGTCGATATAGAGTATGATTTGTTATTCAACATCTTAATCTATATGCAAATCTATTTATGGATATGTAGGCACATTGTTTGTATTGAAAGTTATGCTTACACAATGACCAAGAGTTTTACGTATCTCCATAACATACATCTCAAGTAAACTTATCTCGAGGGTAAATCTCAACCACTGGATTTTGTCTTAAACAGTTGGGATCATGTTTTTTTTTTCCAAATTCATTCTTCATTTGTCACCAAACCTCGAACCACTACAAAATGGGAATATTTTTTATTTGGGCAAAATCAACAACTTGCAATCTATAAGTAATTAATCCCATGAGTTAATCTCTTGGAGTTCAAATCCACCTTCCAAACAAGCCTCTCGAAATAGGGAGTTCAATTTGGTGGAGTTTCCCATCATCTATATATGCTTTGTCACATTAAGGTGAGTAAGTTGGCAGGAGTTTTGTTAATGGAAGTTTCTTTGCCACATCATTTTTTATTTAAAAATGCACCAATTAACGAAACTATACATCATACCCCAAATAATTAAGAGGCACGAGCTATCTTTGTTACTCTTAAGCTTGCCTGTTCTCTAAGAGGGATCAACGATGGTGACACCGCCTCCTCCCATCCGAGCTCCTCATAATTTCACCATTCCTTGTCCTTAAGGCCGAACACTATCCTTGAATCTTTCTCTCCACTTATTCCTAAGATTGCACTCTCCATGAGTCCTTTGGATAACCTTGAGAAATGTAATATTTATGATGAAGGTTGAACCCAAAGATGATTGGCTTGTTGTGTAGAGTTGTATTGTATTTAGCTTGTGATTGGGATTTTAGTACGTAGATAATCGTGCATTAGGTTCTCGAGTTACCGTAGCCGTAATGGCAAGTGGGGGGTTTGAGGGTCAAATTTTTTTGAGGGACATAATGGGAATTATCTATGTTTCTAAGGGTATTTATGTAATGAAGCCTAACTCAAAGTATAATGTTATAACTTCAACCTAGGATTTTCTTGTTGAGAAAGAAAACAAGTTTGAGTGAGAGGAGGCGGAGGAGGTATTTTTTTTTCTTTTTTTGTAATCGTTACTTGATATAGTGAAAAAGATTGACCTCCTCTAAGGTAGTAGCCAACAAAAAAGGTGAATCACGTAAATCTCTGTGTTCATGTTTGTGTTTCTTCTTTATTTTGCATTGTGTACTTGTTTTTCTTGTCAATTTTCACAACATGGCTCCCATCAACGAGTAAAAAAATGGCAACGCATACTACGTATATTTTCATGCTTCATTTATGAATTGGAATTCTAACCCATGCACTCCACGTTGCATTCACCACCTATCGGATTTTGATATTTTTTTTGAGTTTTGTTTTGAAATGGAATGAATTGGAAAATATCAAATTATGTAATTTTGCATTCATTTCTGTTTTTGAGAGGTACCCTTGATGCAGCTAGGGTTTTGAAGGTACAATAATTTTTTGGACACTCAAAAATAAAGTTTCAAGGAGATCCAAGCCCATTTCTACTCACACAATTAAGTGATCTAAAACCCCCCATCGCATCCTCAAGGATGTCCATATGATTTTGACGACAAGAAGTGACAACTACAACACCTTCGATTTGAATGAACCTAGTGATTAATGAAGAAAATAATCAGATGCTTGATCTAAAAAATCTAACCCTGATCCCAAGTTCTCAAGTTGGGATGAGTAACTATCGAAATAACTGCAAAAAAGCCTCTATATTTTTGGAATTTATGAGTCCAATAAAATCTAGAATTGTGAAAAAATAAAGTAAGACAATCTATATTATTGAAAAATTATTTGATTTAAAAAATTTGTGTGTTATAATTAAAAGTTAGCCAAACAATCTAAAGTACAACACCAACCTCAACTTCATAGGAACTATGAGCATCTAAAGTGTTCAAGATCCCACTTGATTGGGATGTTGACATGAACAATCAAGTAGCACCCTCTAAGAGCATCCACAATTGAAGTGTTAATATCAGACGATAGAATCTAACCAGTGAATTCCACTCCTATGGACACATTAAAAATGGGTTAAATGCATCTGATGCTAAATGTTTGTTATCTGTGGTTGGTAGTTTGGTTAGCCACGTCAACTTGTTAAAACCCACTATTTCATTGTAAGGGATTTTTTTTTAAACAACGATTGCTTCAATTTTTTAATAATTTAAATTTAAATAACATATTAACAATTGGAAATTTGACCGTTTTGTTCTCATATACCTTACACTATAAATTCTTTTAAATGTTCTCCAAATTTTCTACACTATCAAAATTTCCTCAAATTCTTTCATTATTTGGTTTCTCCATTCCTCATTCTCCCACTATCGATCATCCACCTCCATTCTTCAATCAATATAACCACTCCCAAGTATGTTCACAATTTGATTCTCAGTATATGTTTAATCCACCTCAATTTTTTCTAATCAATCACAATTTTTATCTCATCAACCTTCTCAGACTAATGATACACAACCTCCCATAACCCCAAAAGAGAAAAAAAAATCAAACACAATAAAATGAAATGAATCCTAATTGGAGTAAGGAGGAACACAAAACATTGTGTAGAGCTTGGTTGCATGTTTCGAAATATGCAATCACAGATACCCATCAAGAAAGAGAAAAATTATGGGATCAAATTTGTGACGAGTTTGACAATATTTTGGGTTATACGACAAAGAGAATAAGCTTAGATTTGATGAACCGATGGTTGAACATCCAATTCCACCTCAATAAGTATTTTGGATACGTTCGCACAAATAAGAGATATCCATCAAGTGGATACAATGTTGAAGATTCAATAAGTTAGTTAGTTGACATATATTTCTCATATGATTTATTTAAATTAAGATTAATTTCAATTATTTCATATTTGTGATAGGGTTATAAATTAATTATATTATGAAAAAGAATCACATCATTTTAAATGGGATGGTTGTTGGCTACTGCTCAAAGACAACCTAAAATGGTTTACTTATACCAAATAACATAAACAAAAAAAGATTACACAAAGAAAGAGAGAAAGTATCAATGTGGATGTTGATGAAACTAGAGATTCATCGAATCCTTCTACTCCAACAACACTGGGTTTGGCTGTAGGATTCATTAGCCTCGACGCTAAAGATTCACCATTCAGTCATGAATTTCACGAGTTACCACAACTTCCTAAAAGAAAAACAACAATGAACATGCATTGAAAAAAGAATGTAGATGCTGTAAACTTAGTCGTCCAAGAATTTAAAAACTTGAGAAAAGACCAAAAGATGAAAAATAAATTATTATGGCACATGAAAGAGATCAACTGATAATTTAAGCAAATAAGAACAATAATGATTGATGTTAGATGCTAAATGCGAATAAGAACAAATCAAAATTGCCATCAAACATAAGCAAGAGCGAATGAGGTGGGAGAAATATATCATGATGACTAATCTAAATTTGATTCCTACAGAAAAAGGGAAAACCTAGGTTATTACACTACAAGAAGCAATTTTGACTTGAATACGAGAGTGCTTTGGAAATGGATCAACTGGTAGTAGAGTTTTACTTAATATATGTAATATGCAGTGATTTTAATTCCATAAATATATTTGGTACTACTTTATTTTAATATAAGTAATAGATAACGTTTTAATTCAATAAATGGAATTTGAATTTAAATTAATAGGTTTTAATTACTTAAATGAAAATATATTCTTTGAGAACAATAACACGATTGAAAAATCACAAAAATAACATAAATTTGAAATACCAAATAAGTCTCTAAATGGAGCAATATTTTAAATAATTTGATCATCGAACTGATTTCACAAATGTTCAATAAGATCAAATTTCAACAACTTATTTGATCTTCTATTACAAATCTCATTAAGATGAGATGTTATGTGTGCTACCAAAAATGTTGGGTTTCAACAGTATTCTGGAGGAAAGATAATCTCCTCTAGTGGAGGTATCCATCTTTCAACGTTGATGCCTCATTCGTTTTCAATGATCGTGTTGTGTAGTGTTAAGTGCCTAAAATTATGTATTTTTCCATTAGTTTATAAAGCACTTAATCATATTTTCTAACCTAGAGCTACAATTTCTTCATAAAATCATACATCATAGTTAATTTATATAAATTATATTTTACTGACTAAATTACATATATATTCACAAATTTTGAAGGTTTAATTATGTTTATTTTTGTAGACAAAACATATGAAAATTAAATAATTAAATAATGAGAAAAAATCAAATTTTAAGGTCAAAGTTAAAGTCAAAACACGGTCCAAGAGATTTGATAATACTGAATTGACATAATCAAAATTTGAATCTATCACATCATGCCATTTTATTAATAATTTTTGACTGAATTATCGAAATAAGACGATATTTTAAGGTTAGCAAATTAATTCGAAGGAAAGTAAATTCGTATTTCATGAAGCAAATCTCATTCAAACTTCGAATTATTTAAAAATGCATAACAAGTCAAAGACTCCAAATCTGTCATATTTGACCATTTTGGATATAATTTTTGACTCAATTAATAAAACAAAGCAAGCTCAGTGGAACTAGAACTCTAATTAAGAAGAGAACATATTTTTATTTCTTATAGAAGATTAAATTTAGACGAAAAAATGTATTGTCAAAGTAATCCTAATTTTATTTATGAAAAGATATTAAATCTCTAATTTTTTGTCTCTTTCTTTGACCTCTCTATTTCTCTTTCATTTCCTAATATATTTTTCTTCTCTTTTTATATTTTAGGTTTTAATTTATTTATTTTTTTAATTTGAAGACACATTGTTCAAGTTAATTCAAGAGATCCATAATAATTGAATATACTTTTGATTTTATGTTACTTATTGATTTCTATAATGAATTTTGACTAATATCCCAATCTAGGGAGATTGATGAAGTCAAGATTATTGTTTGTTTTTAGTTTATTCTTCTAGATCTTGATATTTTCATTGTTAAAATAGATTTCTATTTCAAATTTTATTTCTTCAGTATTTTCGATTTATTTCTCATTATCCTTCATCTTGATATAATTCGTTACTAATTGGGAGAACCCATAATATCAAATGTTTGTTGTGATGTAAGATCATTGGGTAATAAAAATTTTGAAAGAAAGGAAATGTTAGACAATTCTTAGATTTATAAAAACTAAGGATATTTATTATTATACTTTTCGAATCAAGAACTTCTATCAATTTCTTAATTTGAGTTATCCAAAAATAACTTGGAAATAAATTTATTTAAATTAATTATCCTTGGTGGAATCAGTCTCCTTAGATATTTTTCAATCCAGAAAATTTTTAGTTTAGTCTACAAAATCATATCATTTTTCTTTGATTTTCTAAAAATTTGAATATTAGTCCCTTAATTCTTAGTGAAACAACTTTACTTGTCAATTTAAAGTAGATTTTTAATTTTAATTTTATATTTTGTTCTTGTTCTTTTCAGAAACATCTTTACATGACGAACATGTAGTATGATGTGCATCTTCATTATGATGCAAAGATCATCTTTATTCTAATAACACATATGTCTTTGCGTTATACCCCAATTGATTTGCAAAATGCCAAACATTCATTCGATGTCCTTTTTTTTTATAACTTTTTTATTTTTTAGCAAACAATTTCACCTTTCCTGTTGTTGGGTGCTCAATCATTTGTATCAAAGTTTTCCATTGAGGATATATATCATTATTTAGATAATACCCTAGTGTATGTTGACACCTATTTACCTTGTAATTAACCAGAGAGATTTTATCATGGATGAGATTGTCGAGTAGTAAGGAATGATCTATGACATTCATGCCATTGTGAGAACCTAGCATACCAAAGAAAGCATGCTAATCTACAAATCTTTCGATGTAAATGCCTCCAATATGAGGGTAGGCTTATGATGATGACCTCTATGCCTGCTATGCCACGTAGTGAGACAGTTCTTTTACTTCTAAAGCATATAGTCTAAAGAGCCAAGCATACCTAGGAATCTTCTTTCCTTTCCTTCTTGAAGCAAACGTGCAATGTCTTGCTCATTTGATGAACGCATGTACTGTGCCTTGTACAATGTAATTATAGCCTCACAAAAACGCTTCAAGCTTTGGATCATAGTGTTCTAGCCAATCTTTAGGTGTACGTAACTATACGTATTGCAGTTGTCATCTTTTGTATGGAAGAACACTCCAAACAATCATAACAATCATTTTGTTTGGACGAAGTATTTGTTATACGCTTCAATGTTATTCAAAATGTGAAAAAGCTCTCATCGCATTCGGTAATGTCAATGAAAGTAGTCAGTTGGATATGTGCAATTCTCAAAGAAATAATCTCTTTATATCTGTAGATGGGTTCTTTCTTTATCACACTTGATAAACCGTCTGTTCCCTACTAGTTGTAAGAGTGTTGCTAGCATTTGAGCTAGAAATAAATTAGTTGTCTTTTGCACTCATTTTTTATAATGCTGGGTAGCCATATCTTGATCCTCAATGGATGAGCTCTCATTGTTTGAAGAAATCAAAGATTTAGAAGAAGTAGATTTGATCATAAGAATAAATTGGGATGATGAAGCCATATTTCTTACAGCACTCAACCCAAGCCCAACTAATCTAAAGACTCGGGCTTTTAGATCATAGCATAATCCCAAATACTCACTACTCAATACAGGCCCATGCTCATATTGTATCCAGTTAGATTGGATAGTAAATTTAACTAAGGATTCACAATGTGAAAATAGCCCAAATTTGACGATCTTGGGCCTTCAATTTTCATAAAATTCAATGGACCAAGAGGTTGAATTGGCGTCAAATTTTTCATTGTTAAAATTTTTTTTTTTTACGGGCTGAAACTATCAAATTAATGAAGGATGAGAGAAATTCGATAGTTCTAAGCCGTCAAATTTGATAACATCAAGAATTTCGACGGTCCTAGACCGTCAAAATTCAGTTTCTAAAATTCGTGGGCCTTGGCCCGTCAAATTTTCCAGTTTTTACGTAATGGTTAGTCATCATATGTTATCAATACTGTTCAATCTAAATCTTTCCTAAATCCTTCTAGAAAACACTACAACAAATATGACAATTCGGAACGGTTATAAACCGTTCCTAAGTCACTATGAAACGGATTATAGACCGTCTTTAATCGTGGCGTCGTTAATGAATTTAAACGGCTGGCAGCCGTTTTAGATCTCAACATTTGGAACCGTTAAAAACCGTTCCAGAACTCAGAATTTGGAACGGTAAAAAACCCTTCCAATCTGCCTTTATATACTAACCCCAAAAACATATTACACATCGGATTTTATAAGACTGATGTCCAAAGTTTGAGACTCTAGACCTCGGTTACAAACCGATATCTAAAATTGTCATAAACTGATATCTAAACTTTTTTTTTTTTTTTTAATTTAATGTTTTTTTTATATGCTCCTAGTACCCACGGTCAAAATAGACCTAAATAGAAAACATCAAGTTTCTGTATCACATTAATTTATACACAAAAAGAGTTATAATTAATCATAATTTACAAATCCAAATTACAATGCATCGATAAACCCTTCACAATCGTTACACAAGCATAAGTGCCTACAAAGAAGCAATACCATCCCTCCCTATCTTCTTTAAGATCCCCACAATGCCCGCAACTACCAATCGAACAGTCTTTCGTGTCACCACATTACATACTCTCACGATGAGCTTCCGCACCTTCAAATGAGTGTCTGAATAGCAAATGCTCCTGATCAACCAAAGACTATAAAGTGAGAAACCTTCATGTCCACTGTTCAACTCTAAAGGTAGTCCAATTAGAAGCATAAATAAATTGAATACAAATAAAAATACCTAAGATAAAGGACTCAGAGTCCGTGTTGACAACAAAAAATCAAATTTTATTAGATGTTATTATTTTTTAAACATTACCAAGTGAAGGATTCTCAATGAAAAAGTGATGAAAATGAAATTGATAAAATAAAAAACCGATCAACAAGCAAGAAACTAATCATGTTGTAATCATAATTATTATAAATGTGCTTTGAAGAGAAGCAAATATGTCAGCCAAGAATTTTCACTATCTAGTATGCATAAGTTACTTTTACCAAAAAACACAGTTCTAGATCTTAACAAGCAGTTCTTGAACACTGTCACCAAACAATCATGTTGTAATCATAATTATTATAAATGTGCTTTGAAGAGAAGCAAATATGTTAAAGCACTTCAGTAGAGGTGAAACTTGACTATAACACATTGTACTGAAGAAAAATAAAATGGAAACTAGAACTAGAAGACTTAAAATGTTTTAACGTGAACAGATGAGCCATGAGGCACTCATGGATGCGTGAACATCATTCATTCTAAGGAGGGAGGCTTGCACCTCACGCTGTTTTTTTTTTTAAAAATGCTACTAAGTTATGCTTCACAATGGTGACACTGCCATATGTCTACATAGAGAACACACACCTGTGGTTGTTCTGAACATCCATCATTTCCAGAGTTCCATTTTGCGGTTCGTCTTTGACTTTTGAAAGAGGTGAAAAAAACTGAAAAACAAAGAAAAAGAAAGTCAATATAAAAGGAGCACACACAATTCTCTGTTTCTTTACTTCAATGATTAATTACCTGGTGCATTGAGATAAACACAACAGAGATTCCTAGCATAAAGTTTATCGTCAGTTTATGACCAAATAATGCAGCTAATGCCATGCCCGTAAAAATTGTAGCAACGGTTGATGAATATTTCTTCAAAATTGTGTCTGCATGTATTAAAGAAAGTTTCGATTAAAATGGATTCTACAGAAATATTTACTAATGTATAGAACACTAGTTCATAAAAGCCACCAATTTAGAATGAGTGTACTAGAGAGTTGTATGTAAAAACTAAAGCAACAATGCATAAACAATAAAAATAAAACAGAAAAGATAAATTTATTAAGCATTTTCCCCTACAACTTTCTCAAGATGTCTGACATGGGAATTTTTTGTTCTCATTTTAGTGTCTGTGATACTTGATGCAGTATATCCTACTTAAAGATTTGGTGAAGAATAAGAAAATTGAAGAAGAACAATCTAACTTACATATTTGAAGAAAAATAAGTACAAAATTCCCTGCGCTGCATTGTTTAATATCCAAAGCATGGTAGCTTTCGAGTGTCCTTGAAGGATATCAAAGCTATTAGGCCTTAGAAACAATCAATATAAAATCAATTATGAATATGACATACACAAAAAAAATAATATTGATTGCACCACTGCTAGGGGCCACTGATGCTAGCAAAGACAAATGTAGGACAATTAACACATCAAAAGAAGAAACCACCTTATATTCCAACAAGCATGGACTCCAAAAAAGTACATTACCACAACTATCACTCAAATATATAAAATTTAAAAATAATACAAGTTGCGATTTCAAATAACAGAATATGTTATTTTGTGCTTATATAACTTGTAAACCTATTAAAATGGATATTGTGGCTAAAGTCCTGCATCCTACGATGGGGCAGGCATCTCAACAGATTTAAAGTGTTCCTTTCATATCACTAGTCCTCATAGTGATCCATATATAGAACTCATAAACAACTAGAGTAATAGCTCCTAAGCATATTTGGATTAAACATAAAGCATAGACTACTACTTAAGAGACTCTCTTGTCTACTTAATCAAACAACTCTTGCAATAAAAATGCACCTCATCTCTGGAAGAGAAGCACTTTATATCTATACCAATTAATCATGAAAACATACATATAAGATTAGCAAATTGTAGCAGCTTTAGTAATAAAACCATATAAAAATGAAAAGCAAAGAATAAAATAGGAAATCGAACAAGTTCACATGAATGGACATCATTTTTGTCAGGATTTTGCAGACTATATAGATATTCCAAGATTTTTCTCCCCCGCTTCAGGCATAGGCAACAAAGCCCATATAAGCTATTGTACCTGATATACACTAGGTTCTAATGCCACCCATGTGTTTTGGATTGATTAGCTTTCTGTTGCATGGTACTATAGCCTGCAAAGTTATATTACAAATAAATGTCCACACTTAAAAATAGATGTTCTCAAAACTGAAATATTGTGTTTATTACTAAAACGGCAGAGAATGGCCAATCGGACCCAAACAATCAATCTTGGTTTGAATCCCACCAGTTCCCAACCATTGCAAATATTATTCATATTAACACATTCTAATATCCCTTTGAATAAATTTAATATTCTGAAATGCCCATAGTTTGATGCACCTAGTATAGTCATGTGTAACAAAGCAGAATGGAACTCAAGGTAAAACCAAAATACTACTGTTTTATATGCTTGATTATAAGAAAGTACCTTTGCAAAAGTAAATTTCCTACTCCAACCAACACCTATTCAGTCATTATCAATATATTCCACAGGGCCAGAAATGCGAGTTGGAGAAGCATATTCAAATACACTGCAACTGTGATGTTCATCAATCAACACAATTGAGCATTTTTTGTAAAACATAGAATTCAATTACAAGCAAACAACTAGGTAATCCCTCCTATTACACAAGTTCTTCAACAATGACCACATTCAGTTTGGCCCGGTTTGCCGTCCATAGGGATACCCAATTATCAAAAAAAAAAAAAAGGATGCTGCCATGATCCAGGATCAGGATCACTGAATAATTTTTCTAATATCAGTTCTGTGATATCTTTTTGTAATTCTCTCTAAAATAAAACTATTAAGGCCTGTTTGGATTGTAGAGTTGGATTTGAAATTTCCATGAATCAACTCTAATTCGTGGATTAAGTAGGCAAGTTCCAAGAGTTATAAATTCCCAAATCCAAGAGGACTACATGCCCTCTAGGCCTACTGTGCCATGCCACCCAGATCTATTGAGCTGGAATTCTGTGTTGGAAAACCAATTGATAGGGTTGGGTGTCTGAGTTGCTAAACAAGCAAGAGATTAGCAAAAACCCTAAGTAAAGAAACAAAAAATATTCTTAAAAGATCAAACAAGACATTAAACCCTACATCGATCAGAATTCCACCTAAGAAATGCAACGATCTCAACTGAAAACTAACAAACCAAATCAGATCTAACTAAGAATCGATAATAGGGTTCCAAAATCATAAAAAATGATAGATCGAAAAGAAAATTAAAAGAAATCAAGATCTTACCTGAGGGACGAGGGGATTTTGACGATTCGAACCTTAGGTTTCGTAGATCTTAGACGAAGAACCGATCGACATTGAGGGACGAATGGATTTTCGCAGATCACCTTCCCTGTCCTCTCGATCTAACTCTTTCTGCCTTTCGTCTTTCATTCTAGTTAGAACGACAGAATAAGGACGATTTCTTCAGTCTGGTTCGGGTTAAAACCCATGGGTCGCGATTTAGAAACGGCTCCAAACATAAAAAACAGTTTAAAACCATCTTTTATTAGAAACGGCCAAAATCCGTTTCACTCTCCTGTTCCAAAATAGCCATTTTTTTTTGTAGTGAAAAGGAAATTCATCCAAAATTAATTATATATAGGACAAATTTAGTGCCTAGAAAGCTTGAGTTAAGACTTAGAAGAATGATAGAAGTTGTACAAGAAAATTGAAATGTATTACATATTACATAGTGATTAATTTTAGGTTGGTCAAGGTCATAGATCAATTAAGTGCAACATACATTTTGGATGGACTCGGGGAGCCAAGGCAGGTTAGGTTGTTTTTTTCCCGGGGGAGGGAAGGCAGAAGCTGAACGAGGAGGTCTTGAATTAGGGACCTTAGCTTGAAGTTTAAGTAATTTAGAAAGCAAGAAGATATGACCATAATATGACAAAAAGAAAATAAGCCAAACCCGATCAATGCCAACTAAGAGCCGTGCTATTGTCAAATTGAGCTCATCGTGCTTAAGTTGGGCTCATCCAAGTTCAGCTCGTGACGGGAGAGAAGTCCCCCCATCAAAACAGCTGTAAGTAGGTATTGTAGTTACAAGTTAGGGGCATTGATAAATAGGATGGTTAATTGTAGAAGTTTTTACAGTAAAAGACCAGTGATATATTTAAATATATGTAGATGATTGGTACAATAATATTGTTTTTAGATATTAAATGATCATTTTAGAGAGTAGAAAAAAAAGAAGTCATGCATGTAGAATTAACAAGGTATTTTAAACTAAATAGACAAAGAACCAATGAGCGTTGGGTGCAGTGGGCAAGGCATCCTTCCAAAAAGAAAAAAGTCCTAAGTTCAAGCCCCCTCTTTGGCCAACCACATAGATTTTTTCCCACTTCCTTGGTTTGTGTGATTTTGCATATGCTGGGGGATTAGGGTGAGAAATTGTGCTTTAAGAAGCAAGTTTGTGGGGGTATTGCATGTACCAAGGGATTTGGGTGAGACATGATGTTCTATGAGACCAGTTGCTTTGCCCTTGCTAGTTAGGCCTACAGGTCCATAACCCCTTCATAAAAGGAAAAAATACTAAATAAACATAATTTTTTTAGGGTGATTTAGACTTACCCAACTATGGGAGGATTTATGGACGATTTTTGAGTTATAGTAACAGATAACAATGGCAGATAAAGAAATCCGCCTCTATTGCCCCCACAATTTTTTTTCCATCCTTAGCTTGCCCCCACAAAGTTTTCCACTCTTAGTTGACCCCACGTGGGAAAAATTCTGGCTCCACCACTGTTAATCCAGCTATATGTTGGTGAAAATTAGAGATAACCCATGTGTTTTCAAATTGATGGGATGCCCCATTTGACAACGGTTATCTATATGGACTAATTAAAAAATGCCCAACTGCTTGCATTAGCATTCTTCTCGATCAAATACTTTCCAATAACTTGAGAAATGGCTTCCAATGGTTTGATAGAGACGAGAAACATTTGATGCTGACTCTTCATCAATTTCATACTCTATAGTTGATTTGATAATGGATGAATCTGTATCTTTCTCTATGATCTCGAAACTCACTCGATACAGACTATATCCAACCTCCAAGTATCCTCCTTCAACCACCTCTGCTTCCTTCAAATGATTCTCGTGGTCGATCTTTGTGAACTTTTCTTTGTAAGATGTTCCTTGAACCATTAGGGAAACAAGTTATTGAATTAAATTAAAATCCCATCAAATAAAGCATAACAAGCATTGACCAAGTCATTGTTTTAAAACTCGTCGAGTCAACTCGAAACTTGATCAAGTGAACCGAATCTATTTGGATTTCAAGGTGATTCAGTCCTACAGCTCGAAGAAACAAACTTGTTGAGTCAACTTGAAAATTCATTAAGTCAACTCATAAACTCGGTCGAGTCAGAGCTCAAAAAATGCAATGTGTCTGAGGTCCAGATCCACTTGGGAAAATTATGGTCTGGAGCCCGCAAAAGTAGGGTTGGGCTAAACATTTTCCAACCCATTATGTTTGGGTTAGGTTAGGGCCTAAACATTAGTAGCTCGATTCGATTAAAAATGGAGATTGGACTCTTATTTTGATTTAAATCAATTTCAAAAGGTTCTAAATAATTTTTAAAAGTATAGGAATTTAATATTTTTTTACAATTAGATGGATCAATTTGAGCCCAACTTGCATGTTAGGTCTGGTTTAAGGTAAAACCCGTCTCTTTAACCTTGTTTTAAAAATATGGGCCTAATTATTAGGGCTATTTGGGAATTTAAAAAATATGGGCCCAATTGGTAATTTTGTGAGGCCACATTTTTGGGTCTCAGGCCGACACATTTAAGTTGGCTTTAGCTGGCCTTACTTTTCTGAAACATATTTTAAAACAAAATCAATTCAAAGTTCAAAAACATGAGAAAGAGAATTGGAGTAGACCTTTCTTTGGATCAAACAAACAAAAGCACAAATCTGGTTTAATTTTAAAACCAAATCAGTCAAAGATTTAAAGATGATTAAATTCAATCACAGTAGTTAGAGGACTTTTTGATTTTCTTAAATATTTTTTTTTTCAATTTATTTGGTCAAAAATTCTAGCATGACTTGTCCTTTTAGAGTGAAAGATCAAACCTGAAATCTGATTTGTTTCAATTTGATAACTTAGGGCTCAAATCAAGGGTTTGGATTCTGACAAGATTCCAATTTGATAATCTATTGGATTAATTTTAGATCAACCATGTCACAATCTAGAAGAGATCCAATTGCATATATTCAACATATGCATTTGCAATCCAATTCTGATCTAATTCAATTTTCGGCTGACAAGGCTCAATCCAAATTGGGAACTAATGAATCATCAAGTTAATTCAATTCGATGGACGGCAGAATCGGGTGAACTTTTAAATGTAGCAGAAGATACCCATATCATTTAGAATCCCTATAAAGGAAACATTGTCGATTCAGAATATTCGGACTAGAAGTCAATTGTTTAAGGTAGTGAAAGCATATATAAAAATATTTTTCAATACAAAAAAACATAATTTTGGATGCACAATTAAATGGAAGAATATGATTCATTCAAATGACCCCAAATTATTTAGATGGTACTTTGATGATAACGGCCTAGACAGGAGTGAGTGAGTTAGTGTATTGTCGAGTTGACTCTCTATAGTTTTAGAACTTGATATTTCTTCTCATCTTATCTCGTTCCACATTGATATTGAGATGACTCGGTCAAATTTTTTTAACTTGGCGTATTGTTATTTATTTATTAATATATATCTTTATTTAAATAATTATATTTATGTTTTTTTATAAAATAGATGCATTTAGAAGTTTTTAGTCAAGTGATCAAATTTCTATTTCGATAATAAATACTTAAATTATCAAAAATTTAATTGACATTGAAAATCCAACTCGTTCACCAAGGATACCAAGCTGACTTGGATTTGTCATCTTGAAAGTCAAGTCTTCACTCGTCTGACGTGGTACAGACACCAATCCATAGATTCTTTTCCTCGGGAAACACACTTGTACAGATTTTACTCTTTTTTAAAACCATGGTTGACTCAAATAGTGCTAATAGCAATAAACCTACACAGATCATGACTGAATATCTTTAGAAGCTAAAACAAACATACCAGATGAAAATGTAAGTTTCAGAACTGTGTCAACTCCACCATCACCTTCCATGACTTCAAACTTTTCAACAACATCGGGAAGAAGTTCGCAGACAAGCTTCGCAAGTTTGAGTGTACTATAGACATCCCAGAGTTCGTTAGCCGACACGCTCACTTCCAACTCGGATGAAAGTTGTCCCATCACCATCTTCAATTCCTCCTCCAAGAAAACCAACCTAAGCTCCTAATTAGGGTTTGTGGTGAGGGTTATATTGTTTTGTTTATATGTTCATGTACCCTGCAAGTTGATATATTTATAACATTGTTAATTAAATACTTAGGAATCTTAGGTACATAGCTATTGAAGATGCCCTGACGATAAGAAAACAAATGAGAGCCTTAAGTTTCACCGACCAATAATAACAAGATTGTAATGACACTCCTTAATGTTTTGGTAAATTTTAAAATGACCCAGTGTTTTGAAAACTGATGACATACCCCTTTACCAAGGTCTTTTCTAAGAGACTAAGAAATAGACGATTATCATGCGTGGGAAATTAACTAGAATCCATGGATGGTTTTGAACTTGAAAAATGTTGAACTTCACATGTGATGAAGGTTCAGATAGGAGAGCTAGGCTCAGGCATTTCTGGTCTGCATGAACCTACGTGTCGTAAGTGTTGAAAGTAAAAGAATCTTGTATGAGCACTATTTATTGACCTGAGATCTTGAGCACCATAGGGATGAAAATTGTGACCTGCATTCAAATTGCCATCTATTCTATATAGAAAAGGAATATGATTAATAAGGAAAACCACTCAAATATAGTTTTAGCCATGACCAGGAAAAAGAAATGCATGCATAAAATGGGGAAATGATGTGAATATGCAATGGTGTGAAGTGTGGACCATCCGATATGTTTGTAAGTTCATGCTATTCAGGACAATAAGCAAGACCCAACATAATTGGATAAATGATACCCACTCCTGTAGGAAAAAAAAAAAAGTGAAAAGCCAATCAACATAAATCCATAATGTGAAAAAATCCCAAATTTGACAGTCTTAGGCCGTCAAATTTCATAAAATTCGACGGACCAACATTACGTGAAAATCTCAAATTTTAACCAAAAAATTTGTTGGGCCTGGTCCGTCAAATTTTAATACTCCAATTTCACGGCCTTCGAACCTCGTTTCTGATCTCATGCTCGATCTCACTCGCACTCTCACTCTCTAGATCTCATCTTTCTCTCTCTCTCCCTCCTTCTTTGTGTCTCTCTCTCACTGTCTCTCTTTCTCTCTGTCTCTTTCTCACAATCATCAATCGATCGACCTCTCAATATCTCTCTCTCATAGTCTCTTTCTCGATTAACCTCGCTCTTTATCTCTCGATCGATTGATCCAACTCTCCATCTCTTTCTCATAGTCGCTCTCTTGATTGATCGAGCTCTCCATCGATCTCTCTCACAGGTTCTCTCTTGATCGATTTCTCATTCGATTTGTCTCCTTCGATAGATTTCATCTCCCACTCTATTTGATCGATTGATCTCGATCTAGATCTAATCTTCGTTCTCTTTGTATCTCATCACTACCTGTCTCTAATAGCTCGAATTGACCTATCGATCTCCCTATCTGTCTCTGATAGTTTGAAGTGATCAGATTGGTCACAAAGACACTCTCACCTGATGCATCACCTCACGCGACAAGCTAGGAATCATTGCGACTATGGGCTAGGTACTCTCCCTAATCCATCTTTTCTTTATATAGACTATATTAAGGTTTTTTATCCGATATATTTAGATTTGAATTGAAGATTTAAGTTTTTTATCCGATATATTTTGTATCAATCTCGATACCAATAGATTCCTATATTTTGAAGTATGTAATTTCATAGTCTTTCTTCCAGATCTAGGGCGCACGCTCAAATAGTGAGGATTTTCCCATCTTAAAATGAAAAAAAGAAAAGTGATATGTAGATGTAGAGGCAGTAGCCTTCTCTTCACAATTACTCAAAATTAAAATCAGAAATCGTAGAAACCAAATACTAGTAGTAATAGTAGTAGTCAGTTGCCTTGCCATAAGGATCACTTCCATTTCTAGAACCTCATGAACTTCCCTCTATGCTTCCAACGCTTACTGAACTTCCCGTGCTTAAATTTTCCATGCTGAACTTGCCGTGATGCCCAAGGAAACCATGTCCATAGCCCCCATAAACAGCAGCGACAACGGCAACACCACCAGTTAGCATTCCCCCAATGCCAGGTCCATGCCCTGTTTAACATTTCATTAGGATTCAATCGAAATAGAGATGTATAACTTCCTAAATAGGGGTCTTGACTAGTCTTGGTCAACTCTGAAGGTCACCAAAAAACTCGAATTTTAACTTGTCAATATATATATTCTAATGTCAAATTAGTCGGTTCTACAACTTATCACATCTAGAAATTACAGTTGTAAGTAGGATAAAATACCGATCACACACCACATCGAGCATTTCTTACATGTCAGGGGGGGGGGGGCAAATTTATATGATAAATGTGTTTATACAAATAGAAGTATTTTAATTTGAGCATTTCTTACTGTATGATGTTTTGACACTTCATACTATCGTTGGATACCACAACACATGAGGTTATAGTTGACAGTAATTCAAAAACAGATTTAAAATTTCACAAATGCAGGTATATCATGATATGTATTACACACGTATATACAAGAAGAATGCAACTGAATTAGCTGATACACATTTAAAAAAAAAGGTAATCTATAATCACGATATAAATAATAGGTGGAAACAAAATATCTAAAAGAAATTGAAATATGTTTAAAAAATTGTTGGCATTTGTATGCACATGATATGACACGGTGTTTGCACAACAATTTTTTCTTGATTAAAGAGTATCCAATGATTGATTATGAAACTCAAGAGCATGTTTTCTCAAACAACTACAATTCAGAAAATTCTAACGATAGCAAGTTTCCACAAACTCCTCTATAAGTGGTTGAGGAACCTTGTGTTATGACAAAAAACAATGGATATGGGTAAACCATGAAGACAATGAACAAAACACAACATAATTGGATCATAAGTTACTAAAACAATGGATATGGATAACAATCACTTATTATGTCCTTTCATGAAGCCTTTTTCATTATCTAATGAGGTGTGATGAAATAGATTATGGGAGGATACTAAAACTGGGTCAAAGTGGGCTATTGTGAATAGGTGTTACTTTCTTGTTGACCTACCAGAACTTGTTGGCCAACCATGTACTCCTAAAAATAATGAGGTGTGATGAAATAGATTATGACCTTTCTTTGTACTATTTTATGTTTTTTGCCTTTGTATTGCTTAAATTTATTGAACTCCATGTTATTGCAAACTAAAAAGTCCCCACAATGGACAATGAAACCGTGAGCGGCTTCTTTTTGAACTAGTTTGTTCAATGTCTTATCTATTACATGTGGAAGTTTATAAGATGTTATACTGTTGCAGGTGTATGAATTTAATCATGGTAGTACTGTACAGTAAAGGTTGTACAGTAAGGACTTACATGTAAGGGCTGGCTTAAATCTTTCCGTTTATTGGTGTTCGTTGCAACTCTTTTGGTGCTAGTTACATATGAACTATCATTTTAAAGGTTTATACTAGAGGATGCATTTTGAAAGTGAATGGTGAAAATTTGACTGGCTGCAAAATTTTGA
Organism: Akebia trifoliata; assembly: GCF_017979445.1. Taxonomy (NCBI): domain Eukaryota; kingdom Viridiplantae; phylum Streptophyta; class Magnoliopsida; order Ranunculales; family Lardizabalaceae; genus Akebia; species Akebia trifoliata. The sequence goes on along the minus strand of NC_141385.1, from coordinate 39,323,386 downwards.
TTAGTCTCATTAAAACCTCAAGAGCTTTGTTTGTGTGAAATGTCAACTTTCTTCATGTTTCAACTTCCCTTGTTAAAACAATTCTTGCTCTCTAGCCATAAAGGAATTTCTTGTTTGGCAGAGATGGTATCAAGTAGAGCACCGAAGACATCCTTTCCATGCATATATTCCAGATAATCAAGGTTCTAGAATATATATGTATATACTGAAATGGTGGTCTCATCCATAAGATTGGTTTTGTAGGTTTTATTTTTTGCTTTTTGTTTTTTGGAAACTGTAGCCATAGTTAGTTGATTCCCAAATAAAGGATTAACTTGATAAATTGACACACACACACACGCCCTTTATGAGAACTGTTGTAGATATAAGAAACAACACCTAAACTTTAAGGTTGTGGGTTTGATTTCAAATGATCTATAAAAAAGAAAGGAGGTTTCGATATCTATATTGCACCAACTGTATGTCTGATCCATGACTTAATCGGTTCAAATACACTAAATGGAGTTCACAATCATTTGCTGTCCAAGCTTGTCCTTTACATATTTGTATTGTGTATATGCTTCTCATTCACAATCATTCTTTTTAAGACCAAAACATTGTTTTGCATATGGTTTTATGATGAACCAAATGGGCTTTTTAGACCTGTTACTGACTAAACCATGTTCAGTCTTAAGCTTTAGTATCTTCTCTAGGCTTTCCTTATGGGGCCATTTTGAGGTGCATCATGAGACCATTTTGAGGGCCATTTAGGATTTTATAATTGTCTTTCGTTACAATTCGATGAAAACTTGAATTGGGTGTCCTACTTTATATCTTGTTTCCTTTGCTGTTTCTTTTTAAGGATTTCTTTTGTGAATCTTTTTAGAGTTCTCTGTTTCTGTTTGTCACAGGTATATGTACTGGAAGAAGTCTTCAGAATTGACAAGAAGGGCAAGTCGATCTATGGCTTTCTCTTGCACACTAAGTAGCTATATCCCAAATTATATCCTTCACTTAAATTGTAATTTTAGTCTAGAGCTTCGGTATTTACATCATTTCAATTCGGATTTGGAAGGATTTATCTCAGCCATTGAAAACCAAGTGCCTGAAACTAGGTTTAAAATATATTGCAGCCTACAACTAAAACTAGACTTACATTTTCATCATTGGCCTCAGATTGTTCTCGCCAGCCACCAATGCGTCGATATCTGTACCATTTGATGGAAATGCAATCTTTGGATACATGATATTAGGTGAACTTTAATTTCCCTTATTTACTTGCTAATTGTAGTTTGCATACAAATTCATTGACAAAAGAGATCTTAAGGCATTAAAGTTGTTTGAAGGCGACTACGGTCTTAAAAATCATCCCAATCACTCTCTATTGTTTCATTCGAGTGGGTTTTTGTATATTTTGGTAAAATAATTAATTTTTTATATTTTATTATTTTAATACAAACTGCCATTGAAGTTATTAAAATATTCTTGCAGCATTCCTCTTGATCCATTATTTATGGAGGACAACTTGCCACCAACTCCTTACAATGTGGTCAAGGACCAAAAGTATTGTGGAGAGATTAGAGTTTGCCTCACATTCACTCCTGAAGTATTTGTCTTGATGCCCTTTAATCTATTTATATGCTAACTACTATACAGTAAACAACCTTCTCCATTAGTCACAAAACCTAGATGGGAAGAGAAATGAGTGAAAAAAAAACAAAAACACAACTTAAGTTCAAGCCCCTATGTGACTCAAGCACTACAAGATGGGCATAATATATGACTCAAGCACTATGGTTCTGTGCACATTCCACGTCAATTGAGTGTGTTTGAGTTTAGTATTATTCTTTTTAATTAACTACAGAACATGCTTTGTCTGTATTCCATCTTTTGTATGATCATTGATTTCTTCTTCTGCTTCTTGTTTTGTAGCTTCGGCATTGAAATCAGAAAAATGTCACACTTCTGTCGATGAACCTTTGATATTGATGGTATGGAATGATATCTTGGTAATCATGTTTAAGTTACATCATATAATTATTACATTTTAACCATTATATAGGTGCTGCAAATGTATATTTCTGTTCCCTCACTATTACTCAACACATTTGAGTTTGGTGTCTCCTTGCATTGAAGTGGATGGCACTTTTATTGCTTCTCCCTGCCCCCTCCAAAATATATATAAAGGTAATCTGGGATTTTTTGAAGGACTTGAATCAGCAGTTCATTGGTTTTATAAAAACTCAAAGACTTACCAAATCGGATTTCTGGTTTCTTTCCAATCTTAGCTTGTTAAAAGAACTGAACGTGGCATTAGGAAGATCTATATGGCTTTTTGTGTAAAATCTTATATCTTAAGAAACCCTTGAAACATTTGAGAAAATTGAGGGTCCACTTGATGTTGTATCTTGTATCTAACATCTCAGTTTAAGGAACTCTCTATGAACAGTTGCATCTGCTTCAGTTCATTTATTTTCTTCTTTGGAGGTTCAATGTTTTATGGGATGCTTATGGTTTCAATGGGACTTTTGGTGGGTGATCTGTTCTCGATTAATTTTTCTGAATAGGATGCTGTGTCTGGAACAAGTTTTGGTTGAACCCGGAACACCACATGGATCTAGGATCCTATCTCAAATGAGATATCATATTTTGTGGATGGAGAAAAGGGTAAGCCTATTGTTTCCAATCATAACTCTGATTTACGTTATGATCTCTTCCATTGAGGATGCTTAATCGATATTTTTATAGGAAGACACAATGTTTTTATTGATAAAAAAGGGAAGACACTATGCTTTTATCTATACTTGTGGATTTAGTATATATACTGTGTAGTTTTGCAGAGTTCTTTTAGTGCCCTTTCTATGTGTATACAAATTGAATGTTCATTGCTTTCAAGAAATGCTGTAAATTTGATAATCCAACTAATGAGGCTTCGAAGGACTTGGTGGCTGTAAAACATGGTGCATTTGTGGTTGCTCCTCTGAGTTTCATAGTTTCAACTGTCATCTCTGTTTATTGTTAGATATGTAGAAAATTGAAGCCAAATAATGCGTTATCTTTTGTTGTGGTTTTGTTGCTCTAGGTTCCATTGATTGGATTTGAAGAGAACAAAGAAAAAGATACAGGATTTTACAGATTATTACTCATTTTGAAATGTTGCCTTCCTTGCTGCTACTTGAACCAACTCTAGGCTGCCCATGGTGGCATTAGTGCGTATGATCGCTCTCATTTGTTCTTCCAAATGATGAACATGACCGACCACTTCTTGAGGTAAGTACCCCTCTTTCACCAAGCTCAAGCTGGCCAACATCTTGTTTGTATTGCTGATGACCCACTTTGTTCTACTTTCTTTACTACTAGTTTTATAATCATCAACATCGCATATATTCTAAATCTCCTTTTTCAGGTTAGACTTCTTTGTTGTTTTATATATCACCTAAAACTTCAACAAATGCTCTTTAAAATCTCATTCAGTAACTATGTTCTTAAATGGGTTTGAAAGTGATATCTTTTCATTGATGTACTTGACAAGAGAATACACACTCATGCAGTTTTCAAAGAAGGGGTCTTTCAGTAACTCATCTGTAGCGGGTCTCTTTGTTGGATCTTTAGCCAGGCAAGGAAACATCATTTCTTTGAATACTTGTGTAGAAACTGTGAACCTCCACTTCTTGTAATCATAGATGAGTAATGGGCTTCCTATCATCGTGAAATCAAACATGATAAAATGTTGGTCATTTTCAAAGAAAAGAGGAGGTTTACTAGAAATGAGTTCTAAAGCAGTCATCCCAAACAACCATATTTTTGACACGGCGGTGAAGTCTTCAACCATCGCAAAATCTAACCAATAAGGACTATCTGATCTAGAAAACAGTGGCAATATAGGGAAAATCCAAACCTTAAGAAAAATAAGAAGACACGATAGAGCGGGGAGAGCCAAAAGAGATAAAAGACATCACAACCATTTGCTTCTGATTGTGTTTTATTTCTAAGTAATTATGTGACTCAATTTCATTTATTAGTACCCAATTGTTTCTATTAAAGCTTGTTTAGTAATGGAATTTCAATATAAAATATGAATTTTGAGTTGTTTAACTTAATTTGGAGCTTTTTTTTATGATTTTTCTTTTGTTTTTTAATTTTCTGATTTTTTTTTTTAATTTCTTTTATTGTGATTGGTGAATTAGAGGATACTGCTATTGTTTGTTAAACCTCCAAATTCGACGGCCATACTCTATGGATTTTTTTATATTTTTTTTGAAGCTCATTCTCCAATAATTTGATAGTCCAGGGCTGTAAAAAAAAATTCTATAAGAAAATATTTGACGGGAGGGTCCGTCAAATTTCTCAAAATTTGACGGGCTAAGACCATCAAATATGAGCTTTTTTCACATAGTGCAAGGGGTCAAATTGGAGTCGAATTTTTCATTATCAAAATTTTTTTTTGACGCGTCAAAACTATCAAATTAATGAAGGATGGGAGAAATCTGACAACTCTTAGCCATCAAATCTAGGAACATCAAGAATTTTGACGGTCCTAAACCGTCAAAATTCAATTTCTAAAATTCGTGGGTCTTGGCCCATCAATTTTTTCTGTCGAATTTTCCAATTTTCACATAGTGATCCAATAGACAAATATGATCCATGCCTTCCTTTCTTGATAAAAAAATTATAGTCGTCAACTAGCTATTTGATCGGATACAAGATGAGGATTTTAAATTTTATGTCCACATCATTCATATCATTCTAATTGACTTTTATAGGATTTTTATTTTAATTTGTATGTTTATTATATGTTCCTATGAATTTTTATTGATTGGAGGCTGTGAATTATGGTGTTCATAATTAAGCTATGGGAGTGCAATAATGTTAGGGTAACAAATTTCTAGTAGTTGATTTTGTTTCTTAATTATATTTTCTTTGTTTACAATTGTGTGTCTCATTTGGTAGTTGGTTTTGTTCTTAATTCTGTTGTGTTTTCTTCTAAGTGTCAACAAGATGAATAAATGTAGAAATTCTTGTATGTCTGGTTTCACTTTTGTTTTGTCTATTAGGAGAAGATTAACTAAAAATGAGCAATGTTATCTACAAAATGGGATATGATTGTATACAGGTACATATATACATGGTTTATAATATATATATTCACTCGTCATAATGGACTAATAACGACTTCAAATGTGCGAGAAAAATGACTGTCATAAGCTATGGATTTTAGTCAACTTATATAATCCATCATACCCATTATTTTGCTTCGAGATTTATGTCGGTATTAACGATAGATCTTAGTTGTTTTTCAACTCGGTTGTTTAGCAAATTTGAAATAAAATGATGATGATTGGACCTTAGCTTGACTCTAGTATTTGCTTGTTGACCATAGGATTTTCTTGGATCGTAATAGAAATCGATCATCTCGATCGAGTGGGTTCGGTGCCTAGTACCTTCTGAAACCTGTAATCCGACCCCTTACCCATGTTTCTTGCCTGTGGACCGATTCAAATCTATTTTGGAGTTATCTATAATTTCTAGACTTAAACTAAGCGACGACTCCCTATTTTAATAAAATCTCCCCATTTTTATTAGATATTTTTTACTTTTTTGTAAAAAGTGTCGAGGTGATTTCAGTAGCGACTCCACTGAGGATTTTAAGGTCAAACTTGACCCATTCCAAGACTATCCTTAGGTTGGTTTTTCACTTGAGTCAACCTAGTTGACTCAAAAAGACCCTCTAATTAGGCAAGATTTTGTCATTTCTTTCTTCGGTATGTGATTGGATATGGATGATTGATTATTTCTTGTGATTGGTTTGATGATTGAATCATGTTGCTTGTATGATTGACTATTCTTGAAAATGCCTTAGGCGTACCTTTTCCTTTTGCACATACTCACGAGCATGCATAATCCTGTTTGCATCATGATATGTCCCTAAGCTAACCTGGTCCTCTAGGACATGGGGGGACGCATTTGAACGTTACAACTTCAGATAGTACCTTTGGGTATATCAAATTGGAATACCATATACTATTTGACTAGGTGAAACTGGGAGGTATATTGGTATTTCGGGCTGAAATGACCTTTGTTTTGTCTTAATCTAGCCTCAATCTTGTAGTGAACTTAGAAACTTGAACTTAAGTGCGGTTTCATTAGGCCACGACTCAAATCAACCATGGGAATTCTCAGATTGCTCTATTCAATCCAACCAAAAAATAAGTAGGTGGACCAGTCCATATCGCTTAAATTGAACCCATAATATCGGTTTAACCCAATCGACGTAATTGATGAGACATACCATATAATACTAATTTAAACTAGTTGGCCAAATTAGTAAATAGATATTATGGATCAATACATGGACCAGTTGGACTAATTGACTCAAAACATATTCGATGAAGTGATTCAATTAGAATATTTGGATCCATTGGGTCGAACTAGCCCAAACCCAAATATGTATATAGTCCCAATTACTTTGTATTAGCCAGTTTAATTCAATTGATTGAATATTTCATAATTGACAATATCGAAATCAATAAAAAATCATATTAAGGGTTGTACCAACTAGCATAACCTGGATCTTACTTTTTTAAGATGGTACAACCCTTAATCATGGTTTGAAATTTTTTAAGATTTCAAATCACTTGACAAATCATCTTCATGTAATATTTCTTGCTTGGAATGTTTCACTAGTTTGAGACTCTGAATCTAGGGGTTAATTAAACAAATGCTATCAAAAGGGACCTTTATTTTTTTAAATTGTTAAACCTATTCTTAGGTTTGCAAATAATAATCTACTTTTAACGGGGTTCCAAGGTTATCATTGCGTTTAAGCTTAAGCGTTCGCCACCTAGTTGGAATCATGAGTCATGTCGATTAAGACGAACATCAGTACCAAGTAAACCATCAGAAATGGTCTCAAAATCCGAATTCGTAGAGATCTGCAAGATCTTGGCAGTTTTCATCATGGACATAAATAACATAAAGACCAAAATAGAAGTATTAGAATAGATCTCAGAGTCAACAGGAAACCCCCTTGACCATTTAAAGGAAAATGGACCAGAAGGCAACATAGCCAAGCACCCATAAGAGAATTTTGAGCTCAATGGAGATGAAAACCCCATAAATGAAAGTCCTATTTTAACCAACAGAATGACTCAATTGGAGACAACCTTGAAAAGTATAAAATGGATTGATGAGATAACGGTAGAAATCGAGGCTCTGAATAAAATCCGTAGGATTATTTTTAGGATTTTTTGCCTGAAGAGTTTACAATGTCGAAGATGAAAAAGTTCAATGGAGTAGGTTGTGCAAGAACACATCTCAAGGTATATGTCACTAACTTGTGAACTTTGGGCCTCAATGATGAACATATGACGTTACTTTTTTAATGTACTTTATCAAGATCAAAATTGCAATGGCTGATGTCTTAAGACCAGTCTGTAATTAAAGCTTGGAAAAATATGTTAAAGCTATTTTGGCATCAATACAAGTATAATATTGAAAGTAATGCCCTAATTTTTTATTTCGTATCTCGAGAAAATTAAAAAATGAAAATTTGAGAAAATCTTGAAAGAGGGACTTTTAGTAAAACACTCAGATTTTGTTCTATTCATTTTTAACAAAATCTGATTTGCTATTGGATTTAAAATGATTGAAAAAACATATTTTAGCCTATAAGCACGCTTGAATTCAAGTTCGGATGGAAAAGTTATACAATCATTGAATTTCATGTCGAGTGAGATCTAAAAAGGTAAATTTTTGTTAGAGTGAGAATTCGTAAAATCCGATCGTACCATTAGGTTCGTAACAAAAAATTATAAAGAATGGAGTATTCATTCATCGTTCTTCGAATCTGAAAGTAGTCAGTTGGATATGTCAATGAAAGTAGTCAGTTGGATATGTGCAATTCTTGAAGAAATAATCTCTATATCTGTAGATGGGTTCCTTTTTTATCACATTGAAAATCCAACTCGTTCACTAAGGATACCAAGCTGACTTGGATAAGTCATCTTGAAAGTCATGTCTTCACTTGGCTGACGTGGTACAGATACTAATCTATAGATTCTTTCCTCGGGATACACAATTGTAATGATTGTATTCTTTTTTAAAACCATGGTTGAGTCAAATAATGCTAATAGCAATAAACCTACACAAGCCATGACTAAATATCTTTAGAAACTGAGACAAACATACCAGATGAAAATTTATGTTTCAGAACTATGTCAACTCCACCATCACCTTCCATGACTTCAAACTTTTCGACAACATCGGGAAGAAATTCACAGACAAGCTTCGCAAGTTTGAGTGTACTATAGACATCCCAAAGTTCGTTAGCCGACACCCTCACTTCCAACTCAAATGAAAGTTGCCCCATTACCATCTTCAATTCCTCCTCCAAGTAAACCAACCTAAGCTCCTAATTGAGGGTTATATTGTTTTGTTTATATGTTCATATGCCCTGCAAGTTGATATACTTATAACATTGTTAATTAAATACTTTGGAATCTTAGGTACATCGTTATTGAAGATGCCCTGACGATAAGAAAAAAAATGAGAGCCTTAAGTTTCACCGACCAATAATAATAAGATTGTAAAGACACTCCTTAATGTTTTGGTAAATTTTAAGATGACCAAGTGTTTTGAAAACTGATGACATACCCCTTGACCAAGGTCTTTTTTAAAAGACTAAGAAATAGACGATCCTCGTGCATGGGAATTAACTAGAATCCATGAATGGTTTTGAACTTGAAAAATGTTGAACTTCACATGTGATGAAGGTTCAGATAAGAGAGCTAGGAAGCTCAGGCATTTCTGTTCTGCATGAACCTACGTGTCGTAAGTGTTGAAAATAAAAGAATCTTGTATGAGCACTATTCATTGACCTAAGATCTTATGCACCATAGGGATGAAAATTGTAACTTGCATTCATTGCCATCTATTCTATATAGAAAAGGAATATGATTAATAAGGAAATCACTCAACTATAGTGTTAGCCATGACCAGGAAAATATCTCAACTATAGTGCTTATACCATTTTGAAAAGTTTGATCTGATAAGGATTGGGACAGTGGATGCATGGATATGCAATAAATCGAGAACTGAAATTTTATAAAAATAATGCTTTAATTAGTGCTTTCAATTATGTTACATAATGATGTACTTATTAATATCATCTAAAATTATCCGTTAGGTTAAACTAGGTATATTTATTGTTTACTCATCAAAGGGTAAAGACTAATTTTATTCAACTTATAAGACTAACATAATTTATTCAGCCAATTTTGTTACCTTTGGGTATCTAATTCTAGTTATATTAAATTATACAGATTATATTACCTTACTCAGAGTTCAATTAGCTAGTTAAATGAAATCTTCCTTTGGGCTAATGTAGACACCTCATTTTCGCACTCGTCTGATTAATCAATTCGTCAACCTGATTGCGACGATTCTCAATGATAGATGAATATTCCAATTATTTTTTTTGTTACTAGATATGTTTCAGAATTTCATATTATATATTTCAAACAAACAAACTTTAGAAACTACGTTACGCTAGAAAAATATGACCCAAAACATATAAATCATTATTCTTGAGATAAAAAGAAGCTTTACGAGATATGTTTCTACAATCGTTAACCCGATTGTGATGATTCCCAATGATAGATGAATATTTCAATATTTTTTGTTGTTACTAGATATGTTTCAGAAATTCAGATTAGATATTTCAAACAAACTTTAGAAACTACGTTACGCTAGGAAAATATGACCCGAAATATAGAAATCATCATTCTTGGGATAAAAATAAGCTTTATGAGAAAGATCATAAAAATGACCAAATTACCAAAATACCCCTAACATTAAAACATCCTTAGAGCTTACATTACGTTTAGAAAAATCTTTTCAAAAACATAAAATGACAAATTAAGATCAAATAAATCGTTTCGCCAATTTTCACAAAATTCGACAACATTACGAAATTGTCCTCATAGGGTCCACGATCATTTCACGCCAAAAACCCATAAGTAACAAAAATCGATACTCTCATTGAATTCCTTACAAAAAAATGATTTTAAAATGTCAAAAATTAACCTCTCAACTGTAAAATCCTTTTTGATGGCAAAACAGTAATTTTTCAAATCCTGAAAATCAAATATTTGAATCGAATAATTAAAATATTAATTAACGTAAAGTGAAATCTTAATAAATTAGATTAAAAATTTTGAACAAATAAAATTAATTAATTAAGCTCATGGGTCAAATTTTAAGTGGTGGCCCATTTATTTAAGTGAGGCTCACATGATACTTATTAAAGAACCTTTCACCGGAGGTCCCAAAGAATTAAAAATATAATTTAATAAAGAACCTTCCATTAGGGGGTTCTCCAAAAACTAATTTTTTTTTCTCATTTTACGTAAGATTTAAAACCATAATTCAAAATCCTAATTAAACAACTTAACCTTATCTTGAAGAGACCTAATCAAATCCTAATTTCTCTAAAGGCTCTAGAAAAAGGAGTCTTCACAACCTAAATTCGGAGGTCAAGAAAAATCATAAGAAAGAGAAACTAAAAACTCTCCCAAGACTTTCCAAAACCCTAAATCTGAAGCCCAAAATCCATACCTAATACCTAAACCTTTTTTTTTTAACCTAAAAAATACTTAGAAATTCTGAAAAACACATCGAAAAATAAAAAAATATTCAGATCTAGAAGGATAATACATCATCTCAGAGATCGGAAGCAGATTAGCGACGGAAACAAAAGCGAAAATATTCACACGAGGAACGCTCTTTGCCAGTTTTGAGGGAATCAACTGTCGTAATCACTCAGGTAAATAAGCTGATTTTTTTATTTTAATTTTTAGGCCATTTTTTCTTGCTATGTAAATTTTTTAGGAAAAGTAAAGATCGACGTTCGTCGGGCGGGATTGGTGCCAAACACCTTCCAATCTTGTAACGTGATCTTCAAACTCATTTTTTTTTTGTTCAGTACCTTTTATTTGTTTAGAGTCATGTTTCGGTTCCTAGATCGTAAAACTAGGTGGCGACTCCTAAAAAATAAAAAGCGGATCTACACCCGCGGATCAAGGGAGTTTTTAGTGGCGACTCTAGTGGGGATAATTTTGAGGATCAAATTTGAAAATCCAAAATATTAGTGCAAAGCAAAATCGACCTAGTTTATTTAGTTTTATTTATTTATTCATTTTTATTATTATTATTTTGTTTATTTTTGTTCTTTTGACTTGATTGTGGATCATTTGATTGGTTTTTAGGTATTTTATTTTTAATTTTTTTCTTTATGATCTAATCGAGGGTCACCTTTGATGACTCAAAATAATTCAAGATTTCAAAAAAAATAAAAATAAATTAAGAATGGAAGGATGGTGATTAAGATGAGGAGCCATGGGATTTGAAAAAAAAAATAATAAAAAAAATATTTTAGTATTGCGGTGCGGTTAGTAAAATTTTTTTTCTCAATTCGTGCGTGATGAAGGGATCGATCCCTTCAAAGAAAAGGATAAAAAATTCTCTCCCTCTCTCGCTCTCTCTCAAATTCAATTGAAAATATAATTAAAATAATCAAAAATTGAAAGAAAGAAAGAAAGAAAGGAAGAAAGAAAGAGTTTTGTTTCATGGGGACGACGATGGATCTCAGAAGAAGAAGAATAAGATCTATAATCTCAATAATGGTGGTTTTGTTCTTTGTTTCTGGTGTTTCTGCAAATTTGGGAGTAATTAAGGTTTAACATAAATTTGCTGGACGAGAGAGGTCGTTAAATGCTCTCAAGGCGCATGATAGCCATCACCACAGTAGGATTCTATCCACAGTTGATCTTCCTCTTGGTGAGAATGGCCATCCTGCTGACACAGGCCTTTATTTTTCTAGAATTGGGATTGGGTCACCTTCAAAGGACTACTATGTGCAAGTGTCCACGGAAGAGCGACCTCGGTATTGAACTCATGCTCTATAATCCAAAGGATTCAGTGACTGGAAAAGTGGTTACTTGTGATCAACAATTTTGTTCTGGTACATATGGAGGAACCTTAACTGGTTGCCAACCAAACATTCTTTGTGAATATAGAGTGGTGTATGGAGATGGGAGCTCAACTGATGGATATTATGTAAGTGATTTTTTACAATATGAACTAGTAGTATCTGGAGATCTCCAAACCACACCTGCAAACTCAAGTATTATATTTGGATGTGGTGCTAAACAATCTGGGGATCTAGGTTCATCTGGTGGAGCAATTGATGGAAATCTTGGTTTTGGACAGTCAAATTCATCCTTGATTTCACAGCTAGCTGCATCTGGAAAAGTGAAGGGATTTTTTCCCATTGCTTAGATGGTGCAAATGGAGGTGGAATCTTTGCCATTGGACAGGCGGTGCAGCATGATACAATGTATCCCACAAATAAAAAATAAAATAATAAAATCAATTTGGCAAAAAAAAAAGGAGTTGAGTGTGGCAGCAACATGATAATAAGAAAAAGAGTTTAGTATTATGTATGCTGCCAACAACATAATAATATTTTTAATGGAAGTTTGTTATTCCAAACGAATTTTGAATGGGACCCCACTTCAATTTTTTTTTTTTAAATTCTTCAAATGTGATTTTTAATAGTTATTTAATCCTTTACAATACTGTGGGTCCCACCCCAAACTTTGGGAATCACAATCCTTACAAAGAATTTTTCACCATAAATGGTATAGCCTAACTCATTTAGTAAGATTTTACTTTTACTATGGGTCATTAAGCTCACACGTGGCATGATCCAATGTCACCAATTCAATGAATTTTGAAAGAAAATTTCTCAATATATATATATATATATTATATATATATTCTCTCTTTCAATTGGGACTTTGGTTGAAAATTAATAATTATATATTTTTAAGAACTTGGATCTAAGTCTATTATAAGCTCGTTAGATCAAAAACCTGAAAAGGTGATCTAGGCAAAAACTAGAGTACGCTCGCTAGATTAAAAACCTGAAAATACGATCTAGGCAAAAGCTAGAGCAACCAAAAATTAAAAGAAAATCTCCGTTGAGTTGAAAAGCTAAAAAGACGGTCCAAGTCAAAACATCAGAAATCCGAATGATCAAGTTTTAATATCCAGCTTAAACCAGACAATGACTTAGAAGCCACGAGTATCTTGTCTATGATTGATATAAATTTTTTTGTTTCCCTAAGTACACTAAGAGGGAGAAGGGTAGATTCTTGAGCCTGACTTAAAATCTTCAATATAAAAAGTTATAATTAAAATTTGAATCTTTATTGCGTTTGTGGTAATCAAATATTTCAAACCTTCATAACAAGGAGCACTTTCTTTTTCTATAGCATGTAATTTTTTCCTTTACATTAAGGGTATTTGTTTTTTCAAATTGTGTTCAATTATCTCTAGTACAATGTTTCTTGTCAAACTAGGGGTATTTTGTTATCAAGTTTGATCAATGTTGATCTTAAAGAATAATGGGAATCTCGAATTAAAAATTACCTTTTTGATAGTAATGTTTTGAAAACCTCTGAGATTCAAAGGAAGTTAAAATTTGGGTTTAAAATTCATAAAATTTTTGGAAAATCTTGAGGTTCAAACAGAAACATTTTTTATTCCATATTTAGTTTTTCCCAGAGAATAGCTAATCACCCTTTCACCCAGAATAGTAGATAGGGCATTCATTATTTCCTAGATTTATTCATTCTTTCTCAGATTTATTCATTCTTGTTTAGATTCATTTATTTTTTTTCTCTCTTCTCAGATCCCATTGAGATTTTTCCTAGATTTTGCTCAGATTATGCTTAGATTATGTTCAGTTATTGTAACACCCCGAGTTTTCAATTCGTATTTCGAGAAAAAATAAATATTGAAATTTTAAGAAAATCTTGAAAGTGGGACTTAGGGGTAAAACTTTAGGATATTTCTGATCATTTTTAATGGAATCTGACCTCACCATTCAATTCAAAATGATCGAAAAACATACTTTAGCCTGTAAGCATGCTCAAATGTGAATTCGAATATAAAACTTGCAAAATCCTCAATTACCGAGTAGGACCAGGCTAAAATAGTGACTTTTAGCTAAAGTAAGAATTATTAAGATTCGATTTCACCATTGGGTTCGTAATGAAAAATTATTGAACATGGACTATTTATTTGTTATTTTTGGAGATCAGGAAGTCGAATTATCGTCAAAAACGAAAACGACATCAAGTTTAGGGGTTACTTCAAGCAAAAAATATAAACTTTTGATAGAGAAATAATTTGTAAAAATTGACTATACCATTAGATCCGGAATGAAAAATTAGGCAAAATAGAATATTCATTTGTCAGTTTTGAAGTCCGGATGGCCAAGTTATCGTCAATCAAAACAATAGACGAAATACCAATTTCGTTCCAAATTTTATATAAATAATATTTTAATTTTTTTTTTATATCTCATCTTCTCCAACCCGTCAAAATATAGCCAACGAAACATTTTAACAAAAATTTTGTTTTTCTTCAAAATTTCAACCTCGAATTCACCGCAAACGATCTACCTTTGACGATCGCCGCAGAAGGAAAAAAGATTCGTAACTTCGATATCTATAAAACCCACCCAAGATCCTTTCATTTCATCTTCTCTTTCACCCCATATCGTCAAAAATCAGTCGTATACATATATGGGGGTTTCGAAACTTCGACCTTAGATTTCGCCTATTTCGGGGTTAAACCGTCCTCCGCCGTAGAAGGGAGAAATGACGACCACATCGAGATCTTCGAAATCACCGGGCCGATTTTGAAAATCAGCAGCCTTGAAGTACGAGTTACCTCGATTTCTGCGCCATTCGCCTTGATTTCCGCGCATGTGCTTCAATTCCGTCGCCTAGTGATTATAAGAAACTCTCAATTTCTATTAGTAATCGTAGATTGTGAAAATTGTATTTAGGATTTTATCGAAAAATTTTGATGTATTTCCAAAATATAGAATTCTTATTTATTTTAAAATTCACGCTAGAAATTGCATGTTTGATATGTTTAATTATATTTTTTAACAAATTATACATGGGTAGGGTATTTTAACGGGTTATTTCCATCAATTGGGTCTTGTGCACTGCTCGGACCCCGTTTTAATATAAAATTTGTATTCTTTTTCATTATTATTGATAAAAATAAATTCTATAGTTGAAAAATGTGATTTAATATTCAATGAACTCATATTGAGTTGATGAATATCAGAAAATTGATATTTTATTGAAGAGATTGAAAACTGTAAAAATCGAAAAATGAGAAAAATGGTATGAAACGGTAAAAATGTCAGAGTCAAACCCGAGGGGTGATGTCTGCATTTTACGTTGTTGTGTTGTGTGTAGGTTAGTAAATAGATATCTAGGGATAATATTGCTGGTTGCATGTTTATTTAAATTTCTGTTAGTGTGAGGCGTTATTTACTTTTCCGTTATGTTATTTATTTTAGGTCGGGTGGCCACACTTGCATAGTAGGAAACTGGATATCCATTCTCAACCTGGTATTGTTAATTTCTCTTTTGTTTTCAAATGAAAGTAATATATATATGTAGCTATTTTGTCAACTGTTAAAGAGTCTGTGAATGCCTGAAGGGATAGTGCGTCATATCATCCGGAGTGGTGTACTGTTCTGGGATGTACGGTAGGGACCACCAAGCTCATACGTGGTATGGGACGCGTATGAGAGTGGAGTCACAACTGGAATCCAGGATATTCCTCTCTATCTTTACCAGTGAACTTGTAATGTAAAGGTGGTCGTATACGAATGGTTTGTATATTTGAGAATCACATGCACGCCTGATAGGCATAGACGAAGATGATTAGTCAATAATCACTAACAATCTATAGCAGTCAAACGTTCTGACACATCGAAAAAAGACCCATTGCTTATGGTCACGTCAAACGGCCAACCTAAGCCGGATAAATGGTCAACCAAGCGTGGTAAGTGCAGTGACCGGCCACAAAATCAAGAATTAAAAGTTAGAGAAGAATTGTAACATTATGTCCCGACTGGGAGTGATCCAGTCGTGAATCCCAACTCTCTAATTCTAATACTCCACCATTATGTATTATGTATATATTGTCTTATTTTGATATATAAAATAAAATGCATGTTTAATGTTTCTATTTGGTCAATTAGATTTGTATATAAAGAAAATGCTATAGTGACTGCTGTTGATTGATGTAATGTCAGTTTTAAAATGTTTAGTTGCTTATCCCTGGCTATATGTACCAGTTAATCGTAGTTTATTCTGTAAAATTTTGCATGTTTTAAAATGATTTAGCATGCTTATTCGTTCATGTTAGAAGTGGTTATTGGTAGAAATTGTGTTCTTCTTTACTGGGTAACCATTGTTACTCACCATTTTCTTCTCCATTTTTTTAATTTCATATCTGAAGCTTGGCGAGGCAGGTATAGAGTACGAGTGAGAATCATCTGGTAGGTCAGAAAGATAGCCAGAGTTCGTTACTTGGTGAGTATTGGGACTATACCCCTCTAGTGGTGTTAGTTTGTCTAGGTAGTATTATAGATTTTGTTATGAGCGTTAGGACTTTTGTTAGAGTGAGAAATATTTGTATAATCTTGTATTCTGATTATTCTTTCGCACTCTAATCTTTCGTTCATTATTAGATGTATGTAAGCTTCCGTTAATATTATATTTTATTTGTTTATATGCAGGATTGTATGTCGTTTATCAGGTGCAGGTTGAATTTCTTGGAATGCTAACATAAACAGAGGAGACCATGCCGAAATTTCGAGGTGCCACCTAGTACTCGAGATCTGACATAGGGATTTGTGTTAGCTTTTGGCGGGATGTCACAATTATGCTCAGATGTCGCTCAGACCTCGATGAGATTTTTCTTAGATTTTGTTCAGATTATGCTCAGATTATGCTTAGATTATGCTCAGATTTTGCTAAGATTTTACTTAGTTTTTATTCAGATTTTACTTAGACCCTCTCAGATTTATCTCAAATTTTGCTTAAACCCACTAAGAACTATCTCAGATTTCGCTTAGACTTACTCAGACCTTACTGTTATTTATCATACTCAATTTTCCATTTTGAAGTTCATCATCCTTTCATCATGAATGCACAAACTGGAGGCGTATTTTTCAAAATCATCATTACATAAGTACACACACGTGCACATTTATTCCATTAGTCAGGGAGAATTTTCTAAAATTCAAGGATCTGACGCCGTTAGTGAGAGTTCACACTCGAGGACCTGACAACTTTTAGTTCGGGGAGTGTTTTACCCTTGAAGATCCGAAAGTCTTGACGAATTACTGAATCAGGCTACAAAATGAACTGTCACTAGCTTTGGCATTTGGATATTACATTATCTACCAAAGTAGATTTGCTGTTTAGTTTGCTTCAATCCTCTGCCAAAGAGGAGCATCTGTAGACATCCCATTTTCGCACTCGTTTGATTAATCAACTTGTAACCCGATTGCGACAGTTCCCAATGATAGATGAATATTCCAATGTTTTTTGTTGTTATTAGATATGTTTCAGAAATTCGGATGAGATATTTCAAATAAGCAAACTTTATAAACCATGCTACGCTAGAGTCATGTTTCGATTCCTAGATCATAAAACTAGGTGGCAACTCCTAAAAAATAAAAAACGGATCTATATCCGCAAATCGAAGGCACTTTCAACTAATCCTATTTAACAAATTGAGTCTGTGATTGTAAACATTATTATTCTTTAATGTCATCCTGATGATCAAATTTAATACAATTAGATATTGCATAAATTTTACTAATTAAGATTATTTTGGTGGCTATAAAATTAATAAAATTTATGTTTCTCTAAATTATTCAATAATATTTACATAATATGGTAAATCAAACTTTATTTTATTTTATTTAATCTTAATCTTTACCAAAGCAAAACGATGCCAATAAGCAAAATTGGAATCACATGCTTATAATAAATCCGAATTTCAAGAATCCAACATCTAGAATTATATACATATGTGGAAATCAAAATTCATGAAACAAATTGAATTGTATACACACGTGGCATCAAAAATTTCAAAAACCGTAATTGGCAATGTACATATAAGTGAAATTAAATCCATAAATCAAATTGGAAAACATATACATAGATAAACTGAAAATCTGAAATTGAATATATATGTATAAACCAAAATTCTGAAATTGAATATAAATGGATAAACCGAAAAACTGAAATTGAATATACATGGATAAACTGAAATTTTGAAATTTGAATATACATAGATAAACTGAAAGTCTGAAATTGAATATACATGGATAAACCGAAAAACTGAAACTGAATATGCATGGATAAACCAAAAGTTTGAAATTGAATATACATGTATAAACCGAAAATCTGAAATTAAAGATAAATGAATAAATCAGAAAAATTGAAATTGAATATATATAGATAAACCGAAAATCTGAAATTGAATATACATATATAAACCAAAATTCTGAAATTGAATACGCATGGATAAACTGAAAAACTAAAATTGAATATACATGTATAAATCGAAAATTCTGAAATATCGATTGCATATATGTACGAAATCGAAAATTTCAAATACCAATTGAATATAGAAACCTATATCTATATATATATATATATATATATATATATATATATGGAAATTAGAAATTCCAAGAATACCAATTGAATATATATGAAAATAAAAAATTCCTTAAATACCGATTTGAATATATATGAAAATCAGAAATTCCCTAAAAACCGATTTGAATATTCATGAAATCAAAAATTCCAAAACCAATTGAATAAATAAATTTATATATATATATGTATATATATATGAAAATCAGAAATTACCTAAATACTGATTTGAATATATATAAAAATTAAAAATTACCTAAATACCAATTTGAATATTCATGAAATCAAAAATTCTAGAAACAATTGAATTTATATATGAAAATCAGAAATTCCCTAAATACCGATTTGAATATTCATGAAATTAGAAATTCCAAAAATGATTGAATATATATATATATATGAAAATAAAAAACTTCAAATATCAAAATTGTAATCATGTACATACATGAAAAGATTCAACAATTATGGTTATACAACGTGATCAAGAAATTCACACAAGAATTTTATTATAAATTATGGAAAACTTTTATTTATGAATAGTAGTCAAGATATGGAGATTCAAAAATCGAGGCTATAATACCACATGTTATAAAATTTATATATTCAAATCTTAAACTTGACTTTTAATTGTCTCAATATAATTTAATCAAATGCATATCTCAAACATACCATTCACGTTAAATTAAAACAAGGATATAGTTACTTACCTTATACCATCGCAAAATTGTTGATTCAATGTGTTGGAGGTGTATTGTACGATCCACGTTCCTTGTAACCTTCTAAATCCCAATTAAGTTGATCTTTTATTTCTATACTCACCTTCCTCCCTTTCTCTCTAAGTGGATCTGTTGAATTTGTGATTGATGGATATCACTTCTTTTATGACTTTTTTTTATTGTGTGTTCTACACAATACGTTCTCTATTCCTCATTTTTAATATGGGTAGCCGATCCCTTTTATAAATAAAAGTCGAGGGCCTAGAATCATTCTTTTAGTAGATTTTCTATCTGTCAAGGTTTCCTACTAGTTTTTAAAGAAGGTAGAATTCTAATTATTTTGGATTTCCAGCAATATTGATATTTTATTATATTATAGAATCCTTGTGTATTTTGGAAACTAAGAATCGTGGAAGTCAATGAAGCCACACCATTATGTGGGTTTTAACAGATAGATGGATAGATAGGAGATTCTTCCTTTAGACAGGTTAATATCTTTTAATTAACTAAAAAGGGAAAAAAAAAATCTAGGATTGCCATATGTCATCCTCTATATTTTCCTCCTGCAATTTTTCAGTTTATTTCGTTTTTAGGTTCCTTTATTCTTGTTCATGGAAAAGAAATAATCTAAGATAAATCAAGACATTCTTAAATAGAGGATATCAAATAAAAACTTTTTAATAAGAAGATTAAGCCTATTAGGATAAATTTAAAATTTTAAAAAGAAACTTTGAAAGAGAGAAGATTTCAATTTATTTCCAATGATTTTCTTCTCACACCCTAATCAATGGTGAGACACCTCCACCTTCTAAGATTGTTTTTCAATCAATATTAAATGATCTTTAGGTCCTATATTAATATCCTTGAGATATCCATAACTATAAATTTGCCATGCTCGTAAATTTCCTCATTAGTAAATTTAAAATACCCTTGAAGTTAACTAACTAAAAATAATAATCATTACAAGAAAATAGTGAATCAGGGACAAAATTATAAAATGGACTTTATCCATTTCTAATTAAAGACGGTTTTAAACCGTTTTACATTTAAAAACCGTTTTATCCCCATTTTATCCGACCCGATATCCGTCTGTTTAGCTGGAACGAAAGTCTTTCTCTCTCTCGATCTCTGCTGCTCTCTCGTCTCTCTCTCTCTCTCTCTTGATCGCTCTCCCTCGATCTCATCTCTCTCTCGCTCAGTCGTTCGCTCGATCGTCTCTCTCACTCGCTTGATCTCAGTCGCTCTCCCTCAATCTCATCTCTCTCTCTCTCGCTCAATCAATCTCTCGGGCTAGGTACTCTCTCTAATCCCTCTTTTTTTTTTTATATAAATTGTTTTAGGGATTTGGATTGAAGATTTAGATTTTTAGATGTGATTAAACACAATTTTTTTAGTTCTATTATCTGTTGAGTATAAATAAGCTTCACGAGCTTGAGCTCTTCAGCCGTCTCCATCTGCAACCAAACAGCTTCTCGATCGATCTTTTTAGATCTGAATTCTTAATTTCATGTTTCTTCAAATTTTTGTTTTTATTTGTTGAATTTTTGGCTATATATGGAAATTAATTGTTTGAAAAATCAAATATGTTGTGAATTGTTTGATGTTTGTGACATCTTTGAGGAATGAAGGATAGGAAAGCCGGATTTTAGTTTTGTTGTAGTGTGTGGTTGTTTGGACTTTAATTGCAGGAACTTATGGTAGTTTTTTTTTAAAATAAAAAGCTACTTTTATTCGGTTTGATTATCGATGTAATTAGAATTTTTCAGTTTTATTCAAGTAAGTGTAAAATTATTTGATTATCGAAGTGTACTCTGTTGGACTTCTCTGTAATTTGAAAAATCTGTTATTTTTAATTTCTTTGATCTAAGGGGATTTGATTTTCTATATATTTTGCCTATTTGTTCTCTCTCAACCGAAAAAAATAAAAATAAATCACAATTTAGCTGTTAAACCTTATTATGGTCATGGTGTTCCTCTTACACTATTTATTCTTGGGTTTTCACTAGAATTTTTGTGGTTACAATTTATACAGCTTGCCAAGTGAATTATGTATTTCTAATGAACCACTTTTGATGGGTAAACTTTAGTGGACCTCATATCTCACGATCATTTAATGGGTGAATGGGTGGATCTGCATTGGTACCTTGATTGATTTGTGTTTTTTTTGTACTTTTGTATCGATATGGGTGCATTTCAATACTTCCAAGTTATCTTGAACAGAAGCCGACTTGTTGAGCTTGTATTTGATGCTGTTGAGGAGAAATGGCTTGACTAATTTAGCTCATCTTGGGAAATATTGCACTTCCCCACTCACCCTAGCAAACAGTAAAATGGATAAGCTTTCGCATGGTCATATTTTTCTTTCTGTTTTGGTAGGTCACCTCAATCTCCATCCTCTGTATCTTCCTCTCATTTTATAGGATCTCTTTTATTTATAAACAAAATGCAACCAATGAACTGGTGGTCAACTTGATCCTCCACTTCCTCAAGCTATAAGTTCTAAGATTACAAGGGGATTGTTCAAAGACATGACCCTTGATAGAGTGGAATGGAGGAACAGGATTCATGCAGCTAATCCCATATAAGGCTTTCCTTTGATTGAAAATTTGCTGATAGGCCTTCCCTTGATAGTTCACTTGTTGTAGCATTTATTTTTTTGAGGGCCATTCTTGAAAGGATGGCATGTGTGGTCTTTCAGTTTACATTTAGAGGTTAATCTTATTTCAGGGTGCTACTGGCCATCTCCTTGGAGCAGCTGGAGCCATGGAAGCAATCTTTGCAGTTTTAGACATATACCATGTAAGGATATTTTCATTGGTGCTCATGTAATTTAATATAAATTTCTTATTTATTGTACTTCCCAAAAATCCCCTTTGCTTCATTATAAACAGTTATCTATCTAGTTTACATGTTTGAAATCACACTCGAATCCAATTCCTTATGTTGCAGTGTTTGGTATTTGGCACCAAGGCTGAAAAAGAAAATTGCTTGATAAAAAATTATGCATAGAGAGACGAACAAAGCAAATCAGGCGCAACAAACAATGACCCACACATCTGGAGCAAAGAGTTTCACGAGGAGATATGAAGAGGAGGTTTGAGATTATAGCTTCTCTCTCCCATGTTATTATATCGGCTTAGCTTATATATTTTTTCCTTCTTGTTTTTGCAAATATGAGAAAATAAAAAGAGTATGTTTAGAAGAAAAAGCAGCTTGAGCTTTATTGAATAGTTCTAAACATCACATTGTCTGGAGTGAAGGTTGTGGTTTCATTTAGATTTATTCTCTGACGTACGCCCCCATCACAGAACCGTAGATCATTTGCCTCACGTTGTGATTTCCATTTTTAAGATTGTATTATATTCCTTTATTATAATCATTCTTTAAACCTGCAATGCTTGATGCACATGAGTAGTGTCATTTCTGCACAATTTGCACTATATTACAAACTGATGAAATCTCACCTTAAACTTTTATCTTCAGCCAAGTAACAGAACCTGCCCAATCCCCATCTTTACTCGTCTCTTAATCAACAAGTCCTTACAAGCTTCAGTGTCCAACCTCGGTAACCCAGCCACCCATCCATAACAAATTCGATATGTTAATATCCGTATCTGATAAAGATTCGAAAAGATAAAAATGTTCGAATCAAACAAAATCCTTTACATCTCTGTTTTAGGAAGAGACTCCCTCAACAACCGCATTTTTTCCTAAACCCTATAAAATCCTTTACATCTCTGTTTTAATTCTTCAGGGCCTCCCCTTTTCTCCAAACAAACAAAGAAGAAAGAAGAAACAATGGCTCTCACAAGCAACTTTGCCATCTCCAAGTATGGTTTATTAGACTGGCCACACAATCAGCTATATATATTATGTGATAGCTAGAACTGAATCCTGTTTATTTAAATCATTGTTCAAAATGATTAATTAATATCTTATCATTCTAAATATGATTTTAGTTACCCAGTAATTATTATTGGAAAACTTAAATGTTTGAACTATTAGAATATTTAACCATGTATGCTATAACTATACGTTTGAAATGTGATTTTTTTTTGGATAACTTCCATCAGTCACCCTACCACACAAAAAACTTGTATGTAAACTTGTGATGATAGAATATGTTGAGGGCATATGTAGATGTCACCAATGAGCCAAAGAATGTCGTGTATCACTATCCCGATGTCTAAGAGTATAAATTAGGAGTCCATGTATAGTTTTGAGCGATAAACTTACAATATTTTCAGCCCCTAACTATTGTGGTGAATTTGATAATGCTTGAAAAGCCAAAATCATTGATTGGACAATGCATTGAGAAAACCCATATGTTAACTTTGAATCTGAAGGCAGGGGTGAATTCAGAAGTATGACTTCGGTTTCACGTTCTTTTTCTCTTTTTCGTTTATCTGTAGACATGAACATGTGTCACATAGATAAAAATTGTCAAGCATAGAAGCCCCCCCCCCCTCCCCCCTTCCCCTAAGAATCTAGAATCGACAACATCGGTACACAGATGGATCCACACAGGTGTCATGCATGTGTAATAAAAAACAACTAGAGGTAAATTGAGTCAATGACATAGACACAAAGATGAATATACACTGAAAGTGTCATGTATGTATAATCAAAAGAATTAGAGATAAATTATATTTTTTATAATGCCCTAGAGATTTCATTGTTCTCTAGCATCCTTATCCTTTATGATATTTCTCTATTACTTCCTAATAATTTTAGTATCAAAAACAATTTTTATGGTTTAGACCATGACCCATCATACCTACTATTCATGTTTCAACAATTCGGCCAATCCATACTCTTCTTCTTTTTCCATTTTTCCCTTTTCTTAACTAAGTTCATTACTTTCCAGGACCTCATGGAGTGTTCATGTTTACATCAATCTGAGTCATTAAATATGTGTTCCTACTCCAGGTGGTCTTGGATTCTGATGACAAACTGTTTGGTGGCTTCGATAGAATCAATCATGAAGCAGAGTACTTCAGCTATGTAAGAAGATTCAATTAAGATCCCATTTACAGCCCTAATTTATTCCGAACTAACCTGGAAAAATAAGGTCCTTAAATTCTACTATTGGTTCTTTGCAGGAGGGCTTTTATGTCAACAGGCCCAATTCCTTCATGGTGTACACACCATGTAGAACTGCAGTTGTTTATGCCCTGATGGATGACCGAATTGAGACCATTTGGGCTATGGAGTTTACTTTAAAATGCTGCTTATTTGTAAATAAACAACTACTATCATCTCTGCACGTGGCTTTTGGGTTGAGATCATCAAGACACTGAATGGCTGTATCACCGGAACTTTCATTTCAGAGGTACTATATTTGGGCTGATACAGGAGTTAAAAGAGGCCATAGGTGCAGATTCCCCCTCAACTTTCTGCTGAGCATGGAGACTTTCCACGCACTTTCTTATATATATATATATATATAAATGTCTTAAATCGATGGGGCGAGAAGTTATTCTATAAATGACATGTTATTTGAGAACTAAATGTATTCAATGTGGGATTCTAAATGTATCTCTAATGGGTATTTTTGCTGTTATTCCATTTAATATGTATTTTGGAGGGCATTACAATATGTTTATGCAAATTATGCACTCCAAGTAGCCAGGACAGAAGAAACCCACTTGTGGATTTTACATGATCCAAAACAAGAGCAAATGCAGTTGCCAATCAATTTTTTTTTTTTTTTTTCATGTAGGATTGTTGTATTGGTATATGTTGTTTATGGGCGAAGCTGAAGTGGGTTTTGATGGAATTTTAATTTTTTTTTGTAGGGCAGCTGCAATACCAAGAGCCAAGGGTGGTGCTTCTCTTTAGATGAAACTTGCTTACAATGAGTTGGCACCAATCTTTGTGTTTTTGGTCCAATGGATGGATTTTATGTGTCGACTCCCAAGATATTCAAGCCTTTTCTACATAATTGTACACAAGGTGGGTTGTTATTTCATTCTCTTAATTCTTAGCTCTAGTGCAAGTTTAGAGAAATCATGAGGGAGAGTTACTATATCTTGTTTTAGATTGAATGTTCGAGCAAACGTGGAAAAAATTGGGTTTTTTGCTTCTCCATTGGGTACTCCCTTTAATAGCTCTCTTGACTTGTACAGGTACATGCAGATGGAAGGATGAATATATCTTCTCATGGAAGAAAAGCGACTATTAGGGAGTTATAAGGTTCATAGACTACCCCTTTGTTTCCAACTATTTCAATGTGCTTATTGTCAAGTTTATAATTTATTTTTCCTTTTAAGTACTAACATAAATAAAACAAATGCAGCCATGATATTACCATCCCTTGAACATCTCCAAGATAACTTAATAGAGCTAGATTCTATTCTTAAGAAGGTTTGATGAATCGAGATGCTTGGATGGAAGAGAGTGGGAGAGAGGAGAAAGCTATCTGATTTGGATTTTCAAAGAGAAGATGAATGTGGGATTTGTATGGAACCTTGCACCAAGATGGTCTTGCCTAATTGTTGTCACTCTATGTGCATTAACTGCTACCGTGACTGGTAACTTCAAAATTCATTCTTCCTTTCTATGTGTCCAATGAGGCATCTTTATGAAAAATGGAAAAAAAGCTTATTTGAAGTTGTATAACCTATGTCAAAGTCATTTGTTAAGGTGCAATGACATGATCTAAGCTGCTGTTATTGAGACCTTAGGTATCCTGAACTTCACTATTTTGTTTCATAATAGGCATAGCATAGTTTTTCTTCGATGATGTTTATTATTGGTTATTGGTCTTTTTACTCTTGGTCTTATAGTTAGATGGATTGATGTAGATAGTTGGTGCTATCGCATATGTCCCATGATGAGGCCTATTTTCTTTTTGCAACAATGGAATTTATCTGATGCATTGGAATTTGGGTTTTCAGATCTCAAACACTCCTTTGAAGGTGCGGAAGCTCATCGTGAGAGTATGCAATGTGGTGGCACGAAGAGCTGCTTGATTGGCAGTTGTGGGCATTGTGGGGATCTTAAAGAAGATAGAGAGGGATGGGAGTGATGGCATTGCGAGTGGAAGAACCAAGAGTTCAAGTGAATCAAGTAGCAACATGAGGCGAACAGTTGTGACAATTGGAGGTGAGTCTATTTTCGATGTGCTTGTGTAACGATTGTGAAGGGTTTATTGATGCATTGAAATTTTGGATTTGTAAATTATGACTCATTGTAACTCTCTTTGTGTATAAATTAATATGATAGAGAACCTCGATGTTCTCTATTTGGATCCATTTTGACCGAGGGTAATAGGTGCATAGAAAAGAAAAAAATATTACTAACTTAAATTTTTTTTAAAAGTTTAGATATCGGTTTATAATAATTTTAGATATTGATTTGTAACTGATGTCTAAAGTCTCAAACTTAGGACATCCGTTTTATAGACATCGAATTTTCAAAGTGATGTCTAAGATAATTTTTTCGTAGTGTAGAAATGCACATTTGGAACGGTTTTAAACCGTTCCAAATCCTGAGATCTAGAACAACTTCCAACCGTTCAAATTCATTAACAACGCCTCGATTAATGATGGTCCATCAACCGTTTCATACTCAGTTAGGAACGGTTATAAACCCTTCTTAATTCGCATATTTGTCGTAGTGAATGAATTGGATCCATTGGACTTTGGATTATGGGTTTTCATAGTCAACAATGCGAAGAAGAATGAAACACGAACATAAATGACATTAATGACTTCAAACACTAAGGGCCTGTTTGGATACCAGGAGCAGAACTACTCTTCCAAAGAACAGAAGTTGAAGTACTCTATGGAGGAGCTGGAAAAGTAATTCTGTGCAGAAATGGCGTTTGACAATCAACTCTATGAAGTACTGGCAGAAGTACTTTTGTGCTGGAAGTCTGTTTGGGAACCATACTGACTTCTCATGACTTCTAGAAAAAAGACCAGAATACCCTTATATTATACTAGTTACTGTTTTTTATCTTTTAGTGTCATAATATGCCTTCAAACTATACTGTTTTTTTACATTTTAACTATAAATATTAATATAATATAATATAATAAATATTAATATAATATAATATAATATTTTAAATATTAAATATTAATATAATATGTTTAAATCCATTATACTTAAAATTTAAAAAAAAAAATTGACTGACTGTTTTTGACATAATATGACATAATATTTATAAAAAAAAATTGACAGACTATCTTTTAGTGTCATAATATGCCTTCAAACTATATTGTTTTTTACATTTTAACTATAAATATTAATATAATATAATATAATAAATATTATTATAATATAATATAATAAATATTATTATAATATAATATAATATTTTAAATATTAAATATTAATATAATGTATTTAAATCCATTATACTCAAAATTTAAAAAAAAAAATTGACAGACTGTCTTTTAGTGTCATAATATGCTTTCAAACTATATTATTTTTGACATTTTAACTATAAATATTAATATAATATAATATAATATAATAAATATTAATATAATATAATATAATAATTATTAATATAATATAATATAATATTTTAAATATTAAATATTAATATAATGTGTTTAAATTCATTATACTCAAAATTAAAAAAAATAATTTAATATTAATAAATGTTTCTTTTGTTTGATTTAAAAGCAAATGAATTAGAAATATTTGCATAGAAAATTAATAAAGTTAGGGGTATTTTGGTAAAACGAACCGTTAGATTTTGACTCCCCGCAAGAAGAGTTTTGAGAAATAGGTTTTCTTGACTTCTTCATAAAGAGTAATTTCTTGCTCTTGCGCGGAGTAACTCTTCGAGGGAGTAATTCATACAAACGCATCCAAACGACTTCTAACTCCCCGCAAGAGTCAGAAGTAGCCAAGGAGTCCTATCCAAACGCCTACTAAGAGTTGTACCATCAAGCATTCAAGAAATTGAAATTCGTGCGTGGAAGGGTGCAATTATCAAAATCTCTCGTCCTAACTATTAATCCACATAACCCATTAAAACCGAACTCAAACCGTACATTGGATCAATATCCATTAACCTACTGTAATTTACTTGTGTTTTTATCATAGTCATTAGATGAGATCTCAATCTAATGGTTAGGATAAGTTTGTCTTTTTAAATCTATATTATTGTTCTAGGTTTTGAAAGACACCAGGAAAGAGGCGTGGACTTCCCATGGACATAGGCATAGTTGCCAAATCAAATAAAATATGGATGTTTTTTTGTTTGATAATTATTTTATTAATAATCGTATTGAGCACATATTTCCAAATTGATAACACCAACTAAATCCTATTAGCAAAAATCTATTAATGCTTCTAGACCCATCAACTGAGAAAATTCCACTTAAATAGCACAAGTCTTCCCTCTCCCTTAATTTGTTGGGAGTCCGACTTTGAAGCGGACTTCCCACATCAAAAATTCAGGGGAACCCACTTCACAACATGACATGCGGCTTTCAAAAATCTTTTTCCCCTTTGTTGGAGAAAATAAAATTTGTGTGTGTGGGGTTGTGATAGCTTCTCTTCATTTATTTAGGGGGCGATTGATTCAGCTTCTTAAAACTGCTGTCAGCTTCTGCTGTCTGAATCTGCTGTCTGATTCTGCTGTCTGAATCTGAAAAGCTGAAAAACTTGTTTGATAGAGCTTTTTAAAACTGCTGTGCTGTTGACTAGAATCTGACTGTGGACTGTTTGATACAGCTTCTAAAATCTGTTGTAGTAGGGTAAAATGACCAGAATGCCCTTAAGGTTGATAATGCAACCAGAATGCATAAAAATTGCCAGAATACCCCTATACATATATAATTACACTAAATATATATATAAATATAATAAAATTATATAAAAAATTAAAAAAATAATTATTTTAATTTTAAAATGTTTATAAATCTATAAAAAATCACACTACACCACACTACCTTTATAAAAACAGAGAAAGACAAAAACAGAGAGATAGAGAGAGAAGAAAACAGTAAATAAAGTAAAAAAATCTTCCGATATCAAGTTACGCACAACAAGACACGTAAAACACAGGGAAAGAACTCCAAAGACAACCACTAATTAAGACACATTAGCTAATAAATGATCTAGTTGGCCGATGAACACTACTTCATATTATTAGTAAAAATATTAAAAAGTCAATATATTTTAATAATTAAAAATATTATAAAATGGAATCTCTTTACAAGGAGCATTTGCAGCCTCAAGTTTAATTATATTCCAATCCTTGTTGCAGTTGGATTGTATTGGAATAAAAGAATCCATAAATGTTGGATCAAAATATTAGATAAGTTCGATTCCTAATGTAGGATGAGCCACAAATGTATGACAAAGTTACAATAGTCCACATGGCATGATCTCATTGGTTAAAAGATAGTAGTATTAGTCAACATGGCACTTAGTCATTGGATGACATAAACATATAGGCGTAGGCATTATGAGCATAAAGATTAATAGAAAAGCTTTGAAATTAAAGCTGAAATTTTTTCTAAAGCTGTGGACATGGCATGATCTCGCCATTCATGAAAATCCTCTCCAAAGCTGAATATGGGCTTGGAGAGAGAGAGAGAGAGAGAGAGATGGGAGTTTAACGGCTTTAATGGGACGTGCACGTGTTAGTCACCAATTCTTCCTTGTATTAGTTCCCAGCTAACCCCTTCCCTTCCCTTTCTCTTTCTAAATATCTTTCAAGTCTAAAAAAATTTGAATGAGAAACAAAGAACCAAATCTCATGGCCAATAAAGTTCCACAATTTGTTTCTTAGGTGAGGTGTGGCGTGTTCTTGACTGTGTGTTGGTGGTGTTGTCGACCGACCCTTCTTTCCTTCTTTGAAGAGAGAGAGAGAGAGAGAGACAGACAGACAGGTTGCTTGCCCAAAGTCACCATCTGCCTTATTGAAGTTATATATATTACAATTTCGTTTTAATCTTCTTCAACGTAAAAATTTCACGCACACCAATTCATGAAAAATCCTCTCTAAAAGGCATTAATCGATGCAATTTCTAACAAAAAAATTTCTAAGAGGCGTTAATGAACAACAATCAATCACAAATATTTCTAACAAAAATTTATTTTAATAAAAATCAACCAAAAAATTACAACCTAACAGAAAAATTTATGTTAATATGCAATTTCGTCAAAAATAGATAGTGAAATCGATGAGATAGAGAGAGAGAGAGCTCACACAGATGAATGGTGTCGATCAACGGTGGGTTTTTCAAGTCGGTGGGTTTCGTTTGACCGAAGCTAGCGTTGTCGTCGTCGAGGGTTTCGTTTGAACAAAGATACCGGCGTCGTCGTCGATGGGTTTCGTTTGAACAAAGTTACCGGCGTCGTCGTCGTCGTCAAAGACTTAGATCGGCGATTCGGTGGTCGTCGTCGTCGATGAGATCGGTCGGCTGGTCGTCGTCTTCAATGAGATTAGTCGGCTATCAGTCGGCTGTGAAATCGAATGGTAAATGTGAACGAGGTTAAAATCGCGGATAGGGATGTAAATATTAAAAATGTCGAAGGGCATAACGGTCTTTTCATATCATTGCGTTTTAACGCGGTTCCGCGAAGCTCCTCACACCCGCTTTTCAAAACAGCGGTAAAAATGGTAAAACTGCGTTAAAAACTTCAAAACGCTGCGTTTTAATGTTGTATCAAACACTCAAATAAAATTAAAATCCCGCGTTTTGACGCAAACGCCGGTAAATTTGCGTTTTGAAGCGCAATCAATCGCACCCTTAGTATCCAAAATTTTCCCCATTTCACATTTCATAGGTAAAACTACCATGACCCATCACAATCATTCCATCTAAATATTTAAGAGGAGTTAGGATCATGTCCTTCATAAAATTAGATTGTAAAATAACACCCACTCTTTTGGGCCCACTAAACACTTTCGAAATCAATCTGATTATAGTCTATGCTTAATTGATCCAAACTTCGTATTCCCAATCAAGGGAACTTTTCTATCTTCAGTTGGGCAAGAGGTGGGCCATGCATTCATGACTAGTAACGCCCAAAGATTTTGCCACTTGGAGTGAAAGTAGTCAGGGAGTTGTGTTGCAATATAAGTCCTTTGAGTGCCAGATTTTAGTCTCTTGTGTTTAGTTTTCCAAAATTGCCAACACACATATTTAGTCTCTTGCGTTTAGTTTTCCCAAATTGCCAACACACATAGTGATTAAAACGTACAGTTCCACGAGCCACCACCATTCATCATAATTGAACACTAACCAACCACCCATTATTCAAGATAGATTTTATTGCACACCAACTTTTGCTAACGGCACCCCCATTCATATGCACACGTCTTGGGGTGCCGTTAGTAAAAGTTGGTGTGGCAATATAAGCTCTCTTATTTAAGGAGAGTGTTGATTCTGAGCCACGTGTACTTATGTTTTATTAAAAACACTCACTCTTACTATAGGGTACCATACAACTCTTGCCATTACCTTTGATTGCATGATTTTTTCGTAATTTTTACTCCATATCTTGTATCTTAAATTTGAGTCAACGAGAAGTATAATTGGTCATAGTTACTTTTAGTTGTTAGAGTTTAATTAAAATCATGTAATGGAGTTCTATTATAATTCTAAGTCATATTTCTTACAGGGTCAATGATTGTGAGAATATGTACTGATTAGTCCCTTGGAAAAGAATACAATTTAAGTCCCACTTAATAAACTATTCACCTATTTTGGATCTTTTAAATTTTTTTTTTTTTTTATACAAAAAAAAAACCTGGAATACCCTTTTAACAACTTTACAAAGTGGTTTAATCTTAAAAATATACCGAGTCAAATAAAACACTGAGGCAATTTATTTGGATTTTTGTGAAAATAAAAAATATTAACGATTTTTTAATTATTAAAATCTATTTATAAATTCAATATAATTTTATTTGACTCATTTAATTAGACTTGCTATTTTTTTCGTTGAACCAATTAGATGAAAATTCAAGTCGAGTTTTAAAAAAATATTTTAATAATCTAAAATTATTTATATTTTTTTAATAAATCTAATATGCATAGATCAAATTAGTTTGATGATGATGATAATCATACTCGTCATCATTATCTACATGAGTTAAAAATCACTAGTTTTGGGAAAAGAAAACAAGGAATATATATATATATATTTTTCCATTTAGATCTTTTTTCTTTCATTGTTATAAAAGAGATGACTATAGTCAAGGGGCATGTTGTTAATTTTAAAACATAGGATTCCTTCAAATATTTTCAGATAAACACGTTTCTTTAGACCTCAAAATTCGTTGAAAGTGTAATTGTGGCATTTTCACTTTAAAAATCTTTTTTACGTTAATATTTGATAAAATGAGTACTAAAGAGTCCATATTTTTTTAGAAGGGACTTTTTTGTACATATTTCAAAAAATAGATCTTTGGGGTCATTGTCCCTTTGTTTTTATATACAATTGGCATCCATATCCATTTGTAGAACAATGAAATTTGAATGATTCCCTAGATTGAACTATAATGAACCTAATAGGATTTGTATAGAGAGAATTTAAAACAAAAAAACTAAATAAAAATAACTAATAGATAGACTAGACTAATATTGATTTTACCATAATCTTCACAAGAAAAGATTAAGTTTATCAATATACACCTTAATTTATTATAGTGCACCCAATGTCACACATACTAGAATACAATTAATATTAAATGATGAGTGTTTTTCACGTTGGTCGTACATGGAGTGTGTTTCATGTTGGGTTGGGAAGTAATTAATTTATATTGACATTGGCATGGACCTTATCGCAATCTTCTTCGATTTCATTTTTATACAATTGAATCTTATTGCTATAATAAGAAGGATGTGAACGTGGAAACGTACATGGTATGGTCGATGATAGATGTTGTGGAATTGGGAGACGGCTATGATGTTCGCTTAGGACATAACCACTTGAGATGGTTACTTGATCACAATCTTGTGTAGCTTTTACTTTTTTATTTTTCACAATCATAATTGATGTGTATATTTAACATTTGGTTGGATGTGGCATTTATGCATTGGAAAAACATAAATAAAGAAAAGAAGGTTTTATTTATTTGTGGTTGTCATCATTTAGTTTCATTACCACTATTAATATGTTTTTCTTAAAAATAGCTTTTAAGTGAAAAAAAAAACTATAGCTTTTTTTAAATGCTATAATATAATAAATAATAGCGATTCTCAAATGCTATAATAAGAAGAATAATATCACTTTTTAACGCTATTGTAGGAATGGAAATCTTAAGGTCTTTATAAATTTTAAAAATCAAAATAAAATTCTTGAAATCCAAAATGGGCCTCATACATCCAAATTAGGCCCATTGGTTAATATAGGCTAACCCAAATGGCGTCTACCATCAATAGGTTGACAAAAACAATGGAGGAAAAAGAGGTTCAAATTTCCATCCTAGTCAGTCGTTTGGGGCAGATGGACAAAGCAAACGAATCAAGCATTAGACCCTCACATCCTTGAGGATTCACTCATGAAACGAACACGACTCCGTGAGAAGATGAGCATCAAGGGGATCATTCTTCACGTTAAGATAGGCATGAAGAAGATTATTCTGGTTTGCGAAATACTATGCGGGACTCATCACAGGGATTTATCACCTTGCTTTCTGTTCAACAGCTGCAAGCAATGATCACTGACACCATCCATACTCAATATGGAAGCATGCCACATTCTTCAATAGTCTACTCAAAACCATACACTCAATGCATCGAACAAATGAATCTTTCGATAGGGTACCAGACGTTGAAATTTCAACAATTCAAAGGAAAGGGAAATCGAAACCTGCAACAACGCTGGTACATACGATGACTTCATGGTGAAATAGTTCGTTCATTCTCTTTGTGGTAATGTGTTTGATTGGTATATCGACCTAGAACCCAACTTGATAGACAATTGGGATCAACTCAAAAGAAAGTTCCTCACTTGCTTCTACAGTACTAGAAGGGTAAGTGGAACTTGATCGTAGGTCGTCATTACTTCTATCAGAAATTAATATGTTTATATTTTCCTTAACTTTTGAGCAAGTAAGGGATTGAACCCAAGAGAAAGAGGGGATGTTATCAAACTAAGAAAAATGAAGTTAATCTAAGTTACAATTTTAAATCTATTTTTGTATTTTTGTGAAACAAAAATGGAAGTAAGAGTAAAGGTTACTGAAAAATAAAGCAATAAAAATAAATTTATACTAAGAAATAAGATAATAAAGCCATTAGTGATTAGAGTAACCTAGGATTAGCAAATAAGACTACATCTAAGTTCTATCATTCTTTGCACTCAATCCCAAGGGCTTGGTGTGAGCTTCTTGGGTTGGAAGATATAGTATGAAGCTTGAAATAATACAATAGTTAGGAGACTCACTAATATGTGAAGTCCCTACTACCAATTATCTAGATTAAGTATGTTTTATCATGATCTTATCTAAGAATAAAACATCTAAGTTAAGTACAAGAGGTGTAGAGATTCATCTAAAGCTTTGATTCATTAGAGTTAGATAAAACCTTGAAGAAAATCCAATAATCATTAAGAATATGGAAGGATAAAGAATATAAACACAGAATTAAAAGCTTGCTCATAAGCTTCCTCCTCTTATTAATGGAGGGAGTCTAGCCTATGGTTATTGCAAGGATACAAGAAGAAGTTATGAAACCAACACTTGTATTTATATAGTAACCAATGTACACTATCTCATTTTTTGAGAAATTACAGAGAGTTGTTGAAATAAAATCTATCTAAAAATAAAAAATTACAGAGAAAATGCCAAAGGCATTTGGGGCAAAAAAGAGAATGGACCAAGGGCCAAAGGCCATTTTCCAATTGGGAAAATGATCTATTTATAGGCCTTAGGTGCTCTAGAAGGATAAAAAAATAGTCACCATCACTCTTGCGTATAATATCATGTGCGGAGCACACTGGAGCAATTTTAGGGCGTTCCATTCGAAAAGTACTGTGCCACATTAGATTTAGATTACGCCATATTAATCTAGAAACACCTAGATTTCCAATTTTGCATGGTTGCTTAATTGATCTTCTAGATTATAATGTACACTTGATTGATTGATTTGGTGTTCATCTTGATGATTTGATATTTGACCTGTATAGTGAATACATGTAATTAGTCTTCTGATAAATACATTAATTTTATGTAATTAAGTCTAATTAGTATAGTAGAATAGGTAATGTGATAAATTGAGGCTTAACACAATTATTTACCTAATCTAATGAAATAGGGATGGAAATCAAGATAAATACCTGGGAAAAGTGTGGATAAATCAGTGTTTTAAGACACTGATCAGAACTCACCATTATCAAACAGATGAAGAATGAGCCAATGATTAAGTACATCAAGCATTGGGGGAATCCATTTCTTAACTATATGGATTATCTATCTCTCAGTCATTCACCATCGAGATGTGCATCCATGGGTTGCATTGATGACTTTTGTATATCTTAAAAGCGATTAAGCCCCACACCTTCGAAGAGCTAGCCACACAAGCCCATGACATGGAACAAATTATTGCTACACATGATGATCTAAGGCTAAGCACATTTCAAAAATCATATTTAAAGGAAAGAACACCATCTCAAGAAGAAGGGGTTATGTTTATCTCATTGAGAAAAATGTCTACAAAGAAAAGAAGTGCAAAACCCAAAATTGACAAGTTCCAAGACACATGGACAACTTTGCTAATCCCAAAAGTTCTCGAAATAACAGAATACCCTTTCCATGAGTTTGATATCCCCGGCAAGTATAGTGACTTGCTAAAGTTGGATCTGATCGAGCTGCCTCTTTTTAACAAACCAAAGAAATAGGGCGTGATGATCATCAAAAGTATTGCCATTACCACCAAGTGACCAATTACCCACTTGAAAAGTGTTGCATTCTAAAAGAAGATATCATGGATTTGGTGTATCAAGGAAAAATTGAACTCAAATCTAAAAATAATCTAATTGCCATACACATGACGACAATTACATTTGAGTTCAAGGATGCAATACTTTTGATAAGTTTGTATGCAATATTAACTCTATTCCCTCAAGATAAAAGAGTGTTGTTATTGCCAAAAAAACTTCTATTGGAGTCCTTTAATGTCATTGTACTTCGATCCGCATTGGGGGCATTATCAAACTAGGGGCAAATCATTTCCCCTTTACCTCCACGACAACAACACTCTTCAAATGGAAGACTATGCTCATCAACG
This sequence comes from Akebia trifoliata, assembly GCF_017979445.1. Classification (NCBI taxonomy): domain Eukaryota; kingdom Viridiplantae; phylum Streptophyta; class Magnoliopsida; order Ranunculales; family Lardizabalaceae; genus Akebia; species Akebia trifoliata. The sequence continues at coordinate 39,286,867 of NC_141385.1, read as the reverse complement.
TTGTTGCATTCACATACGATGTTATGGGCCACACATCAAAGAAAAGAATATCCTCATGTTCCAATCTTGCTTTCTTCAAGATCAACTTCTAATAGAAAGAAGACTTTACCCAAAGCTTGGTCGAAGAAGAAGAAGAAGAAGGAACTGCACATGTTAGTTTACACCAATGTATGTAATCAAATCAAAATAAATGCTTCACAAGAAAATGATGGCAATGTGTCTAGCAAGCACTCCACAACTTTAAATCTCTACGAACAAAAATCTAAATAAGAAAATGTCATCTCAAAGTATGCACAAGTACGATTGAGCATTTACGATGCACTTCAGTCAACGAAGGACTGGTCAATTACTGCCTTTGATGAAGATCTCCAACTTTGTTTTTGTATGTAAAGCAACCAAAAATATATCTATCGAACCTACACTCTGGTTTGATCCCACATTGGGTACGTAGGCAAATTGCAAAGTTACACTAGGTTCAACTACAAGAAAAACTGAAAGAAAACATATATATATCGAACTACACTTTGGCTTGATCCCACATTGGGTACATAGGAAGTTGGTAAAGTTACTCCAGCTTCAACTAAAAAATAAATCGAACTATGCCCTGGCTTGATCCCATATTGGGTGGGTACATAGCAACCTGCAAAGTTACATCAAATTCAGCTATAAAAAAAAAAACTTTGAATATTCCCTAGTTTGATCCCATATTGGGTGGGTATGTAAATAGCCTAACAAGTCCCAACTGGTTTAGCTATCGTAAAAAAAGACTTTTTCAAATTTGATGTCATAAAAAAATAATCAACAACGTTCCTAGGCACAAGCCTAAACTATTGATGATGTTCCTTGACATAATCCTAAATTGTTGGTGACGCTTTTCAACATAAGCCTTGAAAGCTGCCTCGATCCGTGGGGTGAGCGGATCCACTTTTGATCTTGAGGTTTGGGAGTCGCCACCTAGATATTACGGTCTAGGAACCGAACATTGACTCAAAATGGATAAAAATAACTAATTTACAAAAAGAAACTAAGTCCAGGGATCACGTTACGGGGTAGGAAGGTGTTAGGCACTAACCCCGCCCGGCAAACGTCGGTCTCTACTATTTCCTAAAAAAAACTACATTGCTAAAATACCTAAAAAAAATAAATAAAATAAATAGAAGAAAAATGTACCTAGATGTTAGCGACGATTTGTTCCCTCAGATTTGGTGAAAAAATTTCTCGTATGAGATTCTTTGCTTCGTTTTCGACATTGAATCCGTTTCTGATATCTAAGATGAAGTATTTGCTTCCTAGATCTATGTGTTTTTGAAGGGTCTCTGGGTGTTTTTTAGCAAAAGTTAGGGTTTGGATGATAGGTAAGGGGTTAGGACTTCAAAATTAGACTTTTTGATCTACTTTTTCTAGGATTTTCTTTGACCTACGAAATTAGATTGTGGAGGCTCTATATTTATAGAGTTTTTTGAAAGAATTAGGGTTTGACTAAGTCTCTTTTTAGATAAGATGAATTAGGATTTTGACTTTAGTCTTATAAGATTGACTTGGTCTTTTTAGATTAGGGTTTTGACTTAAGTCTTATGAGATTGACTTGGTTTCTTTAGATTAGGGTTTTAATTAGGATTTTAACTTAAGTCTTATGAGATTGACTTGGTTAGGGTTTTGACTTAAGTATTGTGAGATTGACTTGGTTTCTTTAGATTAGGGTTTTGACTTAAGTCTTATGAGAATGACTTGGTTTAGATTTTTAATTTTATTAAAGCTTTATTTTACGTTAATTAATATTTTATTTATTAATTTCGAAATTAAAAATTTTAAAAATTGAAAAATTATCGTTTTGCCCCTGAAGAGAACTTTTGTGTTTCAAGTTGATTTTCGATATTCAAGATGTTTTGGAATCAATTTTTCGTAAGGAATTCAATGAAATTATTGGTTTGTAACATTTTCGAATTTTTTTGGCATGAAATGATCACGAACCCTATAAGGGGTATTTTCGTAATTTTGTTGAATCTGGTGAAAATTGGCGAAATGATTTATTTGATTTCATTTTATTATTTTATGTGTTCGAATGAATTTTTCTAAGCATAAAAGGACTCTAAGAATGTTTTGATGTTTTTGGTAATTTGATAATTTTTTAGTGATTTTTATCGTAAAGCTTCTTTTTGTCTGCAAGATGATGATTTCTATGTTTTTGGGATTATATTTTCCTAGCATAGTGTGGTTTCTACAGTTCTGTTAGTTTGAGATACCTCATCTGAATTTTGAAACATATCTATTAACAAATAAAGTATTGGAATAATCATGCATCATTGGGAAACGTCGCGATCGGGTTAACGAGTTGATTAATTAGGCAAGTACAAAAATGAGGTGTCTACAAGCCTAAATTGTCTAACAATGCTCCTTAGCATGAGCTTAAACTGTATAACAATGCTCCTTGACATGACTCTAAACTGTTTGATAGGGCGTTACTCTTTTGACCTACGTTATGATTTGATCTCCACTTGGGGTATGTAGGTAGCCTATAAAGTTACTTTAGGTTTAATCACATGAACAAAAAAGATTATTTATACAAAACTTTTATGTTTGATTTGATAGTGCTTTAATACTAGTTGGCATTGTCCATCCTTGAGCATGACCAATACTGGCCAACCAGTATTAATCAAGATGTCTCACTTCTGCAGTGCTCCAACACCAGTTGGCGTTGTCTGGCCCAAAGTGCTACTGATAAAAAATTGCTTTACAGACTGATCAACCAACGTATATATGTCTCTCGTCACTTGTTGCTTCTAATAAATTTGTGTTGTCCACCCCCGAACACCATTGATAAATAACTACTTTGGAAACTAACCAACCGGTGTGTACATGTCTCTCATCACGTGGTGCTTCTATCCAGTTGCCGTTGTCCATCCCCTAATACCACTGATAAAGAGTTGCTTTATAGATTGACCAACTGGAATATACATCCCTCATCATGCAGAACTTCTAACTAGTTGGCGTTGTCTGTTTTTGAGCACCACTAATAAGTAGTTGCTTTGAAAACTGGCAAACTAACATGACATGTCTCTCGTCATGCAATTATTCTAGTTAGTTGGAGTTGTCCACTATTTAACACCACTGATAAACAACTACTTTAGAGATTGGCCAACCGGCGTGTACATGTCTCTAATCACACAGTGTTTCTAGCTAGTTGGTGTTGTCCACCCCCGAACACCACTGATAAATAATTGTTTTAGAGATTGACAAACTGGAGTATGCATATCTCCCTTTACGCGACATCTCTACTCAATTGGCGTTGTCTGCTCTCAGGTACTATTTATATACAATTGCTTCAGAGATTGGCCAATCAACGTATAAATATCTCTTGTCATGTAGTACCTCCATTGGCGATTTCCACCATCAAACATGACTGATAAATAATGTTCCAAATATTAACTAACAAGCATGGATCTTGTTCTTCGTCTCCAATGCTAATTGGTTACTACTCTACAAAGAAAAAAAATGGAAGAAGTAAAAAAAAATAAACAAGGTAAATAAAAGATGGAGCCACAAGTTTATCATTAAAGCTCAAGTGTGGATTGGTAAAAAAAACTTTCTTTGCTTGCTCGTTTAATTCACTACTTCACGACGACTCTCGAAAGGTTAAGTAAATTTGCGTAAGCCCTTTGAAGTAAACCAAACTGACTATGGAAATTAAATCGGGTATGGAATAGGGGTAATGCTGTTCTCTCCTAAAGGATGCCACATCCCAATCACTATTAAGTTAGTCTTCTCCAACACCAATAATGCAGTTGAATATGAAGCATGCACCGTCGAGCTCGAGGCTACCTTGAATATGGGTATCACAAAAATTTAAGTATTTGGGGATTCAACATTGGTTATACATCATTCGTTAAAAGAATGGAAAACTAGGGACAAGAAGTTGAAACCTTATCATGAGTATCTATTAAACTTGACAAGTAAATATAAGACCATTCTATTCCAACGACTGTCCAAGGAAGATAACAGAATCGTTGATGCCTTGGCTACTCTTTCTTGAAAGATCCATTTACCTCCAAGTATAGAGTTAAAGCCTATAACTATCGAAGTCAAAGATAAACTGACATATTGCTATCAGATCGACAACACTGGCCGACTCCCTAGTAGAAAGCTATGGTATATTGACATCAATAAAGTGTTAAAAAAACAAGAGTTCCAACTAAACCATCAAGGAAATAACGACAAACCCTATAAAGATTTGGATCACAGTTCATCTTGTGCGTAGAGAACTTGTATAAGAGATCTTATGATGGGATCTATTTGTCATGTGTTGATGAAAATCAAGCTAAAGAGATAATAATAGAGTTGCATTATGGAGATTGTGAACCTCATAGGAGCGGGAAGATGTTAGTCAAGAGAACTATGAGACAAGGGTATTACTAGCCAACAAAGGAAACCGATTGTCATCATTTGGTTAAAACTTGTCAAATATGCCAAATACATGCTAATCTCATACACATACCCCTGTTTCAACTAGTTGGTCTGATTTCTCCATGATCATTTTTTATCTGGAAAATTGATATAATTGGTAAAATCACACCTAAAACGTCGAATGGACATGAGTATTTCTAGTGGTCATCGATTATTTTACTAAATGAGTGGAAGCCGCCTCATACACCATCCTCACTACATCCAGAGTTCCTAAGTTCATCCAAACGAATATTATCAATTGGTATGGGGTACATTTTGAATTGATATATGATAATGGGTCGCACTTCAAAGTTGAGGTCAGTACTCTGTGTTCAAAACTCAAGATTCAACATCACAAATCATCTCCATATCGCCCTAAGACTAATAGAGTAGTTGAAGTAACCAATAAGAATCTAAATAAAATCACCATGAAGATGTGTCAATCGTATAGAGATTGGTCGAAAAAGTTATCATTTGCATTCTAGGCATATCGCACCTTGATACAATCTCCCATCAAAGCCACCCATTATTCTCTGGTGTATGGATTGGAAGCAGTCTTACCAATTGAAATGAAAATCTTATTCCTTAGGGTTTTGATAGAAATTCAGTTGTTAGAAGCAGACTGGGTTTGTCATCAGTATAAAGAATTGAATTTGATTAAGAAAAAATAACTTAGAGCTCTGTATCACGTGTAAGCTTATTAGAAAAGAGTCACTCGTGCGTTTAACAAAAAGGTTAAAGTTCATAACTTGCAAGTTGGGAATTTGGTACTCAAAGAGAATCGAGCACCTATCTTTGACCATAAGGGTAAGTTCAAGCCCAATTGGGGAGGTTTTTTCATCATCAAAGAGATACTTGTAGACACCCCATTTTCGCATTTGCCTGATTAATCAACTCGTCAATTCGATCGTGACGGTTCCCAATGATGGATGATCATTCCAATGCTTTATTTGTTACTAGATATGTTTCAGAAATCTGGATGAGCTATCTCGAACTAACAAAATCGTAGAAATCTGAAAGCACCCTCGATCCGCGGGGTGTGCGGATCCGCGGTTGACCTTTGAGATTTAGGAGTCGCCACCTAGTTATTACGGTCTAGGAACCGAATTTTGACTCTAAAAGGCAAATAAACTGATCTACGAAAGAAAAATATGGGTCCGGAGATCACGTTACGGGGTTGGAAGGTGTTAGACACTAACCCTGCCCAGCAAACACCGGTCTCGACTAATTCCCAAGTAAAACTACATTACTAACAAGACCTAAATAATAATAAATAAAAAAATACTCACATTTTTTGAACGCAACGATTTATCCCCTCAGATCTGATAGAATAGCTCCTCGTATAGTATTCCTCACTTTGTTCTGCCCCCGGATCTAATCTCTGAGCTCCGAGGTAAGGTATCACTTTCTTAGATCTGGATTCTTCAAATTTGTTATGGATTTTGGGGTGTTTTTGAAGGCTTTCTAAGTATTTTTCAAGCTAAAATCGAAGTATAGGTGTTAGGTAAGGAGTTGGGACTTCAAAATTAGGGTTTATGGGAGGCTAGAGAAGTTTTTTGATCTACTTCTCTTAGGGTTTATTATTTGATACGAAAATAGGGTGTGGAGACTCCTTTTTATAAAGTCTTTTAGGAGAATTAGAGTTTGATTAGGATTTCTTTTAGGGTTTCAATTAGGATTTAGACTTTGGTCTCATGAGATTGACTTAGTCTTTAGGGTTTTAATTTAGGGTTTTGACTTTAGTCTTATGAGATTGACTTGATTAGTTTAGATTAGGGTTTTGATTTAAGGTTTTGATTTTAGTCTTATGAGATTGACTTGATTAATTTAGATTAGGGTTTTGATTTAGGGTTTTGACTTTAGTCTTATGAGATTAACTTTAATACTTTGACTTTAGTCTTTCTTGATTGGCTTTTACTATCTTGACTTTAGCCTTACTTGATTGACTTTAAGATTGACTTTAGTCTTACTTGATTGACTTTAATGTTTCACTTTACATTATTTAATGATTTATTTATTAATTTTAAAATTTTAATTATTAAAATTGTAAAATAACCGTTTTGCCCTCGAAAATGATTTTTTACGTTTTAAGTTATTTTTCAATGTTCCAAGATGTTTTGGAGTCAGTTTTTCATAAGGAATTCACTGGGAATATTGGTTTTTGTCATTTATGAAATATTTTGTGTGAAATGGTCGTGAACTTTATGAGGGGTATTTTCGTAATTTTGTCAAATTCTGTGAAAATTGGCGAAATGATTTATTTGATTTCGATTTGTTATTTTATGTGTTTGAATGGGTTTTCCTAATCGTAATGTAGGCTCTAGGGTTGTTTTGATGTTAGGGTATTTTGATAATTTGGTCATTTTTGATGATTTTTATCGTGAAGCTTCTTTTTGGTCTACAAGATGATGATTTCTATGTTCCTAGGGTCGTATTTTCCTAGCGTAGCGTGGTTTCTAAGTTTTGTCTATTCGAGATACCTCATCCAGATTTCTGAAACATATCTGGCAACAAAATAAAGTATTGGAATAAACATCCATTATTGGGAACCGTTGCGATCGGGTTGACGACTTGATTAATCAGGGCAATGCAAAAATGAGGTGTCTACAAATGCCCCTCTTTGGCAGAGGGTTGAAGTAAACTAGATAGGAAATCTATTTTGGTAGATAGTGCGATATCCGAATGCCAAAGCTAGTGACAGTTCATTTTGCAGCCTGATTTAGCAATTCGTTAGGACATTCGGATCCTTAAGGGTAAAACTCTCCCTGAACTAAAAGGTTGTCAGGTCCTTGAGGGTAAAACTCTACCCGAACTAAAAAGAATGTCAGGTCCTTGAGCGAAAACTCTCACTAACAGTGTCAGATCCTTGAATTTTAGAAAATTCTCCTTGACTGATGTAACAACTGTGCAAGTATGTGGACTCAAAATCTAAGATAGATTTCAAAGAGTTTGAGTTGGAAATGAGTTAAATCTGAGCATGAAGTGAATATAAACTGAGCATAATTCAAAGAAACCCTTGGCGGCATCTGAGCATAATTCCGAGAAAATCCTCGGCGGCATCTGAGCATATTTTCGAGAAAACCCTCGGCGGTAACTGAGCATAATTCCAAGAAAACCCTTGGCAGCATCTAAGCATAACTCTGAGAAAACCCTCGGCGGTATCTGAGCATATTCCAAGAAAATCCTTGGCGGCATATGAACATAATTCCAAGAAAACCCTTGGCAGTATCTGAGCATAGTTCCGAGAAAACCCTCGGCGACATCTAAGCATAATTCCAAGAAAACCCTTAGCGGCATCTGAGCATAATTATGAGAAAACCCTCGGCGGCATCTGAGCATAATTCAAAGAAAACCCTTAGCGGCATCTGAACATAGTTCTGAGAAAACCCTCGGCGGTAACTGAGCATAGTTCCGAGAAAACCCTCGGTGGCATCTAAACATAATTCCAAGAAAACCCTTGGCGGTATCTGAGCATAATTCTGAGAAAACCCTCGGTAATAACTGAGCATAGTTCCGAGAAAACCCTCGACGGCATCTGAGCATAATTCCAAGAAAACCCTTGGCAGCATCTGAGCATAGTTCCTAGAAAACCTTCGACGGTAACTGAGCATAATTCCGAGAAAACCTTCGGAGGCATCTGAGCATAATTCCAAGAAAACCCTTGGGGGCATCTGAGCATAGTTCCGAGAAAACCCTTGGTGGCATCTGAGCATAATTCTAAAAAAACCCTTGGCGGCATCTGAGCATAATTCCAAGAAACTCCTTGGCGGCATCTGAGCATAGTTCCAAGAAAACCAGCTGTGGCATCTGAGCATAATTCCAAGAAAACCCTTGGCGGCAACTAAGCATAGTTCCGAGAAAACCCTCGGCGGCATCTGAGCATAATTCCAAGAAAACGCTTGACGGCATCTGAGCATAATTCCAAGAAAATCCTTGGCAGCATTTGAGCATAGTTCCGAGAAAACCCTCGGTAGCATCTGAGTATAATTCCAAGAAAACCCTTGGCGGCATTTGAGCATAGTTCCAAGAAAACCCTCGACGGTAACTGAGCATAGTTCTGAGAAAATCCTTGGTGGCATCTGAGCATAATTCCAAGAAAATCCTTGACGGCATCTGAGCATAATTCCAAGAAAACCTTGACGGCATCTGAGCATAGTTCCGAGAAAACCCTCGACGGCATCTGAGCATAGTTCCGAGAAAACCCTCGGCGGCATTTGAGCATAATTCCAAGAAAACCCTTGGCGGCATCTGAGCATAGTTCCGAGAAAACCCTCGGCGGTAACTGAGCATAGTTCCGATAAATTCCTCGGCGGCATCTAAGCATAATTCTAAGAAAACCCTCGACGGCATCTGAACATAATTCCAAGAAAACCCTTGGCGGCATCTGAGCATAGTTCTGAGAAAACCCTCGGCGGCATATGAGCATAATTCCAAGAAAACCCTTGGCGGCATCTAAGCATAATTCCTAGAAAACCTTCGGTGGTAACTGAGCATAGTTCCAAGCAAACCCTCGACGACATCTGAGCATAATTCCAAGAAAACCCTTGGCGGCATCTGGCTGAGTAAAACTGAGAATGAAGGAATAAATCTGGGAAATAACGATTGAAAATGAATCTGGAAAAGAGGGGTTGAATCTGGGAATGAATAGATCTGGGACAGAATGAATGCCCTATCTCCTATGTGAGATCCAAAATGTATTTGTTTGAACCTCAAGGTTTTATTCAAAAGTTTTGTGAATTTAAAAATTGAGTTTTTATTTCTTTTGAACCTCAAGGGTTTTTCTAAAAACTATTATCAAGAGGGTAACCTTAAATTTGGGGTTCCCATTATCTCTTAGGATGAACATTGCTCAAAAATAAATTGCCCTTAGTTTGACAATAAACATGGCATTGAAAATAATTGGACACATCATGCAAAAAAATGCCCCTAGTATTAGGGGGAAAAGTTACATATTTAGAGGAAAAAGAAAATGCCCCTTGTATGAAGGCTTGAAATATTTGATTACCACAAGCGCAATAAAGATTCAACTTTTAATTTTGATTAATTTTATTGAAGGTTTTGAGTCAGGCTCAAGAGAACAAAATTATTTTCTTTTGAGACTCATCATAGAATTCACATTTTTCTCCCTTGGTTTGCTTGGGGAAGTTAACATTTTCAGATCGATCGTAGACAAGATACTTGTGACTTCTGAGTCTGTACCTGGTTTAAGCTAAGTATTGAACTTGCTTACTCGGATTTCTGATGTTTCAGCTCGGACCGCTCTCAGCTTGGGATTTTCTTCTATTTTTCTTTGTTACTCTAACTTTTACCTAGATCGCCTTTTCAGGTTTTCAATCAGCGAGCTCTAGCTTTTTCCTAGATCGCCTTTTCAGGTTTTCGATCTAGCAAGCTCTTTCTTTTTTCTTGACTCTGATTGTTGCCAAAGTTGTCCTTTCAGATTTTCAACCTTGCGAGCTTGCCTTAATTTTTGCCTAAGTCGCCATTTTCGGATTTTCAACATAGCAGGTTTTATCATTTTTTTATCTTTTTCTTCTCCTCTGAACTTCTAGAATTACTGTCTGATCATGCTTTGCTACCCTCCTTGACTTTTCCACACGGTACTTAGGAGGACTTTTATAGGTAGGTTTGGGACTAGGCATAAAATGAAAGGGATTTTGAGGCTCAAAAACCCAAATGCCCTTTGGGTGGCATTTCGTTTAAAAATTTTCTTGAATTTTCTTCCCCATTTTGGATGATATTTCTTTTTCTTTTGAATTTTTTCTTTTTAGATTTTTTTTTGGGGAATCTATTTTTTTATTTTGATGTGGTCGGGCTTGAAGTAATTTCTCAGGTTGCCTACATACCCCAAAATTTTGGGATCAGACCAAAACGTAGTTCGAATTTTTTCCTCCCCTAGGTTAGGTGATCGGGTTGAGAAAGAAAAATGCATCTTTTTTTTAAAAGGCTGCGAAGGGCTGAGAAAAGAGATATTGAACTGGGTAGCAAGAAAATTGATTCGACTAAAGATGGCCTCCTTAAATGTAGTACCGTTTGATCTGGTCAAGGTTGGTTGACTCTGGTAATTTGATTCCATCATGATCTTAAAGTCTAACAGTTTTTCCAGATAATATTTCTTTGATGATGTACGGACCTCTCCAATTTGGTTTGAACTTCCCTCTAGGGTCAAAGATAGGTGTCCGATTCTCTTTGAGTACTAAATCCTCGACTTGTAAGTGACGAGTCTTGATTTTTTTGTCAAATGCGCGGGTGACTCTTCTTTGAGAAGCTTGCACGTGATACAAAGCTCTCAGTCGTTTTTCTTTGATCAAATTCAATTCTTCATACCACTGGCGAACCCAATCTGTTTCTGACAACTGACTTTCCAACAAGACCCTGAGAGATGGAATTTCCATTTCAACTGGCAAGACTGCTTCCATTCCATACACTAAGGAGTAGGGAGTAGCTCCAGTGGAGGATCGAATTGAAGTTCAATATGCCTATAGTGCAAATGAAAATTTTTCAGACCAATCTTGATGTGATTGACACATTTTCCTTATGATAGTTTTAAGATTCTTATTAGCTGCTTCGACTGCTCCATTAGTCTGAGGGTGGTAAGGAGATGATTTGTGGTGTGAGATTTTGAACTTTGAACACAAAGTAATAACCTTAGCTTTGAAATGTGACCCGTTATCAGAAATCAGTTCCGAAGGTATCCCTATATCGACTGATAATATGTGATTTGCAACTCAAGATGTAGTGAGGATAGCACTGATACATTTTATAACATCTTCTTTGATTCCATCGATATAGATGAGTATCTATTCCATGTTGAACAACACCCAAGCTTGTACCTAGCATACTCTCATATGATCACACGAACAAGTCTTTTGAAATTTCTGAGTAAATTCATTATCCCCTCGTGTTCCTCTAAGGATAAGATGATTTCTATTTGAATTTCTTTAGGAATTATTTTCTATTTCGAGGTCAAAGACCTTTCCTTTCTAGATTAAAGGTTGGGTCCGACTCTTATCTTCTTGTTCAGAAGAGAAATCTATCAAATTATTAGTTAATTCGTTAATGCGTTCGAGGTATTCAAAAATTTCCTTTATCAGATCAATTTCAGATGGGGCGACAGACACCTCTATAGACTCGATGAACTAACTTGACTCAATAGGAAAAAAGTAGACTCAATCTAAAAAAGACATGACCTTGCTAAAAAAAAGGACTCGAGCTAACCTAAATGACTCATGAAAACTCAAGACAAGTACCCATACGAGTTTGATTAGGACTGAGGACTAAGATATTACTTACAACCGGTAGGATTGAAGCACTATGATCTTTAGGGAACAACTGGGCGATGTTGAGAAATTCTGAGATCATTTCTGACTGTTGATTTGATATTGACGTTTACTCTAACTGACCGGATTTACAACCCTAGCTAAATGATGGACGATTGAGCTTAGATACAATGATAACCTAGTAACCCCATCAAATGTGAATTATCAATTCCAGTGTTACCCCCTTGGTAATATTTTAAATGAACCCTGAGATTTTATTGAATTATATACACCAATCCATTAAACAATTCATCCATAAAAGGAAAATAATTTTATTGCACTCTTGAAAATTATTGAAAAATAATGTTTTTATTGAATAATAATTTTCACAAACATATTTCAATAATTTTTCATGCAAAAATAGATCTTTTGTAAATCATTTTTTCTTTGAAAAATATTTTTTTTCCTTTTTTTTTAAAAATATTTTCTTTTAGAAAACTTTTTTGGGAAAACATTTTCTTTTGAAAAATCTTATACTTTTGGAAAGCATTTCTCTTTTGAAAAATATTTTTCTTCTTTTAAAATAGGTTAAAAATCCAAATTAGAAAAAAGTTTGAATTTCATTTTGATTTAAATGGCTCGGCTCATAATGATCGTTGGATTAAGATGGACTGGGTCAAGTTTAAAATAGATTTTTTATTGGGTTGGTGTACCCAGTGATACTGTAATTTCAAATCAGGTTAAACAATAAAAAATTTATCCTTAAGGACAAGCCCGCACATTCCTGATCTCATCATTCATATACATTCATCTCATCATTCACATGCATTCTGATCTTATCATTCACATACATTCATCTCATCATTCACATGCATTATGATCTCATCATTTACATACATTCATCATTCAGAAGGTTACATTCAATAAACAACCCGGGAACACCCACGATAAGTTCGAGTCGTGACTTATAAGGAAAGTTTCTAGACTCTAAGCTTACTACGTGCAATGCATTTTATCTGGCCACCCTTGCCCAAATACACCTATATACCTCTCGATACGTGGTGACTTGGTTTGATATACCGTATAGGTGATAATCTAAAATCTCAACCCACTTCTCTGAAGCCAAAAATAGTTAGTTTGATCTCCAGTTGAGAGGTGGAGCACGATGCTGAGCAAAGGCCCACTTAAATACCTCTCGTCTAGAATAGACGTAGTCTATCCCCCTCGAACAGTAGGGTACAGCAGGGTAAGATCTTGCTTAGGCACCGATTTTGACCAAGAAGTGCAATTGATATACTTGGATTATCTTTCACATACCTATGGGTACGAGTCAAGGGTTGTAGCTTTCATAAATGGTTTGGCATCCCACGAGGGGATCGACCACGTACTAGTAATATGTTGGCAATCGGAAATGTGACTGTGTGGCTCACAATAGGTCAAAGGCTCAGGTCGCTCCAGCCTGAGTGCATCAATATACCTCTCAGAATCACCTGATCAAACGGTATTGATGCCCTCAATTTGATATACCCTAAGGTACGTGACTGGAGTTGTGATTTTCATGAATGACGTCGCATCTTCGAAGAGACCGGGCCACGCACTAGTGCCATATTGGCTATATGGGACATGCAAGCGTGCAAAGTAATAAACGTGCTAGTGGTGTGTGCAAAACAGGGTGGGGTGTGCCTGGGGCCTTTTCCAAACACTGGGCCCATGGACCTGATCATACCATCATAACATTGATACCACATAAACATGAATCAAAATAAACATTATTCCAATCACATTATTAAAGATACACACATCAAACATCTCAAAATCATGGCAACGTTAGATAGGCAATTGAGACAATGAATAATAATTGGATCAAATCGTTGGCACAAGCTCATTATTTTTAGTCTAAACCAAGGAGATTCTTTTTATGGTCCAATCAAGAGTGGTTTTGGGTGACCCGAAATAAATCCAGGCTTCAATGAACATTAAATTGAAGATAGCATGATAGTTGTTGTGATTTGGAGTGATGAATCCCTTTTTTATTTTTATTTAAAAAAAAAAACTTAAAAAAAAACTAATTGATTTTAAAGAAAAGAAATTCTTTTTTTTTTTTTTTGGGTTGCCAATACATAATTTTTTATTGCTGCCAAAACATCCAACATGGCGTCAGCACACACAACACTCATTTTTTCGTATATGTTGCTGCCTAGCAACACACAACAACAACAACAACACACAACACACAACAGCAATACCTAGCAACAACAACAACACCCAACAGCAACAGCAACAGCAACATACAACAGCAACACCCAACAGCACCAGCACATTTTTTTTTTGTTGCTGCCAACAATACACAACAGCACATTTGGTTTTTTTTTAAGAAGAAAGGAAAAAAAAATGCTGTCAAAGGTCAAATCGACACGTACCTAATGAATAGCCAATAAAAATTTCTTTTCTTATGTATACCATCAAGGAACAAATCGGCACACACCCAAAACTTTAAAAAAAAAAAGGACAGATCCAGATAAAAAAAAATAACAAATAAAAAATAAAAAAACAAACAAATAAATAAATAAAAATTTGATCTGATAATCATTATTTTACCATCAACAAAAATCACCTCTTTGCAATCTTGCATTATTTTTGGTTATCTTAAACGACCCTCAATTGAACCACATAAATAATACTTGATTGAACCAAAATAATATGCTAAAAAAAAGGCTAAGACAATATAATACAAACCTAAAAAATAAACGAGTCAAATAAACTAAAATATAAATTTAGGTCAAATGGCAATGTTTCCATTCTTGGGGCTTTTCAAGTTTGATCCTCAAAAGTCCCCAGCAGAATCACCATTGAAAGCGCCCTCGATCCACGGGGTGTGCAGATCCACTTTTGACCTTTGAGGTTTGGGAGTCGCCACCTAGTTATTACGATCTAGGAACCAAATTTTGACTCTAAAAGGCAAATAAACTAATCTACGAAAGAAAAACATGGGTCCGGGGATCACATTACGGGCTTGGAAGGTGTCAGACACCAACCCTGCCCGGCAAACACCGGTCTCTACTAATTTCCAAGTAAAACTACATTGCTAACAAGACCTAAATAATAATAAATAAAAAAATATTCACATTTTTTGAACACAACGATTTATCCCCTCAGATCTGATAGAATAGCTCCTCGTATAGTATTCCTCACTTTGTTCTGCCTCCGGATCTGATCTCTGAGCTCCGAGGTAAGGTATCACATTCTTAGATCTGGATTCTTCGAATTTGTTATGGATTTTAGAGTGTTTTTGAAGGATTTCTAAGTGTTTTTTCAAGCTAAAATTGAAGTATGGGTATTAGGTAAGGAGTTGGGACTTCAAAATTAGGGTTTATGGGAGGCTAATGAAACTTTTTAACCTACTTCTCCTAGGATTTATTATTTGATACGGAAATAAGGTGTGGAGGCTCAATTTTATAAAATCTTTTAGGAGAATTAGGGTTTGATTATGATTTCTTTTAGGGTTTCAATTAGGGTTTAGACTTTGGTCTCATGAAATTGACTTAGTCTTTAGGGTTTTAATTTAGGATTTTGACTTTAGTCTTATGAGATTGACTTGATTAGTTTAGATGAGGATTTTGATTTAGGATTTTGATTTTAGTCTTATGAGATTGACTTGATTAATTTAGATTAGGGTTTTGACTTTTGTCTTATGAGATTGACTTTAATACTTTGACTTTAGTCTTTCTTGGTTGGCTTTTACTATCTTGACTTTAGCCTTACTTGATTGACTTTAAGATTGACTTTAGTCTTACTTGATTGACTTTAATGTTTCACTTTACATTATTTAATGATTTATTTATTAATTTTGAAAATTTTAATTATTAAAGTTGTAAAATTATCATTTTGCCATCGGAGAGGATTTTTTACGTTTTAAGTCGTTTTTCAATGTTCCAAGATGTTTTGGAATCAGTTTTTCGTAAGAAATTCAATGGGAATGTTGGTTTTTATCATTTATGAAATTTTTTCTGTGAAATGATCGTGAACTTTATGCGGGGTATTTTCATAATTTTGTCGAATTCTGTGAAAATTGGCAAAATGATTTATTTGGTTTCGATTTGTTGTTTTATGTTTTTGAATGAGTTTTCCTAATCGTAATGTAGGCTCTAAGGTTGTTTTGATGTTAGGGGTATTTTGGTAATTTGGTCTTTTTTGATGATTTTTATCGTGAAGCTTCTTTTTGATCTACAAGATGATGATTTCTATGTTCCTAGAGTCGTATTTTCCTAGTGTAGCGTGGCTTCTAAGTTTTGTCAGTTCGAGATACCTCATCCAGATTTCTGAAACATATCTGGTAACAAAATAAACCATTGTAATAGACATCCATCATTGGGAACTGTTGCGATCGGGTTGACGACTTGATTAATCAGGCGGATGCAAAAATGGAGTGTCTACAAAATCACGTTACGCTAGGAAAATATGACCCCAAAAATATAGAAATTATCATCTTGTAGACAAAAAGAAGCTTTACGATAAAAATCCCTAAAAAATGATCAAATTATCAAAATACCCTAACCTCAAAATATCCCTAGAGCCTACATTACGCTTAGGAAAATCCTGTCAAACACATAAAACAACAAATCAAAATCAAATAAATCGTTTCGCCAATTTTCACAAAATTCGATAAAATTACGAAACTACCCCTCATAAAGTTCACGACCATTTCGCACAAAAAATTCATAAATGATAAAAACCAATATTTCCATTGAATTTATTATGAAAAATCGATTCCAAAACTTCCTAAAACATCAAAAATTGACTTAAAACGCAAAAAGTCCTCTCCGAGGGTAAAACGATAATTTTACAATTTTAATAATTAAAAATTCTAAAATTAATAATTAAAATATTAATTAATGTAAAGTGAAATCCTAATTAAAATTAAAGTCAACCAAGTAAGACTAAAGTCAAAGTTTTAAAGTCAATCTAGTAAGACTAAAGTCAAAATCTTAAAGTTAATCAAATAAGACTAAAAGTCAAAATCTTAAAGTCAATCAAGTGAGACTAAAAGTCAAAACCCTAATATAATTCTAATTAAACTATAACTCTATTTAAAATAATTCTAATTAAAATATAACTCTATTTAAAATAATTCTAATTAAAATATAACTCTACCTAAAACAATTCTAAATAAATAATAACTCTCTATAAAAGAATTATAATTAAACACTAACTCTATCTAAACGAGACACCTAAAAAATCTATAAATAGGGGTCCTTACAACCTATTTTCGTATCAAAAAATAAATTCTAGAAAAAGTAGGTCAAAAAGCTTCCCTAACGTCCCATAAACCTTGATTTTGAAGTCCTAACTCCTTACCTAACATCTATACCCCAACTTTAGCACGAAAAATACTTAAAAACCCTTCTAAAACACCTTGAAATCCATAAAAAAATAGAAAAAATTCAGAAAAAGGTACTTTATCTTGGAGATCAGAAATCAGATCCAGTAACAGAACGAAGCGAGGAGTGCTGAATGAGGAGCTGTTCTATCATATCTGAGGGAATAAAACCGTTGCATTGCTAAAAGTAAGTATTTTTATTTTTTTATTTTTTATTATTTAGGCCTTTTTTGCAATGTAATATTCTTGGGAATAAGTAGAGACCGGCAGTTGCCAGGCGGGGTTGGTGCCTAACACCTTCCAACCTCGTAACATGATCCCTGGAGCTAGTTTATTTTGTAGATTTGTTTTCTTTATCTGTTTAGAGTCCAAGTTCGGTTCCTAGATAGTAATAACTAGGTGGCGACTCCAGACCTCAAAAATCAAAAGCAGATCCGTACACCCCACGGATCGAGGTCGCTTTTAGTGGCGACTCCACTGGGGACCATTGAAGATCAGACTTGAAAAGCCCCAAGTATGGGAAGCATTGCCAGTAGAGACCTTTTTTATCTTTTTATTTTTTTACTTATTGTTTCAGTTTATTTGTTTATGGTTATTTTTCTTTTGGCTCTATTATTGATTGTTATGTTGAATATTTTAATCAGCACATTTTTTATGGTTCAATCTAAGATCATTCGGAACGATTGTAAACAATGCAAAATTTCAAGAGAGTAGTTTCATTGAGGATAAAATAATGGTTGTTGGATCATGAGGTTCAGTTTATTTTATTTATTTATTTATTTATTATTATTATTATTTTTTTTTAAATAAGTTTTTTTTTGGTTTGTCTTAGGTACGTGTGTAGACTTACTCTTTGGAAAATTTTTATTTTTTAGATGTGTGCCGATCTGTCCATTTATATAAAAAAAAAAATTTGCTTGGGGCGTAGGTCAATTTGTTTTTTTTTGACAGAATATGTTTTTTTTGGGGGGGCATGTGTTGTTCTGTCGATTGACCAAATAAAAACAAATAAAAAAAAGAAGGGAGAAAGGAGATTTATTTTAAGGGTACTGTAAGCGAACAACACCTACTCTTGGTTTTAAATCAATTTTAGGGTGGGGTGCCCCAAGTAGAAACCCGTTTTCAATCAACAAACCCTTAATGCTTTAATGTGGTGTGGTGTGCCGTTAGCGAAATAATCTGTTTTCTATGTTCTATCTTCTTCTTCAATTAGAAAGAAGATGACAACAAGAGGAGAGGCGTCCCTCTCTCTCTCTCTCTCTCTCTCTCTCTCTCTCTCTTTTCGTTTTCTTCTTCTAGTCTCTCTTCGTGAATTAAGGTTTCGATTTTCTTCCGCAGCTCTGAAAAACTCCTTTGGATCTCTGAAGATCGAGTTTGATCTCATCTAAAAACATGTTTTTTATGTAGTTTTTGTTCGTTTTGATGTAGTTTTCATTATCAAGTGCTTGAATCAAGGTTTTTTCCATCTATGAGGTGAGCAGATCGGGTTTTGGACTGTAATGCTGGTCACTTGATGAGATTCTTGTTTAGGTTTGAGTACTTCAAAGTCTGATCTTGACAAGCTTCAAGTATGTTGGAAGAGATTTCAAATTATCGGAATTGGTTAGTCTTATTAAGACATTTTATTGGTTTGAGAAGAACAGTTTCGTTTGAGAATTACAAAGAGGGTTTTGTTAGGGATAGATTAAAAACACAATTTATTGTGTTCCTATTCCATGACTCTTCATTCTGGTTAATTAGTTGGAGGGCCATTGACGAGGATTTCTTTTGTTGCTTGGTGTACTGGGTATGAGATAGCCTTGCAACATTATTTTGAAGACAGCTACAAAATATTTTACATTACCGTAGGGTTTTTTCTGTATCCATGCTGGCAGATAGTATGCGTGGAACCCGTGTTTCGGGTAATGCCCCTAACCAGACTTATTGTCGATCCATTCGGTGTGGTGACAATTTGTCGTTTCTCTCTTGGAACTTCTCGGCTTCCTTTGCATCCTCTATTTGATTTACTTCCGTTATCATATCCGAAGCCAAGGTTTTGTTCAACTCAATTATTTTAACAGACCTTGGATCATACCAATCTCATTCATTTTATTTGCTAATTGGTGGGGTTCTGGTGAGATTATCCGATTAAGTTTTTTGAAAAGTGGGGAAAGAGTGTTTCATGCTCTCAATCTAAAATGGCAGGAGTCCATCTGCAAAATTTACATCATTTCAAATCTAGGGTTTGCAGAACCATGGCTGTTCCTCGTCATCGTGTTTCTCTTTCATGCATCGTTGTTGAGGAGAGAGTTTGGGGCTTTAAGTCGGAAATGGAATCGAAAGATGGCTGTTTACGTCCTTCTCTATTGCTTCCCAATGTTGGTCCTTCAACTCTTTGTAGTCTTTACTGGACCCAAATTCAACGCCAAAAAGAGTTATTCATGGAAGATGCCGTCTTACTTCACGAGCTTAGTTACCTATGCCAAGACCAAAGACCATGATGATATTGCCCTCTACATTACCCATTATTGAGTACAATCCTCCTTGGGATGTTTGGCACTCTCTTGACTACCTATGTGTTGTGGCTTGGAAAGCAGATGGTGTCTTCGGTGATCAACAAGAGATTGAGAAGGAGAGTTATCCGTCTGATCTTCTTAGTCTCTTGTTTTTCCTCATTAAGGGTTCTTTTACTTGGTTTATCAGTTCTATCACAGCCAGAGCATGTTTTATTTGAAGTTCTCGTGTGGGCAGCCTCTCTGTGGCTAAAGAGATTTTTTTTGGCATGCCAATTTTTCCTAATGTTACCTCAATTATTAGCACTTATGTAATGATTTATATAAAAATTGGGGTGGCATTAGTAAAAGATAGTATGGCGATAACGACTCAATTGTTGATTACATGAATTTCTATTTTCTTTAGACTTTTGTATTTTTAGTTTATTTATTTATTTATTTTTTATTTTATTTATTTTAGTAGTTTTAAATATAAAAAAAGGGGTCATCACGCTTTATTTCAATAACTATCGTGCCATCTTATTCTCAATTCAATATTCATTAAAATCTCGATTTATTTTGGATCACCCAAAACGATCTATGATTGGGCAGTTAAAAAAAGGAATTTTTTTTGAGAAAATCTCCTTAGTCAAACTTGTAGTATACCATGTGATATTCAACGTTTTCTTGAATGCGTCATTTTGTTGTGATATGTATGTGATCGTGATGGATTGATCTTGATTGGTATGTGTAAATATTTTGATTATTGACATTGGATCATATCTTGATATATCATATCTAGGGCATATCTATCCTTCTTTAATGCCTTGATTAGCTTGATCACACGCTATTGATTGATGATCGATTCATTAAGTGATTTGGTAGTAGATATTTATGTGATATCTCATACACATATCATGATCTTAATTGAGATACATATGAGATGTGCAGGCCTTGATCCTAACGTTGTGGATTTTGAATATTTTGATTAATATCATGAGATATCATTGCTTGTATGCTTTGATTTGGCCTATGGGCCCATTTATACAAAAAATGCCCCGAACACACCCCACCCTATTTTGCACACACCACTGGGACGTTTATTGTTTTGCATTCTTGCATGTCCCATATAGCCAGCGTGGCACTAGTGCGTGGCCCGGTCTCATCGGAGATGCGACATCATTAATGAAAATCACAACTCCAGTCACGTACCTTAGGGTATATCAAACTGGGGCATCAAGTACCGTCTGATCAGGTGACTCTGAAAGATATATCGATGCACCCAGGCTGGAGCGACCTGAGCCTTTGACCTATTATAAGCCACATGGTCACATGTCCCATTTGCCAACATAGTACTAGTACGTGGTCGGTCCTCTCGTGGGATGCCAAACTATTTATGAAAGCTACAACTCTTGACTTGTGCCCATAGGTATATCAAAGATGATCCAAGTACATCAGTTGCACTTTTTGGTCAAAATCAGTGCCTAAGAGAGGTCCTGCTCCGATGTACTACGGTACTAAGAGGATAAACTATATTTATTCTAGAAAAGAGGTGATTTAAGAGTGCCTTTGCTCAAGCATCGCGCGCCACCTCTGATCTAGGGATTAAACTGGTTGCTTTTGACTTCAGAGAAGTGAGTTGAAGTTTTAGATTATCACCTATACGGTATATCAAACCAAGTCACCACGTACCATCTGATTGAGTACGCTCGAGAGGTATATAGGTGTACTTGGGCAGGGGTGCCCAGATAAAATTGCATTGCACGTAGTAAGCTTAGAGTCTAGAAACCTCCCCTGTAGGTCACAACTCGAACTTATCGTGGGTGTTCCCGGGTTGTTTATTGAATAGGACCTTGTGAATGATTAATGTATGTGAATGATGATATCAGAATGTATGGTTGTCCTCAATGATTAAAGTTTTTTGTTTTACCTGATTAAAATGGGTGCACCGACCCAATAAATAATTCATTTTTTGCAATAATTCATAATGACCCAGTCCATCTCGATCTAACAATCATAATAGGCCAGGCCATTTAAATCAAAATGAAAATCAAATTCCTTGCTAAATTTTGGTTTCAACACATTTTCAAAGAAGAAAAATGGTTTACAAAAGGAAAGTATTTTCCAGGAAAAATGTTTTCCAAAAGAAAATGATTTTCAAAAGAAAAGAAATGAAGGAAAAATGATTTACAAAAGATCTATTTTTGCATGAAAAATTTTTGAAATATGTTTTTTACCAAAAATCTATTTTTCGCATGGACCTTGAAAAATTACCAAAATATATTTTTCGAGAAAGAAAATGATTGCAAAAAAATAATCAGATTTGTGAAAATTATTATTTAATAAAAATATTATTTTTCAATAATTTTCAAGAGTACAATAAAATTATTTTCCTTCTGAATAATCATTGAATAGATGAATTGTTTAATTGATTGGTGCATAGAATTCAATAAAATCTCAGGATTTATTAAAATGTTATCAAGGGG
This sequence comes from Akebia trifoliata, assembly GCF_017979445.1. Classification (NCBI taxonomy): domain Eukaryota; kingdom Viridiplantae; phylum Streptophyta; class Magnoliopsida; order Ranunculales; family Lardizabalaceae; genus Akebia; species Akebia trifoliata. The sequence goes on along the minus strand of NC_141385.1, from coordinate 39,264,837 downwards.
GTAACATTAAAACTGGTTAAATTCACTTTCAATGAGGTTTAAGGGTTATCATTGTACCTAAGCTCAATCGTCCATCGTCTTGCTAGGGTTATAAGTCCGGTCAGTTAGAACAAACGTCAGTACCAAGTCAACAGTTAGAAATAACCTCAGAATTTCTCAATATTGCCCAGTTGTTCCCTGAATATCACCGTGCCTCAATCTTGTTGGTTGTAGGCAATTTCTCAGTCCTTACTCCTAATCAAGCCCGTTGTGGATAGTTGTCTTGAGTTATTTGAGTTCAGTTCGAGTCCAATTTTTCACTGTCATGTTTTCTTTAGATCGAGTCTACTATTTTTCTATTGAGTTAAATTAATTTGTCAATTCTATAGAGGTGTTTGTCACCCCATCTGAATTTGATTGGATAAAAGAAAATTTTGAATTCCTCGAGTGCATTAACGAATTAACTAATAATCTGATAGATTTCTCTCCTGAACAGGAAAGATAAAAGTCAGGCTTAACTTTTAATTAATAAAGCAAAGGTCATTGACCTCGGAACAAAAAATAATTCCTAAAGAGATTCAAATAGAAACCTTCCTATCCCTAGAAGAACACGAGGGGATGATAATGAATTTACTCGGAAATTTCAAAAGACTTGTTCGCGTGGTCTGATGAGGATATGTGAGATGTTATAAAATGTATCAGTGCTATCCTCACTGCATCTTGAATTTCAAATCACATATTATCAGTCGATATGGGGGTACCATTTGAACTGATATCTGATAATGGGTCGTACTTCAAAGCTTAAGTCATTATTCTGTGTTCAAAGTTCAAGATCCGGCATCACAGATCATCCCCCTACCGTCCTCAGATTAATTGAGCGGTTGAAGCAACCAGTAAGAATCTCAAGATAATTATCGTGAAAATGTGTCAATCGCACCAAGATTGGTCAAAAAAACTATCATTCACACTATGGGGGTATCGTATTTCAAATACAGTCTTCCACTGGAACTATTCCCTACTCTCTAGTATATGATATGAAAGCAGTCTTACCAGTTGAAATGAAAATCTCGTATCTCAAGGTCTTGATGGAAAGTCAATTGCTAAAAACAGACTAGGTTAAAGTTCAAAAAGCTAAACTTGATTGAAGAGAAACAACTTAGAGTTTTGTACCACGTGCAAACTTATCAAGAAAGAATCACTCGCACGTTTGACAAGAAAATCAAAGTTCGCCAATTACAAGTCAAGGATTTAACCATCAGACTTCAAAGAAAATTGAGCACTCGTCCTCGACCATAGGAGGAAGCCTGAATTCAATTGGAGAGATTCATATTGCTTGAAAAAATCGTCAAATTTCAAGATCATGATAGAATTGAACTACCAAAGTCAAGCAACCTTGACCAGATCAAGCGGTACTACATTTAAGGTCATCTTTGGCCGAATCAATTTTCCTACTATCCAGTTCAATATCTCATTTTTTAGTCCTTTGCAGCCTTTTAAAAAAAAAATTATGCATTTTTATTTCTCAGCTCGATCACCTAACTTAGGGAAGGGAAGAATTCGAACTACGTTTTGGTCTGATCCCAAAATGCTGGGGTACGTAGGTAACCTGAGAAGTTACTTCTGGCCCGACCACATCAAAAAAAAAAAAAGAAATATCTTCAAAATGGGAAAGAAAATTCAAGGCAAAATAAAAGAAATGCCACATAAGGGGCATTCGGATTTTTGAGCCTCAAAATCCCTTTCTTTTTATACTCAGTCCTAAGCTTACCTATAAAAGTCCTCCTAAGTACTGTGCGAAAAGTCAAGGAAGATAGCAAAGCATGATCAGACAGCAATTCCATAAGAAAGAAAAAAAAAGGCCTGCTAGGTTGAAAACCCCAAAAAGGCGACTTAGGAAAAAATTAAGGCAAGCTCGCAAGGTTGAAAATCCGAAAGGACAACTTTGGCAACAATCAGAGTAAAGAAAAAAGAAAGCTCGCTAGATTAAAAACCTAAAAAGGCTGTAATGACCTGAAATCCTAAAATGTATCTCGAGGAAAGAATTTTAGATTTGTGCATTGATTTAAAAGTTATCCAATCCTCGAGTTTCGCATTAGATATTTTTCTAATAGGTAAACGACACCTTAGAGACGTAATTTAAGGAAACCGATCATACCATTAGATTCGTGTCGAAAAATCATCCGAAATAGAGTATAAGTTTGTCCAATTCGGCATTCGGGAAAAACAATTCCCAAAATGACAAGTATGTCCCAACTTAAGTGATATAAATATCTAAATCCTATTAGAAAAATCAGATTTTTCTTATTCTTCTCTCCAAACAAATCTCAACCCTTTTCCTTCAATATTTGAAACTCAGATCTACACCAAACGAGAACGATTCGAGCTTAGGCGCAAGAAGAAAAGTTGTTCTTCTCGCCGAGGGTTACACGTGGACGCAAAGAAATCCGATTTTCGCCGGAAGAAAATTTTGGAGATTGGCCGGAGGTGATTTTAAAGTCCATTCAACCGTTGAAAATGGCTTGAAGTAGGTTGCCTTCCCTTCTACCTTCTAGTTATGCTATAATTTCATAGAAAATCCATATGATTGTTGATAAATCGATTATTTCATTAAGTTTATACATATTTGAACAATTTGAATCATGTTTGCATGCTTATTTATGATTGGTTTTAATTCATTTGATGTAATATAATCATTTTATAGTTAATATGATATTTGGATCGATTTTGATCGAGTTTCGACGAAAAATCAGCAATTCGGAAAAGTATCCGAATGTTGAGTTTGGTTCTAATTTGTTTTGTGTTGCTTCCATATAGTATGTATACCCATTTCCTACATTTATTTCATTAAAAACAATTAAGTATTACTTTAAGTTCTTTAATAAATAAATAAATAATTCGTTTTCAAGTTCGACTTTGAAAAATCATTTTTTCAACACTTAGTTAAATTTTTACAGATTTCAGCTTTTATGTCTTATGGTTTTATCTTTGTTTTCGAGTCTCTCGACTCAACCAAAACTATCGAATGGAATTGGCTGATGCTTTATAGATTTCGAATTACTTTAAAAGTAAAATTACTTTAATAGATATGTAGGAAATTAGATGATAGATTGATCGATTTAATCGATGGATGGATAGAGAGAACGTATGTTCTCGACTGATTGATGGGACAGTGCCTCCAGTTCTACGTAGTGGCCATGCCACGTAAAACGTGATAGATAGATAGAGGGATGAGATGGTTGATGGATGGAAATGACAGATAACTGTCACTGGAGGGCACTACCAGAGTTTGTTTGTATTTTCGATTAAAAAGAAATGATATATTATATACAAAATAAATTATTTTGTTTACCAGTAAAGGTTTGTAGAAAACCCATAAAGAGTGACGCGTTGCTGTGTATCCGGAAGCGGCGAGTCAATCTAGGATAACACTAGATGTCATATGCTCTTCGGTAGTATGGGATACCTTAGAGCATATTACAGCTTATGAAATCCGGGAATTTCTCCTACTTATTTTCTGGGGAACGTTGTGTGTAAAGGCGGTCTCTGTATAGTGTAGAGATAGGCGGGGTTCACATGCATTGCCTCTTGATAGGCTTCGACGCGAGGGGTCTCCTGGGCTAGTTAGTGATCACTATTAGTCTGTAGTCGTCAAACGGTCGACCTCACCGTTAGTTGAACTCAGTATTGGGTTCTTGGTCAACGGCCAGTCTGAGCCGGATAAATGGTCATCCAACCGTGGTATGCTAGACCGGCCACAAAATCAGATTATAACGATGGGATTCCACATCGGAGGTTAAGTTTGGAATATCGTATTGCCATAGCCGAGGCGGTTATATCGGCGTGTTCCTCTGCTCTCTTATCGATTACACCGCCGTGTTCTTATTATGTATCTTTTTCTTATTTTGTAATGATTGATAGATGTTTTCATTTAAAAGATGCATAGGTTACTTTAAATGATAGAAATGATAGGTTGAAATTATATAACTGTTTCCTGAGTATGCTTAGACATTTATCGTATGTTACATTATGAAAACTTGCATTATTTAATTGTTCTGATGATTACTCGTGCATGTATGACTCGCTGTTAGAACGGCGTTCATCCTGCTGAGTAACATTCCCCTGTTACTCACCCTATCCTTCCCCTTTCAGATTATTCAATTTTGAAGAACCGTTCTTTGAGGAGGTCCTCGAGGAGGATCAGATTGATGTCTTGCCGCCGCCATGTCTTTGAGGACTAGTAGAGGATCTTAGCGGTTTTTGGTTGTAGATAAGAAACATGGTAGTTTAGAAATTTTTGTAACCTGATGAATTATGAGATTAAAGATCTTGACTTATATCAGTGTTTGTCGATTTCTTCTGTTTACTCTAGACTCTCGTATAGATGTTAGTTAAATGTTTATTCCGCTGCGTATATTTTCTTTCATAAGTATTATTATTTATGAATGTTCTGTCAGATTGTGTGATTGATTACCTCACACCTCGAGATTCTAACCGATGAATCATAGGGATTCGTGTTGGGATTTCGGGGCGTGACAGCGTGGTATCAGAGCTCAATATTAGTTCCGGATGGGACGAGAGCTCTTCTGTGTCTAGAAGTCTGTTAGAGTCTAGATTGGAGATAGGATTAGGAATAATAGGAAATTCCTTAAGGATATGAAGTATGAGACAATAGTTATTTGATGAATTAATGGACTAAGTAGTATTAAATGGAATATGTTTGAATGCATAAATGTTTGATGTGTAATTAGTACTCTGCCTAAAGTTTGATGAAATGTCTTTTGGATTTGGAGAAATTATAAAGATTGTTCAATTGCAGATTTGATTAGATGGCAGGCAGAGGTAGGCCAGGCAAGAGGTCCCAACCCACAGATGCAGGGACATCTGAGGCTAGACAACCAACAGAAATGGAATTGATGATGCAAGCCATAACGGCGATGTCTCAGAACCAGGAAAGAATACAAGAAAGGCAGATGAAAATGATAGAAGATCAGGCAGTCTTGATGAGACAGTTGACTGGGATGATAGGGGGCCAGAACCAGTCAGGTGCACATATACCTGAGGTTGCTCCGGAGCACACCCCTGACTCCACACCTGATCAGAGTATACCCCCACCTCCACCAGCACAGGTACCGAGACATGTGCAGTTGGTGCGACCACCATATCAGGGTCTTGCGGGTGCTCTCTTGAGAGAGTATAGGAGTATGAGGCCACCCAGCTTTGATGGAGCTGCGGACCCCGTAATGGCGGAAGAATGGTTGGAGGAGTCTGATAAATACTTGTGCACTATGGAGTGTTCAGACACTCAGAAGGTTCTATGTGCCTCTTTTATGCTTCAGAGGGGTGCAGCACATTGGTGGACTTCGGTGAAAGACAACCAACCGGAGATTCAGAACAACTGGACGATCTTTCAGAAAATGTTCTTAGAGAAGTATGTTCCCGCTAGCTCCCGGGACAGAAAGAGGATGGAGTTTGATAGGTTGGCACAGGGTAACATGTCCGTGGACCAGTATGAGTCCCGCTTTACCCAATTGGCTCGTTATGCTCCCGAGCTGATTTCCACCAACCAGATGAAAGCAGAGAAGTTTGTTAGAGGGTTGAAAGTCACTTTCAGGAGTAGGATGGCAGCCTTCGAGGTTACTAGCTACTCCGAAGTGGTCACAAGAGCCCAAAGGCTAGAGCGGGCAGATGAGGTCATTCACGAGCAGAGTGTTGGGATGAGGACGGTACCCCCACCAGCCAAGAGACAGATGATTTACAGGCCCAGTAGTTCAGGGCAGCAGTGGACCAGCCAACCACAGGGTCAGAGCAGTTTCCGACCCCCAGTATCTACAGGCCAGTTTCCACAGAGGACAGTAGCACCAGTGCAGGGCAGGGGTCAGGCTACTCGTTCGCAGAGTCAGATGACTAGAGGCCAGGGACAGACTTCGAGGCCTCAGGTTCAGACTGCTAGACCTCCACTACCGTCGCAGAGGGCACCTACGGGTCAGGCCAGTAGAGAGCCGATTAGATGTTATGAGTGTGGAGAGTTGGGACATCTGAGGAGACAGTGCCCCAAAATCCCCCAGCAGACCCGTGATTCGATGACTCAGGCTAGGGTCTATGCTATGACGCAAGCCGACGCTACAGCTTCAGAGGATGTGGTGGAAGGTATAATTATGTTATACAACTGTTTAGCACATGTATTGATGGATTCAGGTTCCACACATTCATTTGTATCTTCTAGCATGGTAGAAAAGTTAGAACTTTCTACAACAGACACCAATAGGACACTTTCGTTGATGACTCCCCTGGGAAACAAAACAATGCCACATCGAGTGTGTAACTCGTGCATTCTCAAGATAGGAGATAGTTCATTTGAACTGAACTTGATAGTCTTAGAACTTCGAGATTTCGACATCATCTTAGGCATGGACTGGTTAGCTGCATACCATGCGGTTATAGATTGTTATGCCAAGACAGTTAAGTTTGGTGTGCCGGGACAGCCAGAGTTCAAATTCAAGTTTAAGGGAATTCGGAATCGTGTAATCCGAGTGATAGAACCATCTAGGAATGGGACTGATTGGGATAGTTTGTATAGCATGAATGCTACCGTTAGTGAGATGAATGAAGAGTCACTAAAGGTGGAAGCAATCCGAATAGTATGTGACTATCCCGATGTCTTTCCTGCAGAGTTACCTGGGTTACCCCCAATCAGGAAGATTGACTTCTCAATCGAACTGATTCCAGGAACTAGACCCATATCGATTCCACCTTATCGAATGGCCCCAGCAGAAATGAAGGAGCTAAAAAGTCAATTGGAAGAGTTGACAGGTTTGGGTTTCATTCGTCCGAGCAGCTCGCCTTGGGGTGCTCCAGTTTTGTTCGTAAAGAAGAAGGATGGGTCAATGAGATTATGCATTGACTATCGAAAACTGAACCAAGTGACGATAAAGAACAAGTATCCGCTCCCCAGGATTGATGATCTGTTTGATCAACTAAGAGGTGCCAAGTACTTCTCAAAAATTGATCTAAGATCGGGATACCACCAGTTGAGGATCAAAGAGGAGGATGTTTCGAAGACAGCATTCCGAACTCGGTTAGGGCACTTTGAGTACCTAGTAATGCCGTTCGGTTTGACTAATGCACCTGCGGTGTTTATGGATCTCATGCAGCGAGTGTTTTGGGATTTCTTGAATGTCTTCATTATCGTCTTCATTGACGATATCTTGATCTATTCGAAGACAGAATTTGAGCATGAGGATCATTTGAATGTCACACTTCACAGATTGCGCCAGGAGAAGTTGTATGCTAAATTCTCCAAGTGCGAATTCTGGTTAGATGAAGTGAAGTTCTTGGGTCATGTGGTTTCCAAGAATGGGATATCGGTGGACCCGTCGAAGATTGAAGCGGTTATGAACTGGCAGAGGCCTACTACAGTTACTGAGATCAGGAGTTTTCTTGGACTTGCGGGATACTACCGTAGGTTTGTAGAAGGCTTCTCGAAGATAGCTTCGTCATTAACGAAGTTAACTCAGAAAGGGGTCAAGTTTGAATGGACCGATAGTTGCGAAGCAGCATTCCAGGAGTTGAAGACTCGACTAACCACGGCACCCGTTTTGATAGTCCCTAAGCCAGGAGAGAAATATATCATTTATGCTGATGCTTCTCATACGGGACTTGGGTGTGTATTAATGCAGGTTGGTCAGGTAATTGCTTACGCATCGAGACAGTTGAAGATCCACGAGAAGAACTATCCGACCCATGATTTAGAGTTGGCGGCTATAGTGCACGCACTCAAGGTTTGGAGACACTATTTGTATGGGGAGACCTTTGAAGTGTATTCAGATCACAAGAGTCTCAAATATTTATTCTCGCAGAAGGAATTAAATATGAGGCAGAGGCGATGGATGGAGTACCTGAAAGACTATGACTTTACATTGCATTACCATCCTGGTAAGGCCAATGTAGTAGCAGACGCTTTAAGTCGTAAGAAAGATGGGGTGTTTGCTCACATAAAGATTGAGGAATGGAAAATGCTAGAAACTGCAACCGATTATGCATTCAACATTCCCTCAGAAACAGATGAGCAGAAATCCTATGTAGCTCACATGAGAGTACAACCCCAAATTGTTGAAAGGGTTATTGAAGCGCAGAAGATTGATACGAAATTGGAAGGGTACCAAGAGAAAGCAGAGGACTTTAGTAAGCAGAGTTGGAGAATTCATGATGATGGTAGTATACGGTTCAAGAGTAGACTTTGGGTTCCTCACGACGCCTTGTTGAGGAAGGACATAATGGATGAAGCCCATAAGTCGCATTTTTCTATTCATCCAGGGAGTACCAAGATGTATCAAGACATGAAAAGAAATTTTTGGTGGCCAGGAATGAAAAAGCACATTGCCCAGTATGTGAGTCGTTGTATGATATGTCAGCAAGTAAAGGCTGAGCATAGGAGACCTGCAGGGTTATTGCAACCACTTCCTATTCCGGAATGGAAATGGGAGCACGTAACTATGGATTTTGTTAGTGGGTTGCCGAAGGCCAGTGATGGGATTGATGCTGTATGGGTGGTTGTAGATAGACTTACTAAGTCTGCTCATTTTCTACCTATCAAGATGACTTACACTGTGGATAAGCTGAGCAGGATTTATGTCTCAGAGATTGTGAAGTTACATGGAGTCCCAGTTTCTATTGTATCTGATAGGGATCCACGTTTTACATCTCAATTCTGGCAGAGTTTTCAAGTTGCATTTGGTACAAGTTGAAGATGAGTACAGCATTCCACCCACAGACTGATGGGCAGTCAGAACGTGTTATTCAGATATTGGAAGACATGTTGAGGGCTTGTGTACTAGATTTTGGAGGTAACTGGAAGAATCACTTGGCAATAGCTGAATTTGCCTATAACAATAGTTACCAATCTAGTATAGGCATGGCACCGTTTGAAGCGTTGTATGGCAGGCCATGCAGATCGCCAAATTGTTGGGCAGAAGTCGGAGATAGTATTCTGTTGGGACCCGACATCGTCTTGGAGACTACTGAGAAGATTAAGACAGTTCGAGAAAGGTTGCGGGTAGCACAGAGCAGGCAGAAAAGTTATGCAGATCATCGTCGACGACCATTAGAGTTCGTGATCGGTGATTTTGTATTCTTGAAGGTTTCTCCTAGAAGAGGAATCAGTAGGTTTGGGATTAAGGGTAAACTAAAGCCGAGGTATGTAGGACCGTTTGAGATCATAGACAGAGTTGGCACGGTTGCATACAAGTTGGCTTTACCTGCTCAGTTAGAAAGGGTTCATAATGTATTTCATATATCGATGTTGAGAAAGTATGAACCGGACCCATCCCACGTCATTGACTGGCAGTCCTTGAATCTAGAGGAAGACATATCGTATGAAGAGGGGCCAGTACAGATTCTTTACCGTAAAGAGAAAATGTTGAGGTCACGAGCTATTCCGTTAGTTAAGGTGCTTTGGAGACATCACAATGTCGAGGAAGCGACTTGGGAGAAAGAAACGGAGATGCGTGCTCAATTTCCAGAATTATTCTTCGATTGAGGTATGTTTAATTTCGAGGACGAAATTCTTATTAAGGGGAGGAGGATGTAATGACCTGAAATCCTAAAATGTATCTCGAGGAAAGAATTTTAGATTTGTGCATTGATTTAAAAGTTATCAATCCTCGAGTTTCGCATTAGATATTTTTCTAATAGGTAAACGACACCTTAGAGACGTAATTTAAGGAAACCGATCATACCATTAGATTCGTGTCGAAAAATCATCCGAAATAGAGTATAAGTTTGTCCAATTCGACATTCGGGAAAAACAATTCCCAAAATGACAAGTATGTCCCAACTTAAGTGATATAAATATCTAAATCCTATTAGAAAAATCAGATTTTTCTTATTCTTCTCTCCAAACAAATCTCAACCCTTTTCCTTCAATATTTGAAACTCAGATCTACACCAAACGAGAACGATTCGAGCTTAGGCGCAAATAGAAAAGTTGTTCCTTTCGCCGAGGGTTACACGTGGACGCAAAGAAATCCGATTTTCGCCAGAAGAAAATTTTGGAGATTGGCCGGAGGCGATTTTAAAGTCCATTCAACCGTTGAAAATAGCTTGAAGTAGGTTGCCTTCCCTTCTACCTTCTAGTTATGCTATAATTTCATAGAAAATCCATATGATTGTTGATAAATCGATTATTTCATTAAGTTTATACATATTTGAACAATTTGAATCATGTTTGCATGCTTATTTATGATTGGTTTTAGTTCATTTGATGTAATATAATCATTTTATAGTTAATATGATATTTGGATCGATTTTGGTCGAGTTTCGACGAAAAATCAGCAATTCGGAAAAGTATCCGAATGTTGAGTTTGGTTCTAATTTGTTTTGTGTTGCTTCCATATAGTATGTATACCCATTTCCTACATTTATTTCATAAAAACAATTAAGTATTACTTTAAGTTCTTTAATAAATAAATAAATAATTCGTTTTCAAGTTCGACTTTGAAAAATCATTTTTTCAACACTTAGTTAAATTTTCATAGATTTCAGCTTTTATGTCTTATGGTTTTATCTTTGTTTTCGAGTCTCTCGACTCAACCAAAACCATCGAATGGAATTGGTTGATGCTTTATGGATTTCGAATTACTTTAAAAGTAAAATTACTTTAATAGATATGTAGGAAATTAGATGATAGATTGATCAATTTAATCGATGGATGGATAGAGAGAACGTATGTTCTCGACTGATTGATGGGACAGTGCCTCCAGTTCTACGTAGTGGCCATGCCACGTAAAACGTGATAGATAGATAGAGGGATGAGATGGTTGATGGATGGAAATGACAGATAACTGTCACTGGAGGGCACTACCAGAGTTTGTTTGTATTTTCGATTAAAAAGAAATGATATATTATATTCAAAATAAATTATTTTGTTTACCAGTAAAGGTTTGTAGAAAACCTATAAAGAGTGACGCGTTGCTGTGTATCCGGAAGCGACGAGTCAATCTAGGATAACACTAGATGTCATATGCTCTTCGGTAGTATGGGATACCTTAGAGCATATTACAGCTTATGAAATCCGGGAATTTCTCCTACTTATTTTCTGGGGAACGTTGTGTGTAAAGGCGGTCTCTGTATAGTGTAGAGATAGGCGGGGTTCACATGCATTGCCTCTTGATAGGCTTCGACGCGAGGGGTCTCCTGGGCTAGTTAGTGATCACTATTAGTCTGTAGTCGTCAAACGGTCGACCTCACCGTTAGTTGAACTCAGTATTGGGTTCTTGGTCAACGGCCAGTCTGAGCCGGATAAATGGTCATCCAACCGTGGTATGCTAGACCGGCCACAAAATCAGATTATAACGATGGGATTCCACATCGGAGGTTAAGTTTGGAATATCGTATTGCCATAGCCGAGGCGGTTATATCGGCGTGTTCCTCTGCTCTCTTATCGATTACACCGCCGTGTTCTTATTATGTATCTTTTCTTATTTTGTGATGTTTGATAGATGTTTTCATTTGAAAGATGCATAGGTTACTTTAAATGATAGAAATGATAGGTTGAAATTATATAACTGTTTCCTGAGTATGCTTAGACATTTATCGTATATTACATTATGAAAACTTGCATTATTTAATTGTTCTGATGATTACTCGTGCATGTATGATTCGCTGTTAGAACGGCGTTCATCCTGCTGAGTAACATTCCCCTGCTACTCACCCTATCCTTCCCCTTTCAGATTATTCAATTTTTGAAGAACCGTTCTTTGAGGAGGTCCTCGAGGAGGATCAGATTGATGTCTTGCCGCCGCCATGTCTTTGAGGACTAGTAGAGGATCTTAGCGGTTTTTGGTTGTAGATAAGAAACATGGTAGTTTAGAAATTTTTGTAACCTGATGAATTATGAGATTAAAGATCTTGACTTATATCAGTGTTTGTCGATTTCTTCTGTTTACTCTAGACTCTCGTATAGATGTTAGTTAAATGTTTATTTTCGCTGCGTATATTTTCCTTTCATAAGTATTATTATTTATGAATGTTCTGTCAGATTGTGTGATTGATTACCTCACACCTCGAGATTCTAACCGATGAATCATAGGGATTCGTGTTGGGATTTCGGGGCGTGACAAAGGCGATCTAGGTAAAAGGTAAAGCAACAAAGTAAAACAGAAGAAAAGCTAAGAACGGTCTGAGCTGAAACATCAGAAGTCCGAATAATCAAGTTCAATACTTAGCTTAAACCAGGCACAGACTCAGAAGCAACAAGTATCTTGTCTACGATCGATCTGAAAATTTTTACTTCCCTAAGTGAACCAAAGGAGAGAAGGGGTGAATTCTATGATGAGTCTCAAAAGAAAATATTTTGTTTTCTTGAGCCTGACTCACAACCTTCAATAAAATTGATCAAAATTAAAAGTTGGATCTTTATTGCGCTTGTGGTAATCAAATATTTCAAACCTTCATACATGAGGCATTTTCTTTCTTCTCTAATATGTAGCTTTTCCTGCTTATACTAGGGGCATTTTTTTTACATGATGTGTTCAATTATCTCCAGTGCCATGTTTATTGTCAAACTAAGGGCATTTTGTTTTTGAGCAATGTTAATCCTAAAAGGTAATGGGAACCCCAAACTTAAGGTTACCCTCTTGATAACAATTTTTCGAAAACCCTTGTGGTTCAAAAGAAATAAAAACTCAGGTTTTAAATTCATAAAATTTTTGGATAAAACCTTGAGGTTCAAACAAAAGCACTTCAGATCTCACATTTGGTTGTGCCCAGAGATTAACTAATAACTCATTTACCTAGAGTAGGAGATAAAACATTATTTCGTTCCCAAATTCTTTTCCAGATTCATTCATTCTTGGATTCGATCATTCTCTTCCAGATTCATTATCTTCCAGATTTATTCATTCGTTCCCCGATTCAATCATTATTCTCCAGATTCATTTTTAATCTCATCCAGATTCATTTTAATTATTATTCTCCAGATTCATTCATTCCTCTGCCAGTTTTGTTCAGATGCCGTCAAGGGTTATCTTGGATTTTGCTCAGTTGCTGCCAAGGGTAAACTTGGATTTTGCTTAGATGCCACCAAGGATTATCTTGGATTTTGCTCAGTTGCCACCAAGGGTTATCTTGGATTTTGCTCAGATGCCGCTAAGGGTTATCTTGGATTTTGCTCAGTTGCCGCTAAGGGTTAACTTGGATTTTGCTCAGATGTCACTGAGGGATTTCTCGGAATTATGCTCAGCCAGATGCCGCCGAGGGCTTGCTCAGATTATAATCAGTCAGTTGCCACCGAGAGTTTGCTTGGATAATGCTTAGCCAGCTGTCATCAAGATTTTCTCAAATTATGCTCAGTCAGTTACCGTCGAGGGTTTTATCAGATTTTACTAGTTCATTACTCTCTCACCCTGAGTAGGTAGAATAAGACTCCCAAAAAATTAGTTCAATACTCTTTCACCCTAAATAGGTAGAGTAAGACTCCTAGAAAATTAGTTCATTACTCTTTCACTTTGAGTAGGTAAAGTAGGACTCCCAGAAAATCAGTTCATTACTCTTTCACCCTGGACAGGTAGAGTAGGACTCCCAAAAAAATTAGTTCATTACCCTTTCACTTCGAGTAGGTAGAGTAGAATTTTCCAAAAAAATTAGTACATTACTCTTTCACTCCGAGTAGGTAGAGTAGAACTTCCTAAAAAAAAAATTAGTTCATTACTCTTTCATCCTGGGCAAGTAGAGTAGGATTCCCAAAAAGCTTAGTTTATTACTCTTTCACTCCGAGTAGGTAAAGTAGAACTTTTCAAAAAAATTAGTTCATTACTTTTTCACCCTGGCCAGGTAGAGTAGGACTCCCAAAAAATTAGTTATTACTCTTTCACTCCTAGTAGGTAGAGTAGAACTTCCCAAAAAAATTAGTTCATTACTTTTTCACCCTGGGTAGGTAAAGTAGGACTCCCAAAAAGCTTAGTTCATTACTCTTTCACCTCGAGCAGGTAGAGTAGAACTTCCTAAAAAAATTAGTACATTACTCTTTAACTCCGAGTAGGTAGAGTAGAACTTCAAAAAAAAAATTATTACTCTTTCACCTAGAGTAAGTAGAGTAGGACATTCAACTTTTTCCCAACTTTTGCTCAGATTTGTCTCAAATTTCATTCAAATTTTCTCGAGTTTTGTTTTACTCAGATTTTACTCAATTTCACACAGTCCACACACTTACACATTTGTTCTATTAGTCAAGGAGAATTTTTTTTAAAATTCAAGGATCTGACGCAGTCAGTAATAACTTGGGCTTGAGGACCTGATATTTTTTTATTTCGAGGAGAGTTTTACCCTCAAGGATCCGAACGCCTCGATGAATTGTTAAATTAGACTGCAAAATGAACTGTCACTAGCTTTGGCATTCGGATATCCCACTATCTACCAAAATAGATTTGCTATCTAGTATGCTTCAACCCTCTGCTAAAGAGGGGCATCTATAGACACCCCATTTTCGTATTTGCCTGATTAATCAACTCGTCAACCCGATCGTGATGATCATTCCAATACTTTATTTGTTACTAGATATGTTTCAGAAATCCGGATGAGGTATCTCGAACTAACAAAACTGTAGAAACCACATTACACTAGAAATATGACCCTAAAAATATAAAAATCATTATCTTGCAGACAAAAAGAAGCTTTACGACAAAAATCACTAAAAAATGACTAAATTATCAAAATACCCCTAACCTCAAAACATCCCTAGAGCCTACATTATGTTTAGGAAAACCCTTTCAAACACATAAAACAACAAATCAAAACCAAATAAATCGTTTCGTCAATTTTCACAAAATTTGATAAAATTATGAAAATGCCCCTCATAAAGTTCACGACCATTTCGCACAAAAAATTTCATAAATGATAAAAACTAATATTTCCATTGAATTTATTAAGAAAAATCAATTCCAAAATATCTTAGAACATCAAAAACCGACTTAAAACGCAAAAAGTCCTCTCCGAGGGTAAAACGATAATTTTATAATTTTAATAATTAAAAATTTTAAAATTAATAATTAAAACATTAATTAATGTAAAGTGAAATCCTAATTAAAATTAAAGTCAATCAAGTAAGACTAAAGTCAAAGTCTTAAAGTCAATCAAGTAAGACTAAAGTCAAAATCTTAAAGTTAATCAAGTAAGATTAAAAGTCAAAATCTTAAAGTCAATCAAGTGAAACTAAAAGTCAAAATCCTAATATAATTCTAATTAAACTATAACTCTATTTAAAACAATTCTAATTAAAATATAACTCTACCTAAAATAATTATAAATAAACAATAACTCTCTCTAAAAGAATTATAATTAAACACTACCTCTATCTAAATAAGACACCAAAAAAATCTATAAATAGGGGTCCTTACAACCTATTTTCGTATTAAAAAATAAGTCCTTGAAAAATTAGGTCAAAAAGCTTCCCTAGCCTCCCATAAACCTTGATTTTGAAGCCCTAACTCCTTATCTAACATCTATACCCCAACTTTAGTTCAAAAAATACCTAAAAACCCTTCTAAAACACCTTGAAATCCATAAAAAATTATAAAAAATTCAGAAGAAGGTACCTTATCTTGGAGATCATAAATCAGATCCGGTAACAGAACGAAGTGAGGAGTGCTGAATGAGGAGTTGTTCTATTAGATCTGAGGGAACAAAATCGTTGCATTAGTAAAGGTAAGTATTTTTATTTTTATTATTTTTATTATTTAGGTCTTTTTTACAATGTAATATTCTTGGGAATAAGTAGAGATTGGCATTTGCCGGGCGGGGTTAGTGCCTAACACCTTCCAACCTCGTAGCATGATCCCCGGACCTAGTTTATTTTGTAGATTAGTTTTCCTTATCTGTTTAGAGTCCAAGTTCGGTTCCTAAACCCTAATAACTAGGTGGCGACTCCAAACCTCAAATATCATAAGCGGATCTGCACACCCCGCGGATTGAAGGCGCTTTCAATACTGCCTGGGAAAGATGTCATACTTTAAGATCACGATGGCGTCGAATTGCTAGAACCAATCAACCTCGATCAAATAAAGCAATACTACATCTAAGAAAGTCGTCTTCGGCCGAAGTAATTTCCATGTTACCTAGCTCAATATTTCATTTCTTAACCCCTTCGCAGTATTTTCAAAAAAGTAATAAAGAAATTTTTTCCGTTTCTGTTTTAGTCCCATTACCCAACCTAGGGGAGGGAATGTACTTGAACTACGTTTAAATATGATCCAAAAAATCTAGTGTATGTAGGCAACTTGAGAAGTCACTTCAGGCCCGATCACGTTAAAATAAAAAAAATATATTCCCCATAAGCTAAAGAAAAAATTCAAAAAGAAAACAAGAAAAAAAAAATAGAAACAAGATAATGATAAAATGGGGAGCGAAATTCAAAGGAAATGAAAAAAAAAATGCCACACAAAAGACATTTGGGTTTTGAGCTTCAAACTTCCTTTCTTTCTAAGCCCAATCCTATGCCCACCTATGGAAGTTCTACTAAATACCGCACAAAAAAGTTGAGAAAAATAAGAAGCAAGATTAGATAGTAGCTCCAAAAGCCCAAAAAAATACCAAAAAAAAGAAAAGAAAAAAAAACCTGCTAGGTAGAAAACTTGAAAAGGTGACTTAGGAAAAAATTAAGACAAACTCGTGAGATAGAAAATCCGAAAGGACGGCATTGGCAACAATCATAGCGAAAACAAAGAATAAAAAAAATGGTTAACTCGCTAGATTGAAAACCTGAAAAAACAATCTAGGTAAAAGTTAGAGCATGCTTATTAGATTGAAAATCTAAAAGACAATCTAGGCAAAAGTTAGAGCAACTAAAAGAAAATCTTAGTCAAGTTGAAAATTTGAAGACGATTCGATCTAAAACGTTAAAAATCTAAATGACTAAGCTCTATCGATTTTATCATCGTGCAATTAATACCCAATTTGTCATTAAAAGTTACAAATATCATGTTCATGACTAATTTGAAAATTTCGCTTTCCTAAGTAAACTAAAGGGGAGAAAAGATGATTCCCAAGATGAATCTCAGAGGAAAATATTTGGTTATGATTTTTGAGCCTGATTCATAAACTTCAATAATAAAGTTGAAATTATAAGTTAAATCTTTAATTGCACTTGTGGTAGTCAAAGATTTCTAATTTTCATAATAAGAGGCATCTTCCTTTTCTACAGTGTGTAGTTTCTCCTCTTACACTAGGGGCATTCTTTTTCAAGCCGTGTTCAATTATCTCTAGTGTAATGTTCCCTATCAAACTAGGGGCAAACTTGATCAATTTCAACCCCAATGGATTAGGTTGACCTTGAATTAAATGTTACCCTCTTAATAATAATTTTTGAAAATCCCTGAGGGTCAAAAGAAGTTAAAATGTTGCCTGAAATTCATTAAGTTCAATTCTTTTTTGAAAAACAAATGGAAGTATTTTTAATCTCACATTAATTTTGCTCAAAAAATAGTTCATTACTCTTTCACTTAGATTTGGCTCAGACCTTTATCAAATTTGGCTCAGACCTTTATCAGATTTTGATCAGATTTTACTCAGATTTTACTCAAATTTTACTCAAATTTTGCTCAGACCTTACTTAGATCTTCCTCATGTTTTTCTTAATTTTTCTCAGGTTTCACTCAGATTTTATTTAGATTTTTCCCAGTCATCTTACATAGTTTTTTTATTGTTAAGTTCATTATCCTCTTATCATGAATGCATGGAATGAAAGCACGTCAGAATAATTATTACATTATTGCACACACATGTACTCTCATTGCATTTACATTAGTCAATGAGAATTTTCTAAAATTTGAGGATTTGATATCTTTTAGTCTACGGAGAATTTACTTTCAAGGATTTGGACATCTTAACAAATTATAGAATCGGGCTACAAAATGAGCAGTCACTAGATTAGACATTCAGATGTCACACTATCTACTAAAGTAAATTGGCCATATAGTTTGCTTCCATTCTCAGTCAAAAAGGGGAATCTGTAGACACCCTATTTTTGCATATGCTTAGTTCGACAATTCGTTATCTAGTTGTGGTGGATTCCTAATGATGAACGCAAAGAATTCAGAAGTTTGAGAGTACTGTTCCAAACTTCCTTTTATTTCTAGTCCTTTCATCTCTTTCACTCGTTACAACTCGACATAGAAAACTATGTATGCCTAGGATTGATACACCTTACACTCGACTTGGCAAGTACGTACGTTTAGGGTCGCTATACATTTCAATAACCTAGAAACCTCGTGATAATAGAAAAATATGACCTTGAGACTTAGAAATAATCACATCAGGATTGAAAGAAATTTCACATCAAAATTCGTAAAAATTTGACAAAATGACAAAAATATCACTCATGAGTCTCGTACCTTTAGAAAGTCTCAAAAATCCCTTCACTGCTTTCAGAATACGATTCTGAGTCTAACGGTACCCAAATCTTTGAAAATAGAGAAATCACAAAAATGATCGAAATGCCCCTCAATGTTCGACTTTTTTCTAGAGACCTCGACTCTTATGAAAACGTGATAAAAAAAATTTTCAATAGATTTACGCGCATCAGAAATTTAAAAAATTCCCACTTAGAAAATTAAAAATTCTCATATTGAAAATTTTAATTTTGATTGATTAGTAATCAAAATGACCTAAATCGACTAATCAATATTAAATTAAAATTCGATCAACAAATCAAATTAAAATTACAATTCAATCGACCAATCAAATTAAAATTCGATTGACCAATCAAATGGAAATTAAAAGCTAATCGACTAATCAAATTAAAATTCAAATTTGATCGACCAATCAATATTCAATCGACCAATCAAATTAAAAATGAAATTCAATCGACCAATCAAATTAGAATTAAAAGTCAATCGACGAATCAAATTAAAATTAAAATTCGATCAACCAATCAAATTAAAATTAAAATTCAATCAACTAATGAAATTAAAATTAAAATTCGATCGACCAATCAATATTTAAATTAAAATTCAATCGACCAATCAAATTAAAATTAAAATTCAATTGACCAATCGAATTAAAATTAAAATTCAATCGATTTATCAAATTAAAATTAAACAAGGACTATCGCATTGCCAATAGCATGGGATCAATACCCATATTGTTCTATAAAAAACGTGCAAAGAAGAAGGGGAAAAGGAAAATTTTCAACAAAAAAAAAAAGATTCTTGTTAAAAGAAATATATCCAACGTTCTTAGTTAAGAAAGTGGAAAAGAAAATAAAAAGAGAAGGAAAGAAAAAAAAAAAAAAAAAAGAGAAGGAAGGAGGGGGAACACGTTGGAATTAGAGAGAAGATTTCAAAAGTTTTTAGAAATTAATAAAAAAAAGCGTGAAAAGAAAGAACAAAATAGAAATAAAAAACCTATAAAATATCTACGTTTTCTTCTCTAAATGGCCCCCGTGTTTTTTTTACTCTCCATTCTCTCCACGTTCTCTCTCTCTCTCTCTCTCCACATCCTCTTCCCTCTGCGTTGTTTTTTCTCTCACAAAAAAAAAAAAAGCTCTCCACACTTTACTTTACTCTCAAAACATGACAAGAAAAGGGTATTTTGTTTTTCTCTTGTTCCTTAAAAAAAATAAAAGACAGGATAACAAAAAAGATAAAAGAAAATAAAAGAAGAATCGCTCTAAGGGCCCACGTTCTTAATCCTCCCCCATCACCCTTCTTCATCCCATCAACGCCCCTCGCAGCTACCTCGGATCACGTCTAAAGGAATCCCACACAGTTACTTTTTGATTATAGAGGTGAGTTTAACTTCTTACTTTATTTTTATACTTTTACCCTTAATTCCTCATCTCTTTCTTCCTCCTATGTTTTTCCAAATTGATATTCTTTTACTTTTTTATCATCATGGATCTATAGTTAATTCTTGAATGATAGAATTTTTTTTTTGTTTTCTATTATTTGTTTTTTCTTCTTATTGTTCATAATTCTCCAATTTCGAAATTTCATACATGTTCATAGTTCTCTAAGTTCCAAATTCTACATATGGTCGTAATTATCCAATTTTAAAATTTTACATATTTTCAAAATTTTCCAATCTAGAAATCGTACACGTGTCCATATTTTTCTGATTTGGTAATTTTATATGATGTAAAATTGTACAGTCTAGAAATCTTACACGTAATCATACTTTTCTGATTTGGTAATTTTATATGATGTAAAATTTTTCAATATATAAATCTTACACGTGTTCATATTTTTCTGATTTGATAATTTTATATATTGTAAAATTTTTTAATCTAGAAATCGTACACGTATTCAAATATTTTTGATTTGGTAATTTTATATGATGTTAAATTTTTCAATCTAGAAATCTTACATGCTCATATTTTCCTGATTTGATAATTTTACATGATATTGATTTTTACCAATTTTGAGATTTATG
Organism: Akebia trifoliata; assembly: GCF_017979445.1. Lineage (NCBI taxonomy): Eukaryota > Viridiplantae > Streptophyta > Magnoliopsida > Ranunculales > Lardizabalaceae > Akebia > Akebia trifoliata. Next base: position 39,244,440 of record NC_141385.1, on the reverse strand, counting down.
TACGCTCATATTTTCTTGATTTGATAATTTTACATGATATTGATTTTTACCAATTTTGGGATTCATGTATGCTCATATTTTCTTGATTGTATAATTTTACATGATATGGAATTTTAACCAATTTTGAGATTCATGAATGCTCATATTTTCCTTATTTGATAATTTTACATGATATTGATTTTTACCAATGTTGAGATTCATGTATCCTCATATTTTTCTTATTTGATAATTTTACATGATATTGATCTTTGTTAATTTTGAGATTCATATATGCTCATATTTTATCAATTTGATAAGTTTATGTGATATCGATTTTTTTAAATTTAGAAATTCATGTGTATTCATATCTTGTCGATTTAGTAATTGTGGGCGGTATTGAATTTTGCCAATTCTTTGAGTTGTTGTGTGTTCATAACTTCCTTATTTGAAAGTTTCATGTTCATAATTTTCTAATTTGAATTTTTTTTTTACAAATTTCTATTTTTATTGGTTTAGTAATTTTGCGAAAATCAATGTTTTCTAATTTGGGAATTTAATATTCATAACTTTTTAATTTGAAATTTTCTCATTCATAACTTTCTAATTTGGAAGTTTCATATTTACAATTTTCTAATTTGGAAAATTTTTACAAATTCATATTTTGATTGATTTAATATTTTTGATAAAATCAATGTTTTCTAATTTGGGAATTTAATATTCATAACTTTCTAATTTGAAATTTTTTTTACAAATTACTATTTTTACTGATTTGGTAATTTTTCTAAAATTAATATTTTCTAATTTGAAAATTTAATATTCATAACTTTCTAATTCTGGAATTTCACATTCATATCTTTCTAATTTAGGAATTTAATATTGTAGACAACTTTCTAATTTGGAAGTTTCATATTCATAATTTTCTAATTTGGAAATTTAATTATCATAATATTTTAATATGATTTTTTTTTACAAATCCCTATTTTTGCTAATTTGGTAATCTTTCTAAAATCAATATTTTTCTATTTGGAAATTTTTACAAATTCAAAATTTTAATGATTTGGTAATTTTGCTAATGTCAATAATTTTCAAGTTAGAAAGTTCATGTACATTTGTATATTCTTGTTTTAGCAATTTTATGGATTCAAAGTGTTTACATATCCTATCAATTTGGCAATATTTTTTATGGATTCGTAATAAACCCATTTGGTAGTTTGGATTCAAAATTTTTGCACATGCGTAGCTCCCACTTGTTCAAATTTTTTTTTTTGCATATGATGCTATTGATTTAGAAATTGTTCATGTATGAGGACTATTTTTCAAATTTTAAACTTTTTATACATGTGTAAAATTTAATTGAAATATATTTGTATATGTTGGCTTTTGGAAAATATTTGTACATGTTGGCTTTTTAATTGAAATATATTATCACATAAAATTCAAGGAATCATGTAATATTTTGAGGGATTTTGGCTGTAGGATTCATTTAGTAAATCTAGCAAAAATTAATGATGATTGGACCTTAACTTGACTCTAGCCTTTGTCCGTTTGACCATAGGATAGTTTTGGATCATAGTAGAGAACGAATATCTCGATCGGGTGGGTTTGGTGCCTAACACCTTATAAAACTCATAATCTGACCATTTACCCATTTATCTTATTCGTTGACCAATTTAGATGCGTTTTGGAGTTATTTTTGATTCCTAAATCTAAACTAGGTGGCGACTCCTGATTCTAAAAAAATCCCCTTATTTTTCAGTAAAATCCCTTTTTACTATTTAATGAAAAAGGTTCGAGGCAATTTCATTAACGACTTCACTATGGATTTTAGGGTTAAGCTTGACTTGATTCAAAACTATCCTTTGGTTGACTTTTCGCTCGGGTCAACCCATTTGGCTAAAAAAGAATCTTATGTTAGACTAGATTTTGTCTTTTTTTTCCATGAATATGTAAGTAGATATAAATGATTGATTATTTCTTCTGGTTGGTTTGATGATTAGATATTGTGTGCACCACGCACAGCTTGACTAAATGAAATTGGGAGGTGTATTAGTGTTTTGAATTGAAGTGTTTTAAACTTTATCCTAACCTAGCCTCAATCATATAATGAGCTTAATAACTCGAACTTAAGTACAGTCCCATTAGGCCACGACTCAAATCGACCATGAGCGCTCCCGGGTTGCTTTATTTAATATAACCAAAAGGTATGTGGGTGAATCAGTCCATACCGCTCAAATTAAACCTGCAATACTGGTCCAACCCAATAGACTAATTGATGAGACATGCCGGCCAATTATTTTCAAACCCATGAGCCCGATTGGTAAGTCGATCTTTTGGATTAGTACACTGACTGATCGAGTTAATTGATTTAATAAAACATCAATGAGGTGATATATTATTTAAATCCATTGGGTAGAATTGGTCCAAATGTGACAACCGAAATTCTTTTTCTAACTAATTCAATTCAATGGATCAGACCTTTCTTTAAATCAAAATTGTTGAACCATATTAAAGGATGTACCAAATAAATAAACTTGGCTTGCTTTTTTGAAATGTGTCAATAATTGAAGGTAGTTATTTGGTTAGAAGGTTCACAATCATGTACGATTGTTAATGGATCAAGACTTAGAAGCATTCACTAACGTGGAGAAGTACAATTCTAGTGCAAATGGATTTCAAAGTGTACTTTCCCTCAAGTCAGTGAATATGGAATGGAATTTCTTATGTGTTGTGACTACTTTATGGGATCCCAACTACCATACATTCCGTTTTGGTTTAGTCACGCTTTGCCCAACTCATGAAGACTTTTGCAGCATTATGGGGATAGGCACATTAGGTCCAATGATCCGCCCCCCATTGCAATCTAAATTCATGGAAGAACTAACAAGAAGATTAGGAGTTAAGTCTCCCAAAAGCAAGAAGATTCACAAATCATGACTTACTAACAAATGCAAAGACTCTTTAGAAGTACATCAAGCTCTCAAACATGAAAATCTTGGTGACTTCACCTCGGAACCTCATAGGAAAGTTAGAGATTTTACCCTATGCTTGGGAGTACTATCAACGTATTTTATGGTTTCCTTCAGGATAGGTCATCAGTTACCAAGCGTCTTTGTAGATCTTGCTGGACAACTCAAAAATATGGCTAATATGGTTTCCACAATACTCGCTGAGACTTTCAAGGGACTATCTAATGTGAGTACACCAAAAGGGACAAAGCCCACATTTGCTTTTTGTATGGTTATGCATCTAAATCCGCATCGTAGAATTCTAGCAAATTAAGGAAAGTAAATAGGACAAATTCACAAAAATAGAAATACTGGTGGATTTTGCATTTATAGAAGATTGGAGAAACCGACTCTCAAATTTGACTGCACGGGACGTTAATTGGGATAGATTGGAATTACGAACATGCGAAGGTTTTGTGCTTTCTTCAAAAGGATATGATCATGTAACGTTCACTGGATTGCTGAATAAATCTTTTTACAATCCAAGGGTGATACCAAGACAGATGGGACTCCCTTCATGGGTCCCAATGTACCTGAGAAATTGACACCCTATCAATGGACTAACTATGCACCTAGTGGAAGACATAGCTACAACTTGGGATCATTGGATGTTTACGAAATCAGAGGATAAATTACCACTAAAGAAGTAAAAGAGGGGAATAGCAAAACATGTTTAAAAAATTGGTAGGGGTCCTAGATTGAGTCATTTTTCTTTTTGTAATAAGAGGAGAGTCTCCTCATTCCTTTTTTGTTTAAGTTAGAATTAGTTGCATACTTTGAATTTTATCTATGATAAGTTTTTATATAAAACATTTATAAATCGATACAAACTTTAATCATTACTCAAAGTTTCTCAAAAAAAATTCCAACTAGTAGTAAATCAATTTGTCAGACGTAATCTTGACTAGCATATCCCATAAATTAGTAACTCCAAGTTGGAAGGGTTACTCAAAAAATGCTATCAAGAGGGATCATTATCATTTCCCAATCCTTAATCTACCTTTGATGTAGGTTATCATTGCGCTTAAACTCAAGTGTCTAAAACCTAGCTGGGGTCGAGAGTCAGGTCAATTAGGGCAAACATCAATATCAAGTGAACTGTCAGAAATGGCATCTGAATCCAAACTCATAGAGATCTGCAAGATCCTAGTAGTCTTTATAATGGATATAAATAACATAAAAAAGCAAGGTAGAAGTATTAAAACAAATCTCTGAGTAAGTAAAAGAACCCCTAGGCGATCAAAGGGAAAGGGGCCTAAAGGTAGCGCGGTCAAGAATCCACAAAAGATTTATGAGCTCAATGGAAATGAAGAGTCCTTTAATGAGAATCTAATGCTAGTCAATAGAATAACTTAGTTAGAAATAGTTCTGAAGAATATAAAAGGGATTGATCAAATAAGAGTAGGCATCGAGGCTTTGAATCAAATCCCTAAGATCCATCTTCCTGAGAAGTTTGTAATGCTAAAGATGGAACAATTCAATGGAGTAGGTTGCGCAACAACACAACTTAAGGTGTATGTCACTAACATGCGCACTATAGGCCTCAATGATGAATAGATGACATTACTATTCCAATGTACTATATCAAGATCGATACTATGATGGCTGATGTCTCAATATCCGTTACCAATCGGGACATGGGTGAATATGTCAAAGTTGTTCTAGTACCAGGACAAGTATAATACCGAGATTGAAACCTCTCGAAGGGATTTACAATTGACTAAGCAAGAGAATGGGAAAATATTTACTAACTTCATTGGTTATAGAGCTAAAGGTGCACAAATGTGGAACAAAACCTCAAATAAGGAACAGGTAGCTATCATGTTGAAAAACCTATCGTAAGGATATGCTTAATATCTAGTCATCCAGTACCTTCTTACATTTGAGTCTCTGTTACAAGCCAAAAACTGACTCGATGATAATTTTGCCTCTAGGGTCTATTCCAACCCCTCCGACAACAAGCCAAAGAAATCCTCCACTAATTCCAAGCCCAGCACCAACTATGTCTATATAGCCAACACATTCGCCACCCCAGCTCAACTTCCAGCCTAAACTAATAGTCAAACTAGTTGAGGTCAGCCCTAAACCTTTCGTCAATTTGCTAACTTAAGAATGACATTTTTTTTGTCCTAATCTAGCCTCAATCATGTAGTGAATTTAAAAACTTGAACCTAAGTACGGTCGCATTAGGCCATGACTAAAATCGTCCATGGGTGCTCTCAGATTGCTCTATTTAATCCAACCAAATGGTAAGTAAGTGGACCAGTCCACATCGTTCAAATTGAACCCCTAATATCGGTCCAACCTAATAAATGTAATTGATAAGATATGTTGGACAATATCAATTTAAACTAGTTGGCCTAGTTGGTAAATGAATCTTATGGATCAATACATAGATTAGTTGGACTAATTGGCTTAAAGCATATTGGATGAAATGATTCAAATAAAATATTTGGATCTATTGGATAGAACCAGCCCAAACCCAAATGGGTACATAGACCCAATCATTTTGTATTGGCCAGTTTAATTCAATGCATCAAATATTTCATAATTAACAAGATCGGGATTAGTAAAAAATCATATCAATGGGTGTACCGACTAGCACACCTTGGACCTTAATTTTTGAAGATGGTACAACCCTTAATTATGGTTTGACATTTTTAAGATTCCTGATCAATTGACAAATCATCTTCATGTAATATTTCTTGCTTTGAAAGTTCCACAAGTTAAAGACTTTAAATCTAGGAAGTTAATTTAATAAATGCTATCAAGATGAACCTTTATTTCTAAATTGCTAAACTTATTCTCAGGTCCGCAACCAATAATCTATTTTTAATGGGGTTCCAAGGTTATCATTGCACCTAAATTTAAGTGTCAACCACTTACTTGGAGTTGTGAGTCAGGTTGATTAGGACGAATGTTAGCACCAAGTGAACTGTCAAAAATGGCCTTAAAATCTGAACTCGTAGAGATCTGCAAGATCCTCATAGTCTTTGCCATGGACATAAATAATTTAAAGAGCAAGGTGGAGGTATTAGAACAAATCTTAGAGTCAACGGGAAACCCCCTTGACTATCCAAAGGGAAAGGAACTAGAAGGCAATGTAGTCAGACACCCACAAGAGATTTTTGAGCTTGATGGAGATGAAGAACCCATTAATGAGAGTCCTATGTTAGCCAGTAGGATGGCTCAAGTGAAGACAACCTTGAAAAGTATAAAATAAATTGATAAAATAGTGGCAGACATCAAGGTTCTGAATCACATCCTTAAGATTTGTTTACCTGAAAAATTTGTAATGCCAAAGATGGAAAAGTTCAATGGAGTAGGCTGTACAAGAACACATCTCAAGGTATATGTCACTAACATGCATACTTTGGGCCTTAGTGATGAATATATGATGTAACTTTTTTAACGTACTTTCTTAGGATCAACACTGTGATGGCTAATGTTTCAAGACCCGTCTACGATTGAAATTTGGAAAAATATGTAAAACTATTCTAGCATCAATACAAGTACAATATTAAAATTGAGACTTCTCGAAGGGACTTAGAAACAACCAAACACAAGAATGAGGAAAATTTTTATTTATTTATCAGTTGTTGGAGGGTTAAAGTTGTAAAAATGTGGGATAGGCTCTTAGAAAAGGATTAGGTAGCTATTATCCTGAAAAATCTCACTCAAGGGTATGTGCAGCTTTTAGTCGCCCAATACCTTCCCACATTTGAGTTTTTTTTACAAGTCGAGAGCCAACTTGAGGATGTTTTTGCCTCTCTAGTTCTTTCCTGACAGTAAGTTCAAAAAGCCCTTCACTAATTCCAATACAAACACCAATCATTTATACATAGCCAATACATCTGCTATACCCATCCAATTTGTTACTCAACCTACTTACCAAACTAGTCCCAATTAGTCTCAATCACGTCAACAATTCACTAATCTTGGGATGTCCTTAAGCATCGTTTTTCAGAAACCATTAAAAAAATTACTCATTACACCTTTCCAATATAGACCTTTACCAAATCTATTCCCCATTTCTCACAATCCAAATTTATTTTGTGAGTTTCATCAATATCATGGTCACCCTATTGATCATTGTATTGCTCTTTATCATACTATTCAAGACCTCATAAACGCCAAAAAAATTACCATATCTGCCTCTACAAAGCCAAATATTACCACTAACCCTCTAACCACTTACCAACCTCCTCAAACTTTGAATATGGTGTCCAACACCCAATAACCATTTTATCCAGTTCTTCTCATCTGCCCAGTCAGTCGTCAACTACCTAGTTCCCCTCTTACCGAAATGACAGTCCCCAATGAAATTCTCACCACTGATTATGAGCTATTCAACCTGATTATGGATGAAAACTATTGCTTATCCCACCTCGTCATCTCCTAAGTTAGACAAATTTGGGATAACCCTTCTCTTTAGAAGATGAGGATCCTTACTTGTGGACCGAAGAACACGAACCATTCTCTCTCTCTCTTGCAATAAATTTGAACATGTAACCTAGGAAGAAAAAACCTTTAAAATACCGGAACTCGATTTTGTTAATTACAAGACTTTGGTTAATGGAATGGAATTATGACTGATTAAGAATATCCTGAAAGAAGGTAAAGAATTTGAAGAAGAAGTTCAAGACTTACAAGCCACCATAGACTCTTTCAACATTGATTATATGTTTATTGAAGATCACAATGCCTTAGTTCTATTGATTAGAAAATTGTCCCGAATCCTCAATCTATAATTGTGGGTACTTGTCTCTAACTTTTCATGAGTCTTGTGAATTAGTTTGAGTATAGTTTTTTATCAAGTGTACAATGTCATGTTTCTTTAGATCGAGTCTAACCCTTTTATTTTTGTTGATTCAAGTCAGTTTGTTGATTCTGCAATATCAACTTTCTCCCCATTTGAATTTAATTGAATAGAAAAAAATTTCTAAATAGAACTCCCTGAAAATATTTCATTACTCTTTCACCTAGAGTAGGTAGAGTAGAATTCCTAGAAAATAGTTCATTACTCTTTCACGTAGAGTAGGTAGAGTAGGACTCCTAGAATTTAGTTCATTACTCTTTCATCGAGAGTAGGTAGAGTAGAACTCCTAGACTCCCAAAATCTAGTTCATTATTCTTTCACGTAGAGCAGGTAGAGTAGGATTTTCAGATTATGCCTAGACTTTGCTCAAATTATGCTCAAACTTTGCTTAGATTATGCTCAAATACTTACTCAGATTATGCTCAGACTCTTACTCAGATTATGTTCAGACCATGCTCATATTATGCTCAGACCCTATCAGATTACACTTAGTTTATCTTTAAATTTCATTCAGTTCTACTTAATTTTAATTCAATTTTTTCTCAGGTTTTGGTTTGATTTTATTTAGATTTTGCTCAGTCATCTAACCCAGTTTTTCATTCTTAAGTTCATCATCCCCCATTATGAATTCGCAGAATGGAGGTGTGCTTTTTCAAAATCATCATGACATTATTGTACACACATATACTTTCATTGCATTTGCACTAGTCAAGAAGAATTTTTCAAAATTTGAGTATCTGACATCCCTTAGTCTGGAGAGAGTTTACCTTCAAAGATCTGGACGCCCTGACGAATCATCGAATTAGGTTGTAAAATAAAATGTCATAGGCTTTGGTATTTAGAAGTCGCTTTATCTACCAAAGTAGATTTGGCATCTAGTTTGCTTCCACCCTTTGTTAAAGAAGGGTATCTGTAAACACCCTATTTTTACATTTGCCTGATTCGACAATTCGTCACCCGGATGTTGTGGATTCCTAATGGTGAGCGCAAAATGGATAAAAAGTTGAAAGCTTGTGAGAGGCAGTTTTCCTATTTTCTCCCATCCCTTCCCAGTCCTTGTGATTCTATTTTTATTTACTTAGCTTGCTCAACATAAAAGTTACACACGCTTAGGATCGTTACATTTTACACTCAATTAAGTATGTACGCACACTTAGGTTTGTTATATATTTCGATAACTTTGAGACCTCACAACACTAGAAAAATATGACTTCGAGACTTCAAAATAATCATATTAGGACACAAGAAAGTCACATGACGAAATTCACAAAATGATGAAAATATCCTCATGGGTCCCACACCTCCGAAATGTCTCGAAAGTTCCAATGTTGTGCTAAGAGTGTGATTTTGAGTCTAATGAGACTAAAATCAATAAAAATAGAGAATTTTATGAAAAATCACAAAAATAACCAAAATACCCCTTGATGTTTGACTTTTACTTATAGACTTCGATTCCTAGGAAGACGTGATTGAAAATGAACTTCCAACAATATTTGCGTATATCAAGAAAATCTAAAGACCTCACACCTAGGAAAATTGAAATTCACATAAAATGACAGAATTTCTCACAAAAAAATGACGATTTTTACCACGTGGAACGATACCCATCAGTTACAATAAAATGGTGAAATTAGAATTTTAATATCAGAAGCGAAATTTAAAATTGATTAACAGATCCCTATCAATAAAATGTTTTGAGGTATTTACTCGTTACACCCTAATGTTAGAATATGGAATAAACGATTGAAAATTGGGTACCAATAATATATCTCTGAATGAATAGGATCCAATCTAACCAATTGTGAGTTGATGAATAAAAATATATCAAAAACAAAATCAACCGACCAAATCCTTGACCAATCAACCAAATATTTGGCCAAAAATCCCTTAAATGGACCACCCACCATACAACTTATATCGCGAGAAGCACGGAATCATTGCTTTACTCATTTAAAGAAGCTATACATACACGTCTCCCTTACAGATTCAGCAAAGAAGAAAAATATAGAAATAAAAAATGAGACCATCCTTGAATCGGCTAACCATTGAAAGAAAAATAAAAAATGAAAGGATAGAAAGGAAGGAAGAGAAGGAATTGGAAAGAACAGAGGCTATAATGTCCCTCTCTCCCATGGTAAAAAGGAAGAGGATCTAAGGCACAAGGTTTGAATATGAGAAAAAGAATAAAATAGACTTATTTTTTTATAGTAGCAGCGATGACAGCAAAGGGAGAACTCTCTTCTTTCTCATTTGGACGACAATAGTAAAAGACAAAACAGGGAGAAAAGGAAAATAAGGAGAAAAAAAATGAACTTACCTACCATTAATGCATTCCTGTCCTCCTCTTTCTGTTTCTTTTCTTCATCTTTTTCGATTTTTCCTTTCTTTCTAAGCACATCAGCTCCCTTTCATTTTCTTTACCTCCTCTCAGCGCCTCCTCTCGCAGCGCCTCCTCTCAACATCTTCTCTTTCAACTCTTGGAGCAACAACAACCTGCAATTTTGTTTCCTTTCATCTCATTAAATACCCCACACCAGTCACAATAGTCTCTATTTCTCATCTCTTTTAACACCTCAAAGTAGTAGCCCCAATAGTCCTATTTCTCATCTTCTTTAACACCCCACAACCACCCCAACAATCCTTATTTCTCATCCCTTTTAACAACCCAAAACAGAAACCCTAATTGTTCCTATTTCTCATCTCCTTTAAAGCCCCAAACAATAACCCCAACAGTCCATTTTCCTTATCTTTTTGACACCCCAAAACAACCACCCAACACTTCCTTTTACCATCAATTTAGTACCCTTAAAGACTTCCTATTCCATTCTATTGTTTAGCCTAAATAGCCCCAGAACTTCACATTTTTTCTATCATTACCCATTCAACTTAAACCTCATTTTCTTATTCATAGTCGTATCATCCCTATCTCTCAATATTTCTTTCAACACAATCCCCTCTCTTTAGGTTTGGTCGAGACATGTTCCTTCTTCGCCATCATTCTTGAAAGTTCTGAAGGAATACTTCACAACAGCCACACAGTATACTATTCATTTTTTTAGTTGCCGCTTAACGATCTAGGGAATCGATATAGTTGACATCATCCCAATCACCTCATTAGACTCAAGGTAAGGATTTCCTAGATTTTTATTTTATATCATGTCACTTCCGAAGTTAGTAATTATGGTGCTTCGGAATTATGATCATTTTGATAATTATTTGTACGTGCACATGATGACATTTTAACCAATTTGGTAATTATTCGTGCATGTTATGATGATTACTCATTTGAAAATTATGAATGCATGAATATTGATTTAGTTTGGAGAATTATAAATGCATGTGATATTCCAACCAATTTTGGTAATTTTATGCACACGTTACTTTTATCAATTTCGGTAATTTTATGCATGCGATATGTTGATTGGTTTAAAAAATTTATGTATATGATATAATTATTGATTAGGAAGTTTTATACATGTAATGGTATATTAATTTGGAATTGTGACCAGGAGATTTATTTAGCAAATTTGACATAAAATGATTATGATTGGATCTTAGTTTGACTCTAGTCTTTGCCTGTTGACCATAGGATTATCTTGGATCATAGTTGAAACCGATCATCTCAATCGAGCAGCTTCAATGCCTAACACCTTCCAAAACTCATAATCTGACCATTTACCCATGTCTCTTTCTCGTGGACCATTCCGGATCTATTTTGGCGCTATTTATGGTTCTAGACCTAAACTAGGTGGCAACTTCCTATTTTCAGAAAATCCCCCCATTTTTATTAGATACTTTTTATTTTTCTATAAAAAGAGTCAAGGCAATTTCAGTGGTGACTACACTAGGGATTTTAGGGTCAAACTTGACCCATTTCAGACTATCCTTAGGTTTACTTTTTTACTTGAGTCAACCTAGTTGACTCAAGAAGACCCTTCGATTAGGTTAGATTTCGTCATTTCTTTCTTGGGTATGTGATTGGGTATGGATGATTGATTATTTCATGTGATTGGTTTGATGATTGCATCATGTGGCTTGTATGGTTGCCTATTCTCGAAAAGGCCTGGGTGCACCTTGTCCCTTTGCACACTCACGAGAGTTTATATTCTTGTTTACATTATAACATGTCCCTATAAACCACGTAGCTGGATCTGAGCTAACATGATCCTTCAGGACATGGGGGACGTACGTGAACGCTACAATTTCAATACAGTACCTTCAGGTATATCAAACTGGAATACCATGTACTACTTGACCAAGTGAAACTAGGACACTCTTTCAGGTCTGCTGAAGACTTTCAACCCTAATCTTACTATAGGATACCATACAACTCTTGCCATCACCTATGATCAAATGATTTTTTCTTAATTTTTACTCATTATCTTGTATCTTAAATTTGAGTCAATGAGAAGTAGAATTGGTCATAGTTACTTTTAGTTGTTGGAGTTTAATTAAAATTATGTAATGGAGTTCTATTATAATTTTAAGTCATATTTCTTAAGGGGTCAATGACTGTGAGGGACTCTGTATTGAGAATATGTACAGATTAGTCCCCAGGAAAAAAATACCATTTAAGTCTCACTTAATAAATTATTCACCTATTTTGGATCTTTTGAAGATTTTTTCAGAAAAATACCTGAAATACCCTTTTAACAACTTCATAGAGTGGTTTAATCTAAAATATACTGAGTAAAAAAAAACACTGAAGCAATTTATTTGGATTTTTGTGAAAATAAAAAAAATTAACTATTTTTTATTTATTAAAATCTATTTATAAATTCAATATAATTTTATTTAACTCATTTAATTAAACTTGCTAATTTTTTCGTTGAATCAATTAGATGAAAATTCAAGTCGAGTTTTAAAATAATATTTTAATTATTTAAAATTATTTATATTTTTTAATAAATCTATGGTTTGACATTTTCTTCATTGATGTCTATAGAAACTCACTCAGCTGCCTTCTAAGTATATTTCTTTTCGGTATTCATTACTCTAGCAGTCGTACACAAATGTGTAAATACAATGGTATTCATCATTGTAGAAAGGGCCCTAGCAGGTAATAATATACCAAGGATTAGACAATTATCATATAGAAGTTGCAACTAGACAAAGAAGAAGGTTGAAAAGAGAGGAGGTGTTCATGAAGTCTGTACTAGCATAATGACCATTATGGGTTCTTCATGTATCAATTTTCACTCATTTGGTGTTTAATAAACTAACAGTTGTAATCATTTCAAGAAAGCAATCCTACCCATTCTTATATTAACAATCAACCTTCACATTATTCTTTCATTTCCTTATATACTAACGAAACATAAATTAAAAAATAAATATATCATAATTTACTCAACTACATCACCAACTCCCCTACCATTATTATTCTTTACTTGCAAGCAAGTACTTTTTATTTCCTATTATTGAAAATAAATCATAAGAAAAAAGATATTAAACCTACTAAATGTTTTACAGTGATTCCTTTTGAAATCTCATTTCTCCTGATAGCACATGTCATTTCTTGATTTCGTTCTAGAAATTCTAAGTTGAACAAATAAATAGAGAGTATGATGAGGAAAATGAGAAATGAGATAAAGATGTGAAAGATAATAGATGGATAGAGTGGAGGTTTCCTCTTTAGATGGATTAATATCTTTTAATCAATTCCAAAGGAAAAAAATGTAGGATTGCCATATGTCCTTGTCTAAGCTTTCCGCCTTCAAATTTTCAATTTATTTCGTTTCTAGGTTCCATCATCTTGCTTATAAAAACAAAATAATTTAAGATAAATCAAGACTTCTTAAATGAAGGATATCAAATAAAAACTTCTTAATAAGAAGATTAACCTATTAGGATAAATTTAAATTTTAAAAAAGAAACTTCAAACGAAAGAGAAAAGATTTCAATTTATTTCCAATGATTTTCTTCTCATACCCTAATCAATGGTGAGATACTTCCACCTTCTAGAAGTGTTTTTCAATCAAATGTTAAATGACCTTTAAGTCTTATATTAAAACCCTTGAGATATCCTTAACTACAAATATGTCATGCTTATAAATTTTCTTATTGTTAAACCTAAAATACCCTTTAAGTTAACTTACTAAAAATAATAATGGATTAGATCCACTGGGCTTTGGATTATGGGTTTTCATATGTCAACAATACCATGAAGAATGAAAAATCAACATATATGACATTAATGAGTTCAAACACTAAGAGTTGTACCATCAAGCATTCAATAAATCGAAATTCATCGTGGAAGGGTACAATTATCAAAATCTTTCATCCTAGCTATTAATCTACATAACCCATTAAAGCCGAACTCAAACAGTGCATTGGATTGACATCCATTAACCAACTGTTATTTACTCGTGTGTCTTTTATCATAGTCATTAGATGAGATCTCAATCTAATGGTTAGGATAAGTTTCTCTTTTTTAAATCTATATTATTTTTCTAGGTTTTGAAAGACACAAGGATAGAGGTGTAGAAGGATTTCAGGATTTGTGTAGGAGGTTTGGACTTCCTCTGGACATAGGAAAAGTTGCCAAATCACATAAAATATGGGTATTTTTAAGTTTGATAAGTATTTTACTAATAATTGTATTGAACACGTAATTCCAAATTGACAACACCAACTAAATCCTATTGTAGACATGAAATGTTCATCATGAACCTCAATGTTACATTGTTTGGAGTTGCCACCATTCTTTTTTGGAAATGGGTGTGAATGGGTACCCGAATTGAGTTTTTGAATACCATTTTTTATGGCATTGTAGTGACTCTCATATGTTGGAAAGGGCAAGGTCTACTTAAGATCTAGGTAAAGAGATCCAGTTAGAGGATGGGGAAGGTGTTAGGCACCCCATCCTCTCCACCAAAGGTGGTTACCTTGCTTGGCCATTTAAAAAAAAGTTTAAGAACATAGATAGAAAATGCATGAAGATACATGTTAATGGGGTGTGTGGATTGAGTGAAATGTCTCATTTTCAAAGGGTTTTGATTTCAAAGTGACATTAAGGGCATTATATGGAAAAGAATGACTCATGTAGTCACATTAAATTCATGATTATGAATGTAGGTTTGAGCTTTTAGAGAGACTCCATGATGGAGTTCCCTTGAAACCACAACCTTGATGCATGTATGCATGGCTAAAAACTTAGTGTTTCACCTATCATGAGGGTGACACATTTCTTCATCATTGCCATGCATAGGTGAGTGTGTGCATTGTATACAATATAATGCATGAGTTTAAGGTACAGAAAGCTTCAACCCCCATCCTTTCGATCGAACCTTATTCCAATCTACCGGGGATGAGAAAGGGTGTACATTACATCCTAAGGGATTTTTAAAAAAAAAATAAAATAGAAGGTTAGAAAAAGAATATGCAAGCTTTAAAACAAATAAACTACATCTTAACCCCACCTTATCCCTTGGTGGTCTTGAACCTTGAGAGGTAGACTTGAGAGTTGAGTGAGATGGTTGAGTGAGTTGAAATTAGAAGATGAGAGAATGAGTATGATTTTGGTAGAGTTTTAGGTTGAGAGTTGGGGGCTTGAAATCATGAATTGTTCATAGAAAATGAGAAAATTTATAGAATTTTTGGAGAACTTTTGGGGATAAAGTGGTCCAACCCTAAAAATAAAGAAAATGGACATGAGGTTTAGGTTATTTCCTTTTGAATTTTTCAATTTTATGAGGGTAAAGATGACATTTGTGAAGAAACCTTAAAAACATGCTTTGATATTTGATTTTTTGGTAATAGAGTGAGAGAACAAAAGTACTTTTGGGAGGGTGAATAAGGGAATGACATGTGTAAGGTGCAGTGGTAGGTAAAAACTAGACTTTGGTTCATTTTGTAAATAACAAATAAAGTAAGGGTAGAAGTATATTTTTGAAATGGACCAATGTAGACACCCTATTTTTGCACTCGCCTGATTAATCAACTTGTCAACCCGATCGCAATGATTCCCAATGATGGATGTGTATTCCATTCCTTTATTTTGTTACCAGATCTATTTCAGAAATCCGGATGAGGTATCTCGAACTGACAAAATCTTAGAAACCCCGCTACGCTAGGAAAATATGACCCTATAAACATAGAAATCATCATCTTGCAGACAAAAAGAAGTTTCACGATAAAAATCACTAAAAAATGATCAAATTACCAAAATACCCCTAATCTTAAAACAACCGTATAGCCTACGTTACGCTTAGGAAAACTCTCTCAAACACATAAAATAACAAATCGAAACCAAATAAATCATTTCGCCAATTTTCACAGAATTTGATAAAATTACGAAAATGCCCCTCATAAAGTTCACGACCATTTCACACAAAAAATTTTCATAAATAACACAAACCAATATTTTCATTGAATTCCTTACGAAAAATCGATTCTAAAACATCCTAAAACATTAAAAACCGACTTGAAACGTGAAAAGTCCTCTCCGAGGGCAAAACGGTAATTTCACAATTTTCATGATAAAAAATTTTGAAATTAATAAATAAAACATTAAATAATTAAAGTGAAGTATTAATGAAATTAATTTAAAATTTTGAATAAAAAAATTGATCAATCGGGCTCTCAGGCAAAATTGTTGAGGGTTCGTGAAATATTTCTTTAAGGACCCCTCCATTTGGGGGTCCAAAAGAATTAAAGAAATAATGGAGGGGGGTTCTCCAAAAATTAAAAATAAATCAAGCAAGACTAAGGTCAAGGTATTAAAGTCAATCAAGTGAGACTAAAGTCAAAATTAAAGTCAATTAAGCAAGACTGAAGTCAAGATATTAAAAGTCAATCAATTAAGACTAAAGTCAAAACATTAAAAGTCAATCAAATAAGACCAAAAGTCATAATAGAATTCTAATTAAATAATAACTCTATCTAATAGAGTTCTAACTAAAAAACAATTCTACCTAAAACAATTCTAATTAAAACACAATTCTATCTAAAATAATTTTAACTAAAACACAACTCTAATTAAATACTAACTCTATCCAAATCAACCCCTAAAAAAATCTATAAATAGAGGTGCTCACACCCTATTTTCATATAAAATCATAAATCCTAAGAGAAGTAGGTCTAAAAGCCCCCCATAAACCCTACTTTTGGAGCCCCAACTCCTTACCTAATATCCCCCCTTCAATTTTAGTATAGAAAACACCTAAAATCCCTCCAAAAACACCCCTAAATCCGTAATAAACTTGAAGAGTTCAGATTCAGAAACAAGGAGATACCTTGATCTAGGAGATCTGAAGTCAAATCTGGAGACAGAACGAAGCAAGGGAGTACAGTACAAGGAGCTCTTTTTGTCAGATCTGAGGGAGCAAAATCCTTGCTATTGGAAAGGTATCAGTTTTTTTTTATTTTTATTTCTATCTAGGTTTTTAGCAATGTGATTTACTTGGAAAGTTAGTAGAGACCAACTTTAGCCGGGCGGGGTTGGTGCCTAACACCTTCCAACCTCGTAACGTGATCCCCGGACTCTTTTTCTCTTTCGTAGATTAGTTTGCCTTTTTTTAGAGTCAGTTTGGTTCCTAGACCATAACAACTAGGTGGCGACTCCCAAACCTCAAGGGTCAAAAGCGGATCTGCGCACCCCGCGGATCGAGGGCGCTTTTAGTGGCGACTCTGCTGGGGACCTTTGAGGATCAAACTTGAAAAACCCCAAGTAAGGGAGCATTGCTAGAATAACCTAGATTGTTTTTCGTTATTAGTTTACCTGTTTTTATTTTATTTTTATCATCTTTTTCGGTTCAATCATTGATCATATGTTTGGATTATGAATATTCTATTCTTGCATATTCACATTATTTTTGTTTATTTTATGTTATTATGATGGCTCAATCGAGGGTTATTTAGAATGACCCTAAGTAATTAAAGAGATCAGGAGGTTAATTGAAGAGGGAATGATGAACGTTGAATCGGGGAATTTTTTTTAGTCTTTTTAATTTTTTATTTTGTTCATTAGTAAGGCGCGTGTTGATCTGTCCTTTGACTGTTTTTTTCTTCCTTTTATCAAAATTTTTTAAGGTAGAGGTGATTTATTTTTTCAAACAATGTTTTTTCTTATATTTTTTTATTTTCTTTTTAGTATTAATTTATTGGTTGGTTTTTAGTCATGTTGTTCAACCTCAAACAAAAGTTCTTTTTTACATTACTAAGAACAATGGGCTGCCAGTAGGTGTTTAAATCCAATTCATTGAAAATCTCTTTCTTTTATAAAAAAAAAATATATTTTTAAAGTTTCTGTCAACAGCAACGTTTTGGATTGATTGTAGAAGTGGGGTGCCCCTAGCAGAAACTCGTATTTAAGGGACAAACCCTTAATGTTTTTAGGTAATGAAGGTGGTGTGCCATCAGCCTTTTAAGTTTTTTCCTTTTTCCATCTCCTTCTCCAATGAGAAAGCAGGGACAGAAGAGGCAGCAGAGAGACGTCTCTCTCTCAGACACACCCTCTCTCTCTCTATCACTCTCTCTCTCTCTCCTGTCTCCACCTCGATCTCTCTCCCGAGTTCTGAAGGATTCTTGATCGATGAGGAAAACATTTTCATTGATTCAACTTCGGTCGAATTCGAATCAACAAATGACGGTGAATCTGGAAACAATCCAAGCTTCGAAAACGTGGCTGTTCGTTGATCCCATTGATACATCCCGAGAGCTTCGCAATCCTATGGAAGGGATGAACCGAACTCAATCGGATTGGGAGATTTTAGTTGAAACCTTTCGATCCTTTGCGAAATCAGGTTGGGCTTCTAATCAGACCCTAGCTATATACATGGGTGTGTCATTCTTCTCGATTGCTGTATGAAAATTTCGAATATTCGAGAGAAACCTGATTTCGAATCGGTTTCTAAGATCAAAATATGTGAGAATCCTTTTAGGCAGACTAAGAGATTGAATTTGAGATAAAAACTTCTATGAGAATCTCCAAATCTTGTGAAGAGAGCGGCTTTAATGGCGGTTTGTCCATCCGCAACCCTCCCTTGATACACAGCAACGCTCGAACGCATCTCTTTTTAATCTCGTATATTCTGTTTTTTTTTTTTCAAATGAACCTCTTTTAACCAGCCCACAAGAGCCTAAATCAAAGATCTAAGGTAGGTGTTAAGCTAGGTGGCTAGCAGCAACATATACATATAAAATAAAAATAAGTTTTTTTTGTTGTTGCGCGGTGTGTGTTGGCAGCAATACAACAAAGAGTATTGTGCTGGTGGCAATTTAAAAAAAATAAGTGATTAAGAGTATATCATGCAGCAGTTTTTTTTTAAGAAAAGAAGTGTTTGGAGTTGTAGGTTGCTGGCAGCAACGCATATAAAAAAAAGAAAGTTTTTTTTTGAGTTGTTGTAGTGACAGCAATATGTATTTAAAAAAAAAAAAACAAAAAGAGAGTTTTTGTTGGCAGCAACATGACCGAGGTACATGTGTGTGATTATAACAATCAAGGAATTTTAGATTGTGAGTATTAGGCAACAACATAGAAATTTCTGATTTGCAATTTTTTTATATAAAAAAAAAATAAGCTAGTCTTACTAGTTTAGTAAGGTCTCTTCCTTACTAAGGGTCGTTAACATTGCCACGTGGCACTCAAAAAGGAAACCCAATGCCACATGTTTATGGTGGATGAAATTCTACGAGTATTTAAAAAGATTAAAAAAATAAAAAATAAAAAAGAATTTCAAAGAATTTTTTTTAAATTAATTTTCATTTCAAATTTTGATTTTACATTTGATTTTTATAGCCACCTATTTTCAAAACATTAGATTAACGTTAAAAAAAAAAATGCAAATTTCACTTTTGAATCCAAACTTTTCCATTAAATCTAGAAGGCTATGACATCGGATTGCCGACATGAAGAACCACGCTGGTTTAATGACCCTTAGCAAGATTTTCAAACCCTATTACGGTAGTCGAGCTAGTGTAGTCTTCACCCAAAGTTTTCTTATATAAGAAACTTGATTAAAGAGGGGAATTTTTGTGCTAAAAAATGCAATAAGTCTCCCAATAAAAAATAAGGAAAAATTGTTGGTGGTACTTATGCTCATGTCTAATTGATGATTGATATTCTTTTTAGTGCGGTTCTGATTAATTGATCATTTTTACTCTCTCTTGTACTATTTTGATTGATTGTCTATCTAATATACCATGATCTGATTGATATATTTTTATGATGTGCATGTTTTGATCTCGAATTTAATATTATGGATATTTATATTTCTTAATCAATATTTATTTGATATCCATATTTTATGATTTGATCTGACCCATGGGACCATTTGTTTGAAAAGGTCCCGGGCACACCCCACCTTGCTTTGCACACACCACATGCACGTTTACTGTTTTACTCACTTACACATCCCATTTAGCCAACGTGGCACTAGTGCGTGGCCCGGTCTCTTCGGAGATGCGACGTCATTCATGAAAACCACAACTCCAGTCACGTACCTTAGGGTATATCAAACTGGGGTATCAATACCTCTGATCAGGTGATTCTGAGAGATATATTGATGTACCCAGGCTGGAGCGACCTGAGCCTTTGACCTATTGTAAGCCACACAGTCACATGTCCCGATTGCCAATGTAGTACTAGTACGTGGTCGATCCCCTCGTGGGATGCCAAACCATTTATGAAAGCTACAACTCTTGACTCGTACCCGTAGGTATAAAAGATAATCTAAGTATATCAATTGCACTTTTTGGTCAAAACCGGTGCTTAAGCAAGATCTTGCCCCGCTGTACCCTACTGTATGAGGGGGATAGACTACGTCTATTCTAGACGAGAGGTATTTAAGTGGGCCCTTGCCCAGCATTGTGCGCCACCTCTCAACTGGAGATCAAACTGGCTGTTTTTGGCTTCAGAGAAGTGAATTGAGGTTTTAGATTATCACCTATACGGTATATCAAACCAAGTCACCACGTATCGAAAGGTATATAGGTGTGCTTGGGCAAGGGTAGTCAGATAAAAATGCATTGCATGTAGTAAGCCTAGAGTCTAGAAACCTTCCCTGTAGGTTACGACTCGAACTTATCGTGGGTGTTCCCGGGTTGCTCTATTTAATCCAACCAAAAGGTAAGTGGGTGGACCGGTCCACACCGCTCCAATCAAACCCGTAATATCGGTCCAACCCAATAAACTTAATTGGTGAAACATACTGGTCAATATCAAGTTAAACCAATTAGGTCAATTGGTAAATGGATCTTATGGATCAGTATATGGATCGATTGAACTAATTGGCTTAAAAATATTGGATGAAGTGATGCAAGTAGAATATTCAGATCCATTGGGTCGAACCGGCCCAAACTTAAATGGGTACATAGTCTCAATCACCTTGCATCGGCCAGTTTGATTTAATGGACTGAATATTACATACTTAACAAGATCAGTAAATCATATTCATGTAATATTTCTTGATCGAAATATTTCATTGGTTAGAGATTTTGAATCTAGGGGTTAACTTAACCCATGCTATCAAGAGAAACCTCTATTTATTAAAAATCTACTCTAGGGTCCGTAACTAGTAATCCACCTTTGATGGGGTTTTCAGGATTATCATTGCGCCCAAACTCAAGCGTCCACTTCCTAGTTGGAGTCGTAAGTCCAATCGGTTAGAACGAACCACAGCACTAAGTCAACAAGTAGAGATGGCGTCAGAATCTGAGCTCACGAAGATCCGTAAGATCTTGGCAGCTTTTGCCAATGATATCAGCAATATAAAAGGCAAGGTGGAAATGTTAGAACAGACCTCGGAATCGACGGGAATTTCTTTAGATGACCCAAAAGGAAAAAAGGTAGAAGAGAAACGTCCACGTGAAGTCTTCGAACTCGACGGAGACGAAGAGTATGTTGATGAAAATCCGGTGTTATATAATAGAATGTCTCAATTGGAGTCAGCTATGAAGAGTATAAAGGGTATTGATGAAATTGCAGTAGGCATTGAAGCTCTGAACCGCATCCCTAGAATCCATTTGCCAGAGAAGTTTATGATGCCTGAAATGGATAAGTTCAGTGGGACAGGGTGTGCGAAAACGCATCTTAAGGTGTATGTTACCAATATGCGCACTATGGGGCTCAACGACGAACAAATGACATTATTGTTCCAAAGAACTTTATCAGGATCAGCGCTACGTTGGCTAATGTCTCAAGATCCAGTTACTGTGGGTACATGGGAGAACATGTCAAAGGCCTTCTGGCATCAGTATAAATACATTACTGAGATTGAGACCTCAAGAAGGGATTTGGAAGTAACTAAACAGAAAAATGGGGAGACATTTACTGATTTCATTGGTCGTTGGAGGGCCAAGGCTGCACAAATGTGGGATAGACCTTCAGAGAAAGAACAAGTGACTATTATCTTAAAAAACCTCTCGCAAGGGTATGCCCGACATCTAGTTTCCCAATACCTTCCTACATTCGAATCTCTATTGCAAGCTGGTAGCCAATTGGAAGATGCTTTCGCTTCCGGAATCTTTTCCAATCCTTCTGACAACAAGTTCAAAAAACATTTTACCAATTCTAAGTCTAGTACTGATCATGCCTATGTAGCCAATACGTCTACTACACCCGTCCAATCTACTATCTTGCCTAGTAACCAAGTTGACCCTAATCAACCTCGACCGCGTAGGAAATTCATCAATCTTGGGATGCCTTTGAGCATTGTTCTTCAAAAACTATTAAGTAAAGGGCTCATTGCACCTCTCCAACCTCGACCTTTACCAAATCCACTCCCCACTTCTCACAATCCCAACCTATTTTGTAAGTTTCACCAAAATCCCGGTCATCTTACTGATCGTTGTGTCGCTCTTCGTCATACAGTTCAAGACCTCATCGACGCCAAAAAAGTTACTGTCCCTGCCCCTGAGTAGCCGAATGTTACTACCAACCCTCTACCTAGTTACCAACCTCCTCAGACTTTGAACATGATATCCAATACTCAACTCTTGTTTGACCCAATCCTTCTCATCCGATCAGTCAATCATAAACCTCCTAACCCTTCTTTTACCAAAGTGACGGTCCCTAATGAGGTTTTCACCACTAAATACAGTCTTGGCCAAGAGAGGAGAAGTAAGTCTGAAGAATGCAAAGAATCTGAAGAAGAAAGCTCAGTCTAACCGCTTGGAAATAGTTTCTCAAATTCTCAATATGTAATCAAGCCCATTGTGGGTAATTGTCTTTAGTTGTTTATGAGTCTTGACTCCAGTTCTTTCTATCAATTCAGTAATTAAATCTATCTTTTTTTTTATTTTGTTCTAGTCAAGTTAGTTTGTCAAGTCTGCAATGGTGTCAGTTGCCCCATCTAAATTTAATTGAATAAAGAAAATTTTTGAATACCTTGAGCGCATTAACGAGTTAACTAATAACTGGCTTCAAAGAGAAATTCCTCTAATAAGGAATTCCCTCTTGAATGAAAAGATAAATGCCTTGCTCGAGGAATTAAAGGTCATTGACCTCGGAACAAAAATAATTCCCAAAAAATTCAGATTGGAACTAACTTATCCTTAGAGGAGCACAAAGAGATGATGAATTTATTCAGAAAATTCAAAAGACTTGCTTACATGGTCCTATGAGAATATGTCGGTTAAATTTGGAGTGTTGTTCAATATGAAATATATACCTATCCTGTGAGAACACCAACCAGAATAGACTGACATAGTCAGAGGAGGGATTATAAAATGCATTAGCGCTGGAATTTTAAAATCGATGGAATAGTTGAAGCAGCTAGTAAAAATCTCAAGAGAATCATCGTAAAAATGTGTCAATCACATATCACACCGGGACTAGCCAGAGAAGTTACCATTCGCATTATGGACATATTACATTTCAATACAGTCTTCTACTAGAGTCACTCTAGTATGATATGGAAGCAATCTTACCGGTTAAAAGGAACAATCATGTATCTCAAGGTCTTGATGGAAGTTAATTTTTAGAAATAGATTGGATCTGTCAATGGAGAGGAGTCACTTGCATGTTTGACAAGAAAGTCAAAGTTCATCACTTATGAGTCAAGGATCTAAAGCATCAGACTACCCAAGAAAAAAAATTTGAGTACTCTTCCTCGATTCTAGAAAGTTTGAACCCAATTGGAGAGATTCAGTCATTAAGGAAATATTATCTGGAAGAACTGTTAGACTTCAAGATCATGATGAAATATAATTACCAGAACCAACCAACCTTGACCAAATCAAACGATACTACATTTAAGGAGGCCATTTTTGACCGAATCAATTCTCCTGTTACCCAGTTCAATATATCCTTTCTCAACCCCTTTGCAACCTTTTTCAAAAAGAAAAATTATGCCTTTTTCTTTCTTAGCCCGATCACCTAACCTAGGGGAGGGAAGTTTCGAACTACGTTTTGGTCTGATCCCAAAATTCTGGGGTACGTAGGCAACCTGAGAAGTTACTTCAGGCCCGATCACATCAAAAAAAAAAATAAAATAAAATAAAAATAGATTCCCCGACAAAGAAAAAATCTAAAAAGAAAAAAATTTAAAAGAAAAAAATTGTCAAAGTGGGGAAGAAAATTCAAGAAAAAAGAAAATAATTTAAAAGCAAATGCCACACAAGGGGCATTTGGGTTTTTGAGCCTCAAGATTCCTTTCTTTTTATACCCAGTCCTAAGCTTACCCATGAAAGTCCTCCTAAGTACCGTGCGAGAAGTCAAGGAAGATAGCAAAGCATGATCAGACAGCAACTCCAGAATTTCAGAAGGGAAGAAGAAGAAAAAAAGCCTGCTAAGTTGAAAACCCGAAAAGGGCGGCTTAGGCAAAAATTAAGGTAATCTCGCAAGGTTGAAAATCTGAAAGGACGACCTTGACAACAATTAGAGCAAAGAAAAAAGAAAAAATTATAAGCTCGCTATATCGAAAACCTAAAAAGGCAATCTAGGCAAAAGCTAGAGCATGCTCGCTAGATTGAAAACCTGAATAGGCAATCTAGGCAAAACTTAGAGCTATCAAAAAATAAAAGAAAATCTCTATTGAGTTGAGAAGCTGAAAAGGTAGCCCGTGCCGAAATATCAGAAGTCCGAATGATCAAGTTTCAATACCCAGTTTGAACCAAATATAGACTCAATAGATACAAGTATCTTGTCTATGATTGATCTGAAGAGTTTCATGTCCCTAAGTAAACCGATGGGGAGAAAGAACAAATTCTATGATGAATTTCAGAAAGAAATATTTTGTTCCAATTTATTTGAGCCTGACTCAAAATCTTCAATATAAAAAGTCAAAATTAAAAGTTAAACCTTTATTGTGCTTGCGGTAATCAAGGATTTTAAACTTTCATAACAAGGGCACTTCCTTTTTCTAAAGAGTACAGTTTCCCCCCTTACACTAGGGGCATTTATTTTCAAATTATATTCAATTATCCCCAGTGCAATGTTCCTTGTCAAACTAGGGGCATTTTTGTTCTGATGCCTGGTCAATTTCAACCCCAAAGGATAAGGTTAACTTTGAATTAAAGGATACCCTCTTGATAGCAATTTTGAAAACTCCTTAGATTCAAAGAGAGTTAAAATGTTTACCGGACCTTCATAAAATTTAACTTTTTATTTAAAAAAAAAAATTCAAATGCGAGGTTAATCCCCTATTTTTTTCCTCAAAAATTAGTTCATTACTCTTTCACTCCGAGTAGGTAGAGTAGAACTTTCTAAAAAAAAAAAAATTAGTTCATTACTCTTTCACCCTGGGCAGGTAGAGTAGGACTCCTAAAAAATTAGTTCATTACTCTTTCACTCCGAGTAGGTAGAGTAGAACTTTCCAAAAAATAAAAAAAAATTAGTTCATTACTCTTTCACCCTGGGTAGGTAGAGTAGGACTCCTAAAAAATTAGTTCATTACTCTTTCACTCCGAGTAGGTAGAGTAGAACTTCCCAAAAAAATTAGTTCATTACTCTTTCACCCTGGGCAAGTAGAGTAGGACTTCTAAAAAGCTTAGTTCATTATTCTTTCACTCCAAGTAAGTAGAGTAGAACTTCCAAAAAAAAAAAATAGTTCATTACTCTTTCACTCCGGGTAGGTAGAGTAGAACTTCCCAAAAAAATTTAGTGCATTACTCTTTCATTCTGAGTAGGTAGAATAAGACTCTCAAAAAAAATATATAAATTCATTACTCTTTCACCTAGAGTAGGTAGAGTAGGACATTTAACTTTCTCCCAACTTTTGCTCAGATTTGTCTCAAATATCATTCAAATTTTCTCGAGTTTTGTTTTACTCAGATTTTACTCAGTTTCACAGTACACACACTTGCACATTTGTACTTTTTAGTCAGGGAGAATTCTTTAAAATTCAAGGACCTGACAACCTTTTGATTCGGGGAGAGCTTGACCCTCAAGGATCCGAACACCTCGACAAATTACTAAATCAGGCTGCAAAATGAACTGTCATTAGCTTTGGCATTCGGATATCGCACTATCTACATAAATAGATTTGCTATCTAGTTTGCTTCAACCCTCTGCCAAAGAGGGGCATCTGTAGACACCCCATTTTTACACTCGCCTGATTAATCAACTTGTCAACCCGATCGCAATGATTCCCAATGATGGATGTGTATTCCATTCCTTTATTTTGTTACCAGATCTATTTCAGAAATCCGGATGAGGTATCTCGAACTGACAAAACCTTAGAAACCCCGCTACGTTAGGAAAATATGACCCGATAAACATAGAAATCATCATCTTGCAGACAAAAAGAAGTTTCACGATAAAAATCACTAAAAAATGACCAAATTACCAAAATACCCCTAATCTTAAAACAACCCTAGAGCCTACGTTACGCTTAGGAAAACTCTCTCAAACACATAAAATAACAAATTGAAACCAAATAAATCATTTCGCCAATTTTCACAGAATTTGATAAAATTACGAAAATGCCCCTCATAAAGTTCACGACCATTTCACACAAAAATTTTTCATAAATAACACAAACCAATATTTTAATTGAATTCCTTACGAAAAATTGATTCTAAAACATCCTAGAACATTAAAAATCGACTTGAAACGTGAAAAGTCCTCTCTGGGGGTAAAACGGTAATTTCACAATTTTCATGATAAAAAATTCTGAAATTAATAAATAAAACATTAAATAATTAAAGTGAAACATTAATGAAATTAATTTAAAATTTTGAATAAAAAAAATCGATCAATCGGGCTCTCAGGCAAAATTGTTGAGGGTTCGTGAAATATTTCTTTAAGGACCCTTCCATTTGGGGGTCCAAAGAATTAAAGAAATAATGGAGGGGGGTTCTCCAAAAATTAAAAATAAATCAAGCAAGACTAAGGTCAAGGTATTAAAGTCAATCAAGTGAGACTAAAGTCAAAATTAAAGTCAATTAAGCAAGACTGAAGTCAAGATATTAAAAGTCAATCAATTAAGACTAAAGTCAAAACATTAAAAGTCAATCAAATAAGACCAAAAGTCATAATAGAATTCTAATTAAATAATAACTCTATCTAATAGAGTTCTAACTAAAAAATAATTCTACCTAAAAAAATTCTAATTAAAATACAATTCTACGTAAAATAATTTTAACTAAAACACAACTCTAATTAAAAGAACTCTAATTAAATACTAACTCTATCCAAATCAACCCCTAAAAAAATCTATAAATAGAGGTGCTCACACCCTATTTTCATATATAATCATAAACCCTAAGAGAAGTAGGTCTAAAAGCCCTCTTAGCCCTCCATAAACCCTAGTTTTGGAGCCCCAACTCCTTACCTAACATCCCCCCCCTTCAATTTTAGTCTAGAAAACACCTAAAATCCCTCCAAAAACACCCCTAAATCCGCAATAAACTTGAAGAGTTCAGATTCAGAAACAAGGAGATACCTTGATCTAGGAGATCCGAAGTCGAATCCGGAGACAGAACGAAGCAAGGGAGTACAGTACAAGGAGCTCTTTTTGTTAGATCTGAGGGAGCAAAATCCTTGCTATCAGAAAGGTATCAGTTTTTTTTTTTTTTATTTATTTCTATCTAGGTTTTTAGCAATGTGATTTACTTGGAAAGTTAGTAGAGACCGACTTTGGCCGGGCGGGGTTGGTGCCTAACACCTTCCAACCCCGTAACGTGATCCCCGGACTCTTTTTCTCTTTCGTAGATTAGTTTACCTTTTTTTAGAGTCAGTTTGGTTCCTAGACCTTAACAACTAGGTGGCGACTCCCAAACCTCAAGGGTCAAAAGCGGATCCGTGCACCCCGCGGATCGAGGGCGCTTTCAACCAATAGGAAAACAAAAATACTTTTAGGAGGGTGAGTAAGAGAATGACATGTGTAAAAATGAAATGGTAGGTGAAAAGTAGACATTGATTCATTTGTAATAACACATAAAGCAAGGGTAGAAGTATAATTTTGAAATGGACTAAATGAAGAACTCCATGCATGTACTTGAAGATTCCCACATTTTGAGGGTATGATTGGTAGTTCTTTCAACTTTATGAATTATTACCAAAGATCAAAGTATCTTTTTGGTTTGACCACATCTTTTGAGAAGGACATTCTTGAGTTTTCACAAAAGGGGAGTTGACCCTCCAATTAGATAATGCATTGGGTATTGAGGGCTTATGTGAGATCAACATGTGTCACCTTTTGAAGGGATGTGAGAAAATGGGCTTAGAGTGGGCTTGGTATTGGGCTTAGGGAATGGGTTTGGTATGGGGCTTAGATAATGGGTTTTGTCTTGGGCTTAGGTTGGACTAGGAAATGGATTAGAGACAAGGTTGAGCATACAAAATTATATGAAATGATGCATGTATGTATGAAAATGATGCCAAGTAGCAATGCGGGTCCATTGAAAATCTTGAGTACTAAATCGAAATCAATTCGAGGAAATTTGGATTTTTCTAACAGGTTCGTGCAAATTGGGGTGTCTACACCTATTAGCAAAACTCTATTAATGCTTCTGGACCCATCAATTGAGAAACTTCTAAAAAGCTGGATTTCATTTTCTAATATCTAGTTTCATACTTGAGATGAAATGTAGTATTGTCACAATTTCATGTAGTATTGTTGCTTGGTGGGTCGCCGTTGCCGTTAGAAGGCAAATTTGAGAAAAGCAGTTGTTGATGACTTGGATTGGTTCTTGCGTCCCTGTGCCTAGTTCCAAAAATTAAAGTGCGCTCCTGTCGAACGTAGGCCAGAACATGACTACATTGACTATACTACACTTGATAGAAGTAGGCCCAATCCACTTAAATCTGTGGTACTAGTCTTCCCTCTCCTTAATTTGTTGGGAGTTTGACTTTGAAACGGGCTGCTCGCATCAAAATTTCAGTGGAACTCACTTCACAACATGACACGTGGCATTCCAAAAGCTTTTTCCCCTTTGTTGGAGAAAATAAATTTGTGAGTGAGTGAGGTTGCGATCATAGTTAATGAATTCGCGACTGATTCACGAATTAGACGAATAATATTCTTCCCGATCAAAATTGCCGTTGGTTTCAAAGATTCAAATTAATTCGCTGATCTTTGAATCCCAACAACTAGATCGCGATTTGTACATATATTCCGTAAGTATTTTAATAACATACTTTATATTTCCCTGTTCTCAGTTCTCACTTCAAAACTCAAGAGAAGGGGAAAAAAAACCTTAAGTTGAAAATCGCCTCCACCTGCCCACCGCGGAGTTTACTTGTTCGTTACCGTGGAACATGATGATTTTGGCATTAATTAGTACATGCTTTAGTTCGGTTTATTCTACTTCTTTGGTCGTTTGTTTTATTTTGGTGCAATTGTGGATTATTTGTTTGAACTTTGAGTATGTTGTTTTAGCGTGTTATTTTCTATGGTCCAATCGAGGGTTGTTTAGAATAACCCTAAATGATTAAGGAGATCAAGAGGTTTAATTGAGGATGGGGTAGTGACTAATGGATTTTTGAAGTTTTTTTTTACTTTTATTTTTGTTGTTTTAGGATTTGTCTTCAACCATTTTTTTTTCTCTTTTTTTTTCAAGTAGATGCGATGTCTTTATCGACAACTCGTTTATTTTTAAATAAGCATGTGATGTGGTGATGGATTTGATCTAAAAAAATAAAAAATAAAAATTTTAGCTGTGCTGCCATGGACAGCAAGTCAAAAAATAGAGTTTTTAACAGCAACAGTGTGCTGATATGTTTGGGGTGCCACGAATAAAAGTTTTCGTTTTATCTTTTCACACCCCTTTAATGGCTTCAAGGTGTTGGTGTGCCATAAATAAAGTCCTTTGTTTTTCTTTCACCACATCATCTTCTCAAATCAGTTTATACCTAGTTTCATCGTCTTCAACTAGAAGACCGAATTTATCTCTCGACTAGATCAGCTAAAATCTCAGCCCGATCAATTTAGAACTCTTAATGAAAGCGTCGATTTATAGTGTAGAACCGCCAACTATTCTTGAGTTTAAACGAACAAAATTGGTCTTTCTCCCTTCCATCTAAAAAGTTCCAAGATTCGAAGTAAAATGGTGATCTTGACTCAGAAGAGAGAGAGAGGGTCAGTTTCTTTCTTCTCCACATAGCCAAAGCTGGTACTACCATTGTTTCAACCTCTATCCCTAAATCTCATCACCAAATTTGATCGATCGTTTTTTGAAACCTTGGATTTTCTGTTTTGAATCAGAAATAATTAAAACGATATTACTTCAAAAATCAAAGGAAAATTAAAACAAAAAAAAAAGAAGAATTTTTAGGCGTGCTGTCCATGGACAGCAAACAAATATAAGGTTTTTTAAAGAAAAAAAGAGAGAACATAATCTGTTTTAGGCATGCTGTCCATGAACAGCAAGCAAACCAAATAAATAGGATTGGGTTCTTATTTGTTGAGCCAAAACGGTATGGAGAATATAAAAGTATGGCCTAGCTAATATAAGAAAAGAATGCACACATGGGTTAGTATTACTAGGATGTAAGATGGTTTCTACAAACTCGGATTCGTTCTCAAGTGGCAAACATGGAGTGGCTCCAATCTGAAATTCTGGAAAAATAATTTTTGTTTTTTGAGTGTTCGATTTGCAGATTTGAGCAACTTCACTAATTTTAAATAGAACCTATCTTGTTCATTGAAATTCATGAAATCGTAGCCCAATTGAAAAGTTTTTTTAGACGTGCTGTCCATGTACAGCAAACAAAATAAGATTTTTTTTTAACCATCTTAAACAGCAACAAAGTTTGGTGTGCCATAAATATTTTTTTCTCCTTCACCACTTCATCTTCTTCAATTAGATTTCACCCAACGCCATTATCTTCGACAGAGACCGGTTCAATCTCTCTGGTTGATTAGTGGAAGTCAGGCCGGATCGACTTAGAATCCCACATAAATCACGGATTTCCCATGTTTTGGAGCTTAAAACCGTTGGTTCTTCTTGAAACCAACTTGAGCTCAAACGATTAAATCAAGGGAAAAATTAATTTCTCGCCTTTCTGTCGAAGAGAATTTCAAGAATTGTCGTTTTGGATTGTTAAAATTTCAGAGATTCGCTTTTCTATCCATTTTAATTAGAAATAATTTCGAGATTTTTTTTAAAAAAAATTTAGAGGTTTAGAGAAGCTTGAACCTCGGTTTTCATGGTAGTCTCTCCAGCAGCTATCTTCGTTCTATGTACCACAGTTCATTCGATCGAATCATGAATTTTTTTTTATTATCATTTGAAATCTGTGATCGGTCGATTTGGGGTTTCGTTTTTACCTCTTTCTTGAGCTTTTCATCTTGAGTTGAACTTGCTGAAATTTAATCTACATTTTCAGAAGGACCGTTGATGTTTATGGGGTTTCTGTTTAATCTAGATTTCCTCGGCTAAATAGAGTTGAACCTCGGAGAAAAGGATGATTAATAGGAAAGATGTGTTGGAGAATCGTGGAGGAGGGTTTGGTGCGATTGAATAAAAAAAAAATTCTGAAATATTTTCCAGGGTGATCAAGGACTTTTTCTTTTTTTTAAAAAAAGAGGAAAAATAAATCTGAAGGTTTTCTAAAAAAAATACAAAACTCTCCAACAAATCAGATTTCGTGAAGGTTTTTTCTTGGAAACAACAACCACAGGTTCGAAGCTTTGCAAACCTATACATAAAGAGATCAGATACATTTTTGGGGGGGTCATTGGTAACCTTCTGCACTCTTAGAAAAAGGGAACATTTCCTAACCTTTCTTTTGTAAGAATTGTTAGTGTCACACCAATAGTTACTTACATGATGGGTGCAATTCTTATTTTATCAAGTTACGTGGTTCTATTTTAAGGAAACCTATGCAGTTTCTTTTGTTATTCAATAAAAACGAAAATCAATTTAAAAAAAGAAGGGAATAAATATTTTTTTTAGATAATCATAGCCTTTTGTTCTAACAATTATCATCCCATACTCAAACTCGATATCCTTTGAAATATCAATTTATTTGGAATCACCCCAAAATAACTTTTGATTGGGCCATATAAATTTTTTGAGACTTGGAACTATGGGCTTATTTCAATGATTCGGATCATATTATTAGTTTATGTTAATTGCCTATCTAACATGCCATAATCTTGTTTGAGATACATGTTTGATGTCGGTCATAATGTTAATGTGATGGAATGTGATCGGATTGGTATTTAATATTCATGTGATATCAATGTTGTAATGGTTTGATAAGGCCCATGGGCCCATGTTGTTTGGAAAAGGCCCCGGGCACACCCCACCCTGCTTTGCACACACCACATGCACGTTTACTGCTTTGCACACTTACACGTCCTATATAGCCAACGTGGCACTAGTGCGTGCCCGGTCTCTTCGGAGATGCGACGTCATTCATGAAAACCACAACTCCAGTCACGTACCTTAGGGTATATCAAACTGGGACATCAATATTGTCTGATCAGGTGATTCTGAAAGGTATATTGATGCACTCAGACTGGAGTGACCTGAGCCTTTAACCTATTGTGAGTCACACAGTCACATGTCCCGATTGCTAATGTAGTACTAGTACATAGTCGGTCCTCTCGTGGGATGCCAAACCATTTATGAAAGCTACAACTCTTGACTCGTACCTGTAGGTATAAAAGATAATCTAAGTATATCAATTGCACTTCTTGGTCAAAATCAGTGCCTAAGCAAGATTTTGCCCTGCTGTACCCTACTGTACGAGGGGGATAGACTACGTCTATTCTAGAAGAGAGGTATTTAAGTAGGCCCTTACTCAGCATTGTGCGCCACCTCTCAACTGGAGATCAAACTGGCTGTTTTTGACTTCAGAGAAGTGAGTTGAGGTTTTAGATTATCACCTATACGGTATATCAAACCAAGTCACCACGTATCGAAAGGTATATAGGTGTGCTTGGGCAAGGGTGGCCAGATAAAAATGCATTGCACGTAGTAAGCTTAGAGTCTAGAAACCTTCCCTGTAAGTCACGGCTCGAACTTATCGTAGGTGTTCCCGAGTTGTTTATTGAATGTAGCCTGTTGATTGATGAATGTATGTGAGTGATGTGAATGGTGAGATCAGAGTGTATGATTGTCCTCAAGGATAAAAAATGTTGCTTTTGAAAATTAAAATGGGTGCACCGACCCAATAAAGAATCCATTTTTTACAATAATTTATAATGACCCAGTCCATCTCGATCCAATAATCATAATGGGTCGTGCCATTTAGATTAAAATGAAAATCAAATTCTTTTCTAAATTCGGGTTTCAACCCATTTTCAAAGAAGAGAAATGGTTTACAAAAGGAAAATATTTTCCAGAAGAAGTGTTCTCTAAAAAAAAATATATTTTCCAGAAAAGGTATTTTTCATAAGAACAAGATTTTTCAAAGAAAAAATATTTTCTAGAAGAAAAGAGAATAAAGGAAAAATGATTTACAAAGGATATATTTTTGCATGAACCTTGAAAGTTTTCTTTTTTGCATGGATTGTAAAATTATCAAAATATGTTTTTCTAAAAAGAAAATGATTGTAAAAAATAATCAGAATTGTGAAAATCGTTATTCAATAAAAATATTATTTTCAAGAGTGCAATAAAATTATTTTCCTTCTGAATAATCATTGAATGGATAAATTGTTTAATGGATTGGTACACAAAATTCAATAAAATCTCAGGGTTCATTTAAAATGTTATCAAGGGGGTGACACTGAAATTGGTTAAATTCACCTTCAAAGAGGTTACTAAGTTATCATTGTATCTAAGCTCAATCGTCCATAGTCTAGCTAGGGTTGTAAATCCAGTCAGTTAGAGTAAACGTCAATATCAAGTCAATAGTCAGAAATGACCTCAGAATTTCTCAACATCGCCTAGTTGTTCCCTAAAGATCATAGTGCTTCAATCTTACTGGTTGTAAGTAATATCTCAGTCCTCAGTCCTAATCAAACTCATGTGGGTACTTGCCTTGAGTTTTCATGAGTCATTTGGGTTAGCTCGAGTCCTTTTTTCCAGCAAGATCATGTCTTCCTTAGATTGAGTTTACTTTTTTCCTATTGAGTCAAGTTAGTTCATCGAGTCTATAGAGGTGTCTGTCGCCCCATCTGAAATTGATCGGATAAAGGAAATTTTTGAATACCTCGAGCGCATTAACGAATTAACTAATAATTTGATAGATTTCTATTCTGAACAAGAAGATAAGAGTCGGGCTCAACCTTTAATCGAGAAAGGAAAGGTCTTTGACCTCGAAACAGGAAATAATTCCTAAATATATTGAAATAGAAACCATCTTATCCTTAGAGGAACACGAGGGGATAATGAATTTACTCAAAATTTTCAAAAGACTTGTTCGTGTGATCATATGAGGGTATGCTAGGTACAAGCTTGGGTGTTATTCAACATGGAATAGATACTCGTCTATATCAATGGAATCAAAGAAGATGTTATAAAATGTATCAGTGCTATCCTAAGTACATCTTGAGTTGCAAATCACATATTATCAGTCGATGTGGGGATACTTTTTGAACTGATCTCTGATAATGGGTCGTACTTCAAAGCATAAATCATTACTCTGTGTTTAAAGTTGAAGATCCGGAATCACAAATCATCCCCCTATCATCCTCAGATCAATGGAACGGTTGAAGCAGTTAGTAAAAGTCTCAAGACTATCATCAGGAAAATGTGTCAATCACATCGAGATTGATCAGAAAAATTATCATTCACACTATGGACATATCGAACTTCAATTTGATCCTCTACTAGAGCTACTCCCTATTCTTTAGTGTATGGCATGGAAGTGGTCTTGCCAGTTAAAATGGAAATTCCGTCTCTCAGGGTCTTGTTGGAAAATCATTTGTTAGAAACAGATTGGGTTCGTCAGCAGTATGAAGAATTAAACTTGATCGAAGAAAACGAGCTAAAGTCCTGTATCACGTGCAAGCTTATCTAAGAAGAGTCATCCGTGCATTTGACAAGAAGGTCAAAGCTCATCATTTACAAGTCAAGGATTTAACTATCAGACTTCAAAGAAAATTGAACACTCCTCCTCGACTATAGGAGAAAGTCTGAACCCAATTGGAGAAATTCATTCATTAAGGAAATACTGTCTGGGAAAGTCGTCAGACTTCAAGATCATGATGGAAGTGAACTACCAGAACCAACCAACCTTGACCAGATCAAGCGGTACTACATTTAAGGAGGTCATTTTTGGCTGAATCAATTTTCCTACTACCTAGTCCATTATCTTCTTTCTCAACCCCTTTGCAGCCTGTTCAAAAAGAGAAAAAATATGCCTTTTACTTCTTAGCCTGATTACTTAACCCAGGGGAGGGAAAAATTCAAACTACGTTTTGGTCTGATCCCAAAATTCTGGGGTACATAGGCAACCTGAGAAATTACTTCAGGCCCGACCACATCAAAATAAAAAAAATAAAAATAGATTCACCGACAAAGAAAAAATCTAAAAAGAAAAAAATTCAAAAGAAAAAAATTATCAAAGTGGGGAAGAAAATTCAAGGAAAAAGAAAATAAATTAAAAGGAAATGCCACACAAGGGGCATTTAGGTTTTTGAGCCTCAAGATTCCTTTCTTTTTATACCCAGTCCTAAGCTTACCCATAAAAGTCCTCCTAAGTACCGTGCGAAAAGTCAAGGAAGATAGCAAAGCATGATCAGATAGCAACTCCAGAAGTTCAGACAGGAAGAAAAAAAAAGCCTGCTAAGTTGAAAACCCAAAAGGGCAACTTAGGCAAAAATTAAGGCAAGCTCACGAGGTTAAAAATATGAAAGGATGACCTTGGCAACAATCAAAGTAAGGAAAAAAGAAAAAATTGTAAGCTTGCTAGATCGAAAATCTACAAAGGCGATTTAGGCAAAAGCTAGAGCATACTCGCTAGATTGAAAACCTGAATAGGCAATCTAGGCAAAACTTAGAGCTATAAAAAAATAAAAGAAAATCTCTGTTGGGTTGAGAAGCTGAAAAGGTAGCTGAAAGCGCCCTCGATCCGTGGGGTGTGCGGATCCGCTTTTGACCCTTGAGGTTTGGGAGTCGCCACCTAGTTATTATGGTCTAGGAACCAAACTGACTCTAAAATGGATAATGAACTAATCTACTACAGAAAATCTGAATCCGGGGATCATGTTACGGGGTTGGAAGGTGTTAGGTACCAACCCCGCCCGGCCATTGCCGGTCTCTACTTGTCCCAAATAAATCTACATCGCTAATGACAAACCTAGATTAAAAAATAATGAAAAAAACTTACCTTCGATCTGCAAAAGTGCTATTCCCTCAGATCTGGTGAAAACAACTTCTTATATCGTATTCCTTACTTCGTTCTATCTCCGGATCTAATTTCTGATTTCCGAGGTAAGGTATCTTCTTCTTGGATTTGGATGCTTTGAATTTGTTGTGGATTTTTGGAGTGTTTTTTAAAGGTTTCTATGTGTTTTTTAGGCTAAAATCGAAGTAGGGGTGTTAGGGAAGGAGTTGGGGCTCCAAAATTAGGGTTTTGGGGAGGTTGTGGAGGTTTCTTCACCTACTTTTTCTAGGGTTTTTTCTTTGATACGAAAATAAGGTCTAGAGGCTCCTTTTTATAAAGTTTTTTAGAAGCATTTGGGTTTGATTAGGGCTTCTTTTAGAGTTTTAATTAGGGTTTTGACTTTGGTCTTATGACATGTACTTAGTCTTTAGGGTTTTAATTTAGGGTTTTGACTTTAGTCTTATGAGATTGACTTGATTAGTTTAGATTAGGGTTTTGATTTAGGGTTTTGAATTTAGTCTTATGAGATTGACTTGATTAGTTTAGGTTAGGGTTTTGATTTAGGGTTTTGACTTTAGTCTTATGAGATTGACTTTAATACTTTGACTTTAGTCTTTCTTAGTTGGCTTTTAATATCTTGACTTTAGTCTTACTTGATTGACTTTAAGATTGACTTTAGTCTTACTTGATTGATTTTAATGTTTCACTTTACATTATTTAATGATTTGTTTATTAATTTCGAAATTTTTAATTATTAAAGTTGTAAAATTACCGTTTTGCCCTCGTAGAGGATTTGTAACGTTTTAAGTCATTTTTCAATGTTTCAGGATGTTTTGGAATCAATTTTTCGTAAGGAATTCAATGGGAATGTTGGTCTTTGTCATTTATGAAATTTTTGTGTGAAATGATCGAGAATTTTATGAGGGGTATTTTCGTAATTTTGTCAAATTCTGTGAAAATTAACGAAATGATTTATTTGATTTCGATTTGTTGTTTTATGTGTTTGAATGGGTTTTCCTAAGCGTAATGTAGGCTCTAGGGTTGTTTTGATGTTAGGGGTATTTTGGTAATTTGGTCATTTTTAGTGATTTTTATCGTGAAGCTTCTTTTTGGTCTGCAAAATGATGATTTCTATATTCCTGGGGTCGTATTTTTCTAGCGTAGCGTGGTTTCTAAGTTTTGTCAGTTCGAAATACCTCATCTGGATTTCTGAAACATATCTGGTAACAAAATAAAGCATTAGAATAAACATCCATCATTGGGAACCGTTGCGATCGGGTTGACGAGTTGATTAATCAGGCGAGTGCAAAAATGGGGTGTCTACAGATGCCCCTCTTTGGCAGAGGGTTGAAGCAAACTAGATAGCAAATCTATTTCGGTAGATAGTGCGATATCTAAATGTCAAAGCTAGTGACGGTTCATTTTTGCAGCCTGATTTGGTGGTTTGTCAGGGCGTCCAGATCCTTGAAGGTAAGTTCTCCCTGGACTAAAAATGTCAAATCCTCGAATTTTGAAAAATTCTTCTTGACTTATGCTAACA
The DNA here is from genome assembly GCF_017979445.1 of Akebia trifoliata. Classification (NCBI taxonomy): domain Eukaryota; kingdom Viridiplantae; phylum Streptophyta; class Magnoliopsida; order Ranunculales; family Lardizabalaceae; genus Akebia; species Akebia trifoliata. The sequence goes on along the minus strand of NC_141385.1, from coordinate 39,206,488 downwards.
TGCACGTGTGTGCAATGGTGTGATGCTCACGAAATAATCTATCGGATCATTGAGATTAATCCCTCCTCGATAACAACAAATGTCAGGTCTTGGAGATCTTCTCTCACCAACAATGATGATTCAAACTGGAATGTATATATGCAATGAAATCAATCATACGATATTTGAATTATGACAAGTTTGAAAAAATGAGATAATCATAACACAATCAGAATCAGGTGATGTAGGAACTTCATTAAATCCTATCAAAATTCTTTTTTTTTTTTAGAGTGAGAAAAAGTTTGAGTCTCGTTTATCGGACTCACGTTAAGGTCGATAGGAACTTAAAAATCCTATTAAAAATTGGAGTCTCGTTTCTCGGACTCGAACTGAGATTTATAGGAACTTAAACAATCCTATTTCAAATGGTTGGAGTCTCGTTTTTCCGACTCGAACTAAGGTTTATAGGAACTTAAACAATCCCGTTAATTCATTCTATGATTCAAACAAAGCTGGGGTCTCGTTTCTCGGACTCTGGCTAAGGTTTATAGGAACTTAAGAAATCCTGTTAATTCATAGTTGGAGTCTCGCTTGTTGGACTCGAACTTGCTGGAGCCACGTTTCTCGGGCTAAGGTTTGCAGGAACTTAAACAATCCTGTTAACTCATTTTATGATTCAAAAACGGTTAGAGTCTCATTTCTCGGACTCGAACTTGCTGGAGCCACGTTTCTCGGGCTTGGGTTTGCAGGAACTTAAACAATCCTATTAACTCATTTTATGATTCAAAGATGGTTAGAGTCTCGTTTCTCGGACTCGAACTTGCTGGAGCCACATTTCTCGGGCTTGGGTTCACAGGAACTTAAACAATCCTATTAACTCATTTTATGATTCAAAGGAGCTGGAGTCTTGTTTCTCGGACTCGAACTCAATGGAGCCACGCTTCTCGGGCTTGGATCAATTAAAGATTCAGTATTATCGAACTCAACGATTAAGAAATTGACCGTTTATTGGCTTATCATGCATCTGGATTCATAATTATGATTGGGCTTCGCCGAACTTTTAAGCTTTTGAATAAGATTTTTTCTTTTGATCATGGGATCAAGAATGTAAATTTCAGAATCGAAGTTAGTCTCAAAAATGCCCCTAGTTTCAAGGTTGACTTACATCTGAAACTTGACTATGAAACTGATGGGCTGGATTACATTTGAAAAGTATGAAAAAGAGAGTATGGACTCCAATAAATGAAAGACAAAAGAATTGACATTCCTTTAAATTCAAGACTCTTGAGATTATCATATGTGCAATAAGGAAATGATCATTCTCTTTCGAATTTCTTTTTGAAAAATGCTTGAGCTGGACTTTGATAAATATTGAAATATAAGATCTTCCTCTTTAAAGTGGTCAATGAATCTACATTTTCCATTAGTTTCTTTCTTGGTGGGATCTTTCCTTCGATTTGATGATGCCCTAATTTTTGCCTAGATCGCCTCTTCAGGTTTTCAATCTAGCGGGCTTTGTTTTTCTTTTTTTGAAGATGCCTTGATTTTTGCCTAGATCGCCTTTTCAGGTTTTCAACCTAGCAGTCTTTTTTTTTTTTTTTTGTTATGCCCTAACTTTTGCCTAAGTCGTCCTTTCGGATTTTCAACTTAGCGGGCTTCTTTGTTTTTGATGATCTTGGATACTCAACTTGACAACCTTTGGTTCTCTGGACCTTAACCAAATCAATTAACATTCAGGAGGACTTAGTAGGTGGGCTTAGGACATGGTTTAGAAAGAAAATGTATAAGGCTCAACTTACCAAAATGCCCCTAGTATGACATTCTCTTTTTTAGACAACTCTCTTAAGTTTCTTTCTTTCTAATGCCCCTAGTTAGGCATTTTTATCTTCATTTTTTTATTCTTTTTTTTTTCAATTTCTTTTCTTTTCCTTCAATTCTTTTGATTCTCTTCTTCTAATACCCCCTTTTTTGGTATTATTTTCTTTTGCTCATTTCTACAGGGGGTTTTCCCTTTCGATGATACTTTCCTTAAGAGAATGTATATTTTGTTTTTTGTTGTGACTGGGCCTGAAGTAACTTCTCAGGTTGCCTACGTACCCCAAATCAATTTTTTTTTTTTGGGATCAGGTCAAAACGTAGTTCATACAAGATTTCCCTCCCAAGATTAGTTGGTATGGTTTAGAAAGAGAAAGACTATTGAATTTTTTTAGAAGCTGCAAGGGGCTAAAGAGGGTCATTTTTCTTTCTTGGCAAGATAAGAGAATAGTTTGGCCAAAGAAGGCCTCCTTTAGTGAAAGTTACTTGATCTGGTCAAGGTTCTGGGAACTCAATGTCTTGATTACTTTGTCGAGCGAGATCTTCTTTTGAGAATAAACCGTTTTCAATCTTCTTTTGAGAATGAACTGCTTTCAATCTTCTTTTGTAAAATATGATTAAGTTTTTCGCATTCGACTGTTCACTTCTTCTATAACTCCGAGAAAATCCTTTATCCTTTGTGAGGGATTCCTTCTTGCAAATCTTGGCATCTTTGTCGACGGTTTCAATTACATCATTCCTGATGATCTTTGGCTTTGATGTTCACTCTTGACAGTAAGTTCTGATCCATTTTGGTGCAATCCGAAAGGTAAAATAGTGTTCGCATTTACCATATCCTTATGTGATCATGCGAAAACACTGCTGAATTTCTTAAATGAATTCATCATTTTCTCATGTTCTTTTGAGGATAATGTAGTACCAATATGCACTTCTTGAGTGTACTCTCCTATTCCAATATTTATCAAGTTCAATTAGTGAGCTTTGAATCATTCTTCATGTTAGATTTTATGTTCACATTATTATTGCACGCATGATAATCATAAGGTTCTTTACTTTATTGGAATAAAAAGACATAGACCTACCAACTTGACTAAAAAATAAATCTTAACATAATGGAACTGACCAACTGAATTTAGAGACTGACGCAACTGACACTTAAGGAAAAAAAATTGAAAATAGGGATATGATTCTGAATGGAAGGACACAGCGCTAGGGTCTATGTCACTTTGGATATCTTCATGAGGGATGATTCAGGCTCGTCCGCTTTTGCCATACGTTCATGTTCTGATTCAAGCTTGTTTGACGCTGAATAACCCATTACTTTCATATTGTCCTTGCTTTTCAGTTCTGTCATTGTCTCAGGGCAGATGAGCCCATTCTGGCATGATAAAGATGCACTATCAAGACCAATCAAGCAGATAAAAGAAGCTGGGTCAACTGATTCAGGTTTGGACATGGATATTAGATTCAGAGTAGGAGGGGGTTGATTTTGAAAAGTAGGCAAAGAGTTAGTTTTAACATTAGGCGCGGTAGGAGCAGGTATGGTAACTTTCCTTTGTTCGATAAGGTCTTGGATAGCATGGCGGAGGGTAATGCACCTATCCAGAACATGGCCGGACATTTGATAAAATTCACAGAATTGTCCATTGTCCAAGTTTGGAGGGAGAGGGTTAGGCAACAACTTGGGTTGTAACGGTGTCAACAGTCCCCTTTTCATTAGTTTTTGGTAGGCAACACTAAGGGACATCCCGAGATTGGAGAATTGTCTCCTAGGCTTGGCTTGTGAGGATTGAGTGGCTTGAGGAGCTAGGGCAAAAGAGGTGTGGGCCACTTGAAAGAAATTTGTACTGGGTTTGAAGTGTTTTGGTTTTGACTTAGACGAGTTGCCAAAAAGTCCCGAAGAGTAGGCATCCTCGACTTGGTTTCCGACTTCAAGAAGAGATTGAAATGTAGGCAAGTATTGAGGCATCAAGTACTTGGCATAATTGGGAGTAAGATTCCTGAGGATGATCTTAACTTGCTATTTTTCTTGAGGTCGGTCCCATAACTGAGCGGCTTTAGCTCTCCATCGAGCAATGAATTCTGTGAAGGTTTCCCCGGGCTTCTGCTTAGTTGTTTCTAGATCTCTTCTTGTGAGTTAAATGTCCGTGTTAAAGGAGTATCGACCAATGAACTCTTTCATCAATTCATGCCATGTTCTTACTTGAGACGAGTCTAGTGACATTAACCAGCGTAAGGCAGGACCTGTAAGGGTTCTCTGAAAAAGTTGGGCCATCTGTTCTTCACTCAGACCCTGAGACTGCATGATGCCGACATATATTTTCAAGTGAGTCCTAGGGAATCCAGTCCCATCAAATTTATCCACATCTGACATTGTGAACTTTTCTGGCAGACGGACTGTAGGAAATAATGTCATTGCCCCTAATCCAAGGGCGAGATCGTCAGGATCCTTGACATTCTTCAATGCAGTTTTTACCTGAGTTATTCGATGAGCTAATACAGGGTCAAAGGACACTTGATCATCTTCAAAATCTTCAACCAGATCAAACACGGCCTGAGGTTCTACAACTTTATCTTTTTTCTTTTCAGTCTTCAGGGCCTCAATTTGTGTCTGGACAGAAGTAATAATCTGCGCTTGAAAGGAGTCCAAAATCTGACGGAGTGTTGCTTCATCCATTGTACTTGTTTCTTCTTGTGGAGAGTGTTGACTACTTGGGCTTGACAAAGGTACTCTGGTGAGACGACTCTTTTCACGGACCCAAAGTGGCACGGTTGGTTTAGAACGTCGAGGAGCAATTATTACCTAATTAGAAGTAAATCAAGATCAACTATTGACTCGGAAGGTTGGATTCTTAACCACATGATAAAAAGAAATTTGACATGATTTAGCCTAAGTCCGGTTGTAAACATTAAGTCCAAATGTATTATAAGTCTATAAAGACCACAAGGGTGAAAGAAGTTAATTACGGGTCTACCCCTGGTTGGGGTTGAACCTTGGGTCAGACTAATTAGTTTGACCTCCTGATTGCATCTTTTCGGTATGAGCTAGGTTAAATCTTTGAACCTAAAAACCAATTGGTCTAACCGATTTGATGTTGTTCAGTTAGATCCATTTGTCAATTGGGCCAACTCGTTTAATTGGTTCAAATTGATTGGTGTATTTTACCAGTTGGGTCGGACCGATATTGCGGGTTTAATTTGAACGATGTGGATCGGTCCGCCCACTTACCTTTTGGTTAGATTAAATGGAGCAACCCGGGAACACCCACGATAAGTTCGAGTCGTGGCCTACAGGAAAGGTTTCTAGACTCTAAGCTTACTACGTGCAATGCATTTTATCTGGCCATCCCTACCCAAATACACCTATATACCTCTCGATACGTGGTGACTTGGTTTGATATACCGTATAGGTGATAATCCAAAACCTCAACTCACTTCTCTGAAGCCAAAAACAGCCAGTTTGAACTCTAGTTGAGAGGTGGCGCACAATGCTGAGCAAGGGCCCACTTAAATACCTCTCGTCTAGAATAGACGTAGTCTATCCCCCTCGTACAGTAGGGTACAGTGGGGCAAGATCTTGCTCAGGCACCGATTTTGACCAAGAAGTGCAACTGATATACTTAGATTATCTTTTATACCTACGGGTACGAGTCAAGAGTTTTAGCTTTCATAAATGGTTTGGCATCCCACGAGGGGACCGACCACATACTAGTACTACGTTGGCAATCAGGACATGTGACTGTGTGGCTTACAATAGGTCAAAGGCTCAGGTCGTTCCAGCCTGGGTGCATCAATATACCTCTCAGAATCACCTGATCAGACGATATTGATGCCCCCAGTTTGATATACCCTAAGGTACGTGACTGGAGTTGTGGTTTTCATGAATGACGTCGCATCTCCGAAGAGACCGGGCCACGCACTAGTGCCACGTTGGCTATATGGGACGTGTAAGTGGGTAAAACAGTAAACGTGCTTGTGGTGTGTGCAAAACAGGGTGGGGTGTGCCCGGGGCCTTTTTCAAACACGTGGGCCCATGGGCCAGATTATGTCATCACATATGGATATCAAATGAATATTGATCAAGAAAATAATCCAAAACCCATCACATCGAAATTAATATGAAATCAAACACATCACAAATATATCTGTCAAGATCATGGCAAATCAATTAATGAGCATGGCATATAATAATTGATCAAACAAACATTGCAATAGGCATAATTTTTATAATTTTTAAGGTCCAATCAATGATCACTTTTGGGTGATCCAAAATAAATCGAGATTCCAATAGGTGTTACATTGATGATAGAATGACAATGGTTGAGATGAGCTCACTCTCAAGAACATTAATTGTGCCAACATTAGATAAATTCAGATTTTCTGTGAATTAGGAAAATACAATTCGAACTTGCATCGATGATATCTAAGGCTCCCGATAACGAAATTGAGTGAACTCAAGTTCTAAATTAATCTACTCGATGAGATCTACATTTTATTAATAGGTGCCCAGACTTAATTCTCACTAGAATGTTCTGTAAAAACGTTTTAACTTTGCTGTCCCAACCTTTATTCAGAAACAGTTCCAGATTTACAGATTGAACTTGCATCGATGATATCTAAGGCTTTCAATAACGAAATTGAGTGAACTCAGATTCTAAATTAATCTACTCGATGAGATCTACATTTTATTAATAAGTTTCCAGACTTAATTCTCACTAAAATATTCTGTAAAAACGTTTTAACATTACTGTCCCAACCTTCATCATTCCATCATTTTCATATGTCAATTTGAATCTTTCATTATTTAGGGGTCATCAAAAAGTGATCCTTAATTGGAAAAAAAATGCAATGCCCAAAATCATCTACAATCAAGTCACAAAAATAAATAAATAGGAAAAATAAATAAAATAAATCGAACTAAATAATAAAAAAACTAGGTCATCTTGGCAATGCTTCCATACTTGGGGTTTTTCAAGTTTGATCCTCAATAGTCCCAGTGGAGTCGCCACTGAAAGCGCCCTCGATCCGCGGGGTGTGCGGATTCGCTTTTGACCCTTGAGGTTTGGGAGTCGCCACCTAGTTATTATGGTCTAGGAACCAAGCTGACTCTAAAACGGATAATGAACTAATCTACTACAGAAAATCTGAATCCGGGGATCATGTTACGGGGTTGGAAGGTGTTAGGCACCAACCCCGCCCGGCCATTGCCGGTCTCTACTTATCCCAAATAAATCTACATCGCTAATGACAAATCTAGATTAAAAAATAATGAAAAAAACTTACCTTCGATCTGTAAAAATGTTATTCCCTCAGATCTGGTGAAAACAACTTCTTATATCATATTCCTTACTTCGTTCTATCTCCGGATCTAATTTCTGATTTCCGAGGTAAGGTATCTTCTTCTTGGATTTGGATGCTTTGAATTTGTTGTGGATTTTTGGAGTGTTTTTTAAAGGTTTCTATGTGTTTTTTAGGCTAAAATCGAAGTAGGGGTGTTAGGGAAGGAGTTGGGGCTCCAAAATTAGGGTTTTGGGGAGGTTGTGGAGGCTTCTTCACCTACTTTTTCTAGGATTTTTTCTTTGATACGAAAATAGGGTCTGGAGGCTCCTTTTTATAAAGTTTTTTAGAAGCATTAGGGTTTGATTAGAGTTTCTTTTAGAGTTTTAATTCGGGTTTTAACTTTGGTCTTATGAGATGTACTTAGTCTTTAGGGTTTTAATTTAGGGTTTTGACTTTAGTCTTATGAGATTGACTTGATTAGTTTAGATTAGGGTTTTGATTTAGGATTTTAAATTTAGTCTTATGAGATTGACTTGATTAGTTTAGGTTAGGGTTTTGATTTTAGTCTTATGAGATTGACTTTAATACTTTGACTTTAGTCTTTATTAGTTGACTTTTAATATCTTGACTTTAGTCTTACTTGATTGACTTTAAGATTGACTTTAGTCTTACTTGATTGACTTTAATGTTTCACTTTACATTATTTAATGATTTGTTTATTAATTTCAAAATTTTTAATTATTAAAATTATAAAATTATCGTTTTGCCCTCGTAGAGGATTTTTAACGTTTTAAGTCATTTTTCAATGTTTCAGGATGTTTTGGAATCAATTTTTCATAAGGAATTCAATGGGAATGTTGGTCTTTGTCATTTATGAAATTTTTTGTGTGAAATGGTCGTGAATGTTATGAGGGGTATTTTTGTAATTTTATCAAATTCTGTGAAAATTAGCGAAATGATTTATTTGGTTTCGATTTGTTGTTTTATGTGTTTGAATGGGTTTTCCTAAGCGTAATGTAGGCTCTAGGGTTGTTTTGATGTTAGGGGTATTTTGGTAATTTGGTCATTTTTAGTGATTTTTATCGTGAAGCTTCTTTTTGGTCTACAAAATGATGATTTCTATGTTCTTGGGGTCGTATTTTCCTAGCGTAGCGTGGTTTCTAAGTTTTTTCAGTTCGAGATACCTCATCTGGATTTCTGAAACATATCTGGTAACAAAATAAAACATTAGAATAAACATCCATCATTGGGAACCATTGCGATCGGGTTGACGAGTTGATCAATCAGGCGAGTGCAAAAATGGGGTGTCTATAGCAGCCCGTGCCGAAATATCAGAAGTCCGAATGATCAAGTTTCAATACTCAGTTTGAACCAAATATAGACTCAGTGGATACAAGTATCTTGTCTATGATTGATCTGAAGAGTTTCATGTCCCTAAGTGAACCGATGGGGAGAAAGAACAAATTCTATGATGAATTTCAGAAAGAAATATTTTGATCCAATTTCTTTGAGCCTAACTCAAAATCTTCAATATAAAAAGTCAAAATTAAAAGTTAAACCTTTATTGCGCTTGCGGTAATCAAGGATTTCAAACTTTCATAACAAGGGCACTTCCTTTTTCTAAAGAGTACAGTTTCCCCCTTTACACTAGGGCATTTATTTTCAAATTATGTTCAATTATCCCCAGTGTAATGTTCATTGTCAAACTAGGGGCATTTTTGTTCTGATGCCTGGTCAATTTCAACCCCAAAGGATAAGGTTAACTTTGAATTAAAGGTTATCCTCTTGATAGCAATTTTGAAAACTCCTCAGATTCAAAGAGAGTTAAAATGTTTACCAGACCTTCATAAAATCTAACTTTTTATTAAAAAAAAAAATCAAATGCGAGGTTAATCCCCCGTTTGTTCCCTCAAAGCTTAGTTCATTATTCTTGCACCTTGGGCAGGTAGAATAGAACTTCCTAAAAAAGAAAAAAAAATTAGTTCATTACTCTTTCACTCTGAGTAGGTAGAGTAGAACTTCCCAAAAAAATTAGTTCATTACTCTTTCACTCCGAGTAGGTAGAGTAGAACTTTCAAAAAAAAATTAGTTTATTACTCTTTCACCCTGGGTAGGTAGAGTAGGACTCCCAAAAAAATTAGTTCATTACTCTTTCACTCCGAGTAGGTAGAGTAGAACTTCCAAAAAAAATTAGTTCATTACTCTTTCACCCTGGGCAGGTAGAGTAGGACTCCCAAAAAAATTAGTTCATTAATCTTTCACTCCAAGTAGGTAGAGTAAAACTTCCAAAAAAAAAAAAATTAATTCATTACTCTTTCACCTTGGGCAGGTAGAGTAGGACTCCCAAAAAAATTAGTTCATTACTCTTTCACTCCGAGTAGGTAGAGTAGAACTTCCAAAAAAAAATTAGTTCATTACTCTTTCACCCTGGGCAGGTAGAGTAGGACTCCCAAAAAAATTAGTTCATTACTTTTTCACTCCGAGTAGGTAGAATAGAACTTCCCAAAATAATTAGTTCATTACTCTTTCAACCTGGGCAGGTAGAGTAGGACTCCTAAAAAATTAGTTCATTACTCTTTCACTCCAAGTAAGTAGAGTAGAATTTCTCAAAAAAATTAGTTCATTACTCTTTCACCCTGGGCAGGTAGAGTAGGACTCCCAAAACAATTAGTTCATTACTCTTTCACTCTTAGTAGGTAGGGTAGAACTTCCCAAAATAATTAGTTCATTACTCTTTCACCCTAGGCAGGTAGAGTAGGATGCTCAAAAAGCTTAGTTCATTACTCTTTCACTCCGAGTAGGTAGAATATAACTTTCCAAAAAAAAAATTAGTTCATTACTCTTTCACTCCGAGTAGGTAGAGTAGAACTTCCCAAAAAAATTAGTTCATTACTCTTTTACCTTGGGCAGGTAGAGTAGGACTCTCAAAAAGCTTAGTTTATTACTCTTTCACTCAGAGTAGGTAGAGTAGAACTTTCCAAAAAAAAAATTAGTTCATTACTCTTTCACCCTGGGCAGGTAGAGTATCACTCCCAAAAAAATTAGTTCATTAGTCTTTCACTCCGAGTAGGTGTAGACACCCCATTATTGCATCTGCCTAATCCGACAATTCGTCACCCGATTTTGGTGGATTTCTAATGATGAATATAAAAGAACTCGAAGGCTTGTGAGTACTGCTTGATTCCTTCTGTTTCAAGTTTCTTTTCATCCTCCCTACTCGTCACGACTTGACCTAGAAATTTACGCACTCTTAGGATCGCTACATCTTACACCCGACTTAGCAAGCACTTACGCATAGGTTCGCTACACAGTTCGATAACTTAGAGACCTCGCTACGCTAGAAAAATATGGATTTGAGATTTAGAAATAAACACACAGGGACTGAAAGAAATCTCACGTAGAAATTCCTAACAATCTATAAAAATCACCAAAATGATGAAAATACCCTTCACAAATTTTTGATGTCCGAAAAGTCTCAAAAGTACGCCCATTGCACTCAGAACGATATTTCGAGTCTAACGGGACTCAAATCAATGAAAACAGAGAAATTGATAAAAAATTATAAAAAATCATCAAAATGACGAAAATACCCCTCATAAATTTCGGATGTCCGAAAAATCTCGAAAGTACCTCCATTGCACTCAGAACGTGATTTCGAGTCTAACGGAACCCAAATCGATGAAAACAGAGAAATTCAAGAAAAATCGTAAAAAATCGTAAAAATGACCAAAACGCCCCTTAACATCTAACTCTAACATATAGACCTTGATCCCTAGGAAAATAAAATTCAAATAAAAATATTAAACTAAAATAAAATTAAAATTAAAAATTAAAATAAAATCCAAAATCTAAAATTAATTTAAAATCGTAAAATCAAATTAAAATTCAATACCAAAATAAAAATTACATTTTCAAGAAACCGATTAAAATACAAAATCAAAATCAAAATCAAATTAAAAATCAAATTAAAAATCACTCAACCAATTAAAATGTAAAATTGAATTAAAATTTTAAATCAATCAACCAAATCAACCAACCAAAAATGTAATTAACAAATCAAAATCCATTCGATCACATTTAAATCGAAATCCAATCAACCGACCAATTAAAAATTGAAATCAATTTAAATTTCAAATTAAAACGCAAATTAATCAATCCGTTCAAAATTTAAATTAAAATTAAAACTCAAATTAAAAATCGAATCACCCAACCAATTAAAATGTAAAAATAAAATCAAACGATCAACCAATCAAAAATCAAAATTAAATCAACCAACAACTAAATTATTCAAATTAAATTCTAATCGAAATTCAAAATTTAAAATTAAATACAAATTCAAATGTAATTTAAAACATCAAATTAAATTTCAAATCAAAACATCGACTAAAATAAAAAAAAAATTTGAAATCAACTAATTGGAAACAAAATCAATTTATTAACCAATCACGACTCATTGGTGGAGAATTACCGTAGTACGAGTAGCGTAGGAACCCCCTCTCTCATTCTTTTAATAAATAAATAAATAAATAACAAAAGAAAAAAATAAATAATAAAATAAAAAATAAAAATAAAAAAAAAACACGTTTTTCCTCTTCTTCCCCAACGCCTTCTTCTCCCCCACGTCTTCAACTCCTCCTTCTCCATCTTCTCCAACCACGTCTTGGACCACCCACACAACACCCACTTTCTTCCCCACTCCTTCTCCAACTCTCTCCATCACTCTCCACTCCATAACCTCCCTTCTCCAACTGCTGCCATGCTCCCACGTTGGACAGCAATCATGCTCCATCTTCTCTCACACACACACTCTCTCTCTCACACACACACACACACACACACACACACACACACACACCCACGTTTCATAGAGAAACCATTATAAAAGAGGGGAAGGAGAACAAAAGGGAGGATGGTTTTTGGAGAGGCAGCCATTAAAACGAAAAAAAAACAGCAACCTAAAACCTGCAACTACAGCCCACATCTTCATAAGATAGCCGACTCTCCCTCACATTTTAGAGGAACCATTGCAGCCCCTTTGCTGCACAAAAAACCAGCAACTCTCCTTATCTTCATCAATAAACTCAGCCCCCCATCTCACCTCCTTCATCCCTTTGATCTCTCTCATTTCTCTCTCTGATATTTGATGATACAACCATCATCAAACAAAAAAAAAAAATCAGCAACCATTAAAAAAACAGAGACGTTTTTTTTTGGGCTGCCATTAAAAAAAAAATCTTTTCCTTCTTCTATTAAACCTGCAATCTTACTACTCAGTCTCCTTTCCAACTCATTTGCAACAATACCCATCTTCTCAGCCCCTTATCTTCTTTGTTAGTTGCTGCCCCAATTTTTTTTTTTTAGCCATTCTCCTTCCTCTCTAATAGCTAATGTTGCTGTCATAAAACTCCTCCAACAGCCAACATTTCTGCTATTAAATCATTTCCTACAATGGCCTATCTCATATTTCATTGATTCCATTACAATACCTTCAACAGCCTTGCTGCATTCACATCACCGACCAGCCATCATAGTCATCGCATTCTTCACTACCCAACACAGTCACCTCACTCTCAGCCATCATCCTCTTCGCAGTGCAGCCACTCTTCTATCCTATTTCTCAGCAGCAAATACTTGCAAGCCTCCAAGTCGTACCTGAAGGAACCAACTCCCGATAAATCTCCTTATAGGTGAGTTCACTGTTGGATTTTTTTTCATCATTTTTTTTTTTTTTTTTTGTTGTTTTCGTCTTTACGACATTTTTTTACGTAAGATTAAGAGAGACGTTGTTTATGTGATTTTTGTTCATCCTTACACATTGAATAGGATTAGATAGTTTTTTTTTATATATTTTTATAGCGGTAGGACTAAGAGAGTTTTCTTTTATGTAGTTTTTTTTTGTGTTTTTATGTTAATAAGATTAGGATTTTTTATGTATCTTTTTCTATGCTTTATTTAATCTTTTTGCATATCGGTAAAGTTAGGGAACATGTTTAGACATCTCTTTTGTTTGAAATTTTTTTGTTTTTTTTCTCTTTCTTTTCTTATTTATTTTTACATATCAATAGGGTAGGAAAATACATATATATATATATATATATATATATATATATATATTGTTGATTCATTTGTATTTTATTCTTTTGCATATTAATAGGTTAGGAGTATTTTTATGCCTCTATTTTGTTTATTTATTTTTATTTTCTATTCATTTATTCTCGATTTTAATTTTTTAAATGCCTCCGAACTAATTCATTGATTTTTGGGGTATACGTGGCATTAATGACAATGTTTGAGTTTCCGAAATATTAGTGTATCAATTCACCCATATTTTTTTGATTAATAGATCGATTGAATAAATTCACGTATACCAAGTTGATGGACCGACTCATTGGATGTTAATATTTATCGGGTTGATTCATCACTTTTTGATGTTGTTGGGTCGACTCATAAATGTTAATTTTAATCGACTCAATAAAAATTAATGGTGTACACTAAACATAAAAATAAAAAATCTATTTTCACAATAAAAATTACGAGTCAACTCGCTGATTTTGGGGGACATCGAAAATTTGAATTGGTTTTATTTTCAAATTAGGCACGTGGGTTAAATCACATATTTAATACATGTGGCGATTTTAAAAAATAATCAAAGATTATTTTGATTAACAAATTGCGAGTCAACTCGCTGATTTTTGGTACATTGAAAATTTGGTTCGTTTTTTTTAGAAATTGTGCATGTGGGTTAAATCACACATTTAGCACATGTGACGATTTTAAAAAAATAATCAAAGATCATTTTGATTAACAAATTGCGAGTCGACTTGCTGATTTTTGGTACATTAGAAATTTGATTCGATTTTTTTTAGAAATTGTGCACGTGAGTTAAATCACATATTTAACACATGTGGCGATTTTAAAAAAATAATCAAAGATCATTTTGATTAACAAATTGTGAATTGACTTGCTGATTTTTGGTACATTAGAAATTTGATTCGATTTTTTTAGAAATTATGCACGTGAGTTAAATCACATATTTAACACATGTGGTGATTTTAAAAAAATAATCAAAGATTATTTTGATTAACAAATTGCGAATCGATTCGCTGATTTTTGGTACATTGGAAATTTGGTTCGATTTTTTTAGAAATTGTGCACGTGGGTTAAATCGCCAATTTAATACACGTGGCGATTCAAAAAAAAAAATTATTATGATATAAAAATTACGAGTCGACTCGCTGATTTTAGAGAATTGAGAATGCGAATCGAATTTTTTTTTCAAAAAAATTAGGTTTCTTTTGATTAACAAATTGCGAGTCGACCCGCTGATTTTTGAGACATTGAAAATTTGAATCGATTTTATTTTTAAGCACGTGGTTAACTCACCGATTTAATACATGTGACAACTCAAAATTTGCGAGTTAACCCACTGAATTTAATGCACGTGACGACTCAGAAATCAAATTTCTTTGATAAATATCATCAATGAGCCAATTCATTAATTTCATGTACGTGGCATTGAAAATCAATTTTCTATTATTCAAAGTATGATCGATTTGATCCATTAATTTTTGGTGTCATGAATGCCTCATTAAATCATGTAATTATTTTAACCGTAGGATTTGTTTAGTAAATCCGATGCAATTTGATGATGATTGGACCCTATTTTGACTTTTAGTCTTTGAATGTTGACTGTAGGATATTTTTGGATCGTAGTAGAGACTGATCATCTTGATCAGGCGGGTTCGATGCCTAACACCTTCCGAAATCCGTAACCTGACCCCTTACCCATCTCTCTGATCCACGGACCGACCCATATCCATTTGGAGTTAATTTTGGTTCCTAGACCTAAACTAGGTGGCGACTCCATTTTCTCTTAAAAATCCCCGAGATACGTAGATCGGACCCCTAATCCGCTATTTAGCGGACGGCCGCGGGGGTCGAGGCGATTTCAGTAGGTAGAGTAGAACTTCCCAAAAAAAATTAGTTCATTACTCTTTCACCCTGGACAGGTAGAGTAGGACTTTCAAAAAATTAGTTTATTACTCGTTCACCTATAGTAGGTAGAGGAAGACATTCAAATTTTGCTCAGATTATGCTCACTTTGCTTAGATTATGCTCAATTTATGCTCAGATTATGCTTAGTTTTTTTTTCTCAATCTTTGCTCAGTTTCACACAATACATACACTCACACTTGCACTTTTTAGTCAGGGAGAATTCTCTAAAATTCAAGGATCTGACACTGTCAGTGAGAGCTCACGCTCAAGGACCTGACAACTTTTTAGTTCGGGGAGAGTTTTACGCTCAAGGATCCGAACATCCTGACGAATTGCTAAATCAGGCATCTGTAGACACCCCATTTTCGCATCCGCCTGATTAATCAACTCATCAACCCGATCGCAATGATTCTCAATGATGGATGTGTATTCCATTGCTTTATTTTGTTACCAGATGTGTTTCAGAAATCCGGGTGAGGTATCTCGAACTGATAAAACATTAGAAACCACGTTACGCTAGAAAAATACGATCCCAGAAACATAGAAATCATCATCTTTCAGACAAAAAGAAGCTTCACGATAAAAATCACTAAAAAACTACCAAATTACCAAAATACCCCTAATATCAAAACGACCCTAGAACCTACGTTACGCTTAGGAAAACTCTCTCAAACACATAAAATAACAAATCGAAATCAAATAAATCATTTCGCCAATTTTCACAAAATTTGACAAAATTACGAAAATGCCCCTCATAAAGTTCACAACCATTTCACACAAAAAAATTTCATAAATAACACAAACTAATATTTCCATTGAATTCCTTACAAAAAATCGATTCTAAAACATCCTAGAACATTAAAAACCAACTTAAAACGTGAAAAATCCTCTCCAGGGGTAAAACGGTAATTTCACAATTTTCATAATTAAAATTTTCAAAATTAATAAATAAAAAATTAAATAATTAAATTGAAACATTAATGAAATTAATTTAAAAGTTTGAACTAAAAAAATCGATCAATCGGGCTCTCATGAAAAATTGTTGAGGGTTCGTGAGATATTTCTTTAAGGACCCCTCCATTTGGGGGTCCAAAGAATTAAAGATATAATAGAGGAGGGCTCTCCAAAAAATTAAAGTCAATCAAGCAAGACTAAGGTCAAGGTATTAAAGTCAATTAAGTGAGATTAAAGTCAAAATTAAAGTCAATTAAGTAAGACTGAAGTCAAGATATTAAAAGTCAATCAATTAAGACTAAAGTCAAAATATCAAAAGTCAATCAAATAAGACCAAAAGTCAAAAATCCTAATAGAGTTCTAATTAAATAATAACTCTATTTAATAGAGTTCTAACTAAAATACAACTCTACCTAAAACAATTCTAATTAAAATACAATTTTAAGTAAAAGAACTCTAATTAAACACTAACTCTATCTAAATCAACCCTTGAAAAAAATCTATAAATAGGGGTGCTCATACCCTATTTTCGTATCAAGTCATAAACCCTAAGAGAAGTAGGTCTAAAAGCCCCCCTAGCCTCCCATAAACCCTAGTTTTAGAGTCCCAACTCTTTACCTAACATCGCTCCTTCGATTTTAGCCTAAAGAACACCTAAAAGTCCTCCAAAAACACTTCAAAATCCATTAACAAACTCGAAGAATTCAAATCCAAGAAAGAAGAGATACCTTGCCTCGGAGATCGGAAATCAAATCCGGAGACAGAACGAAGCAAGAAGTACGGTACAAGGAGTAATTTTTGTCGGATCTGAAGGAACAAAGTCTTTGCTATCGGAAAGGTATAACTTCTTATTTTTTATTTTATTATTATTTAGGTTTTTTAGCAATGTAACCTATTTGGGAAGTTAGTAGAGACCGGCCTTGGCCGGGCGGGGTTGGTGCCTAACACCTTCCAACCCCGTAACATGATCCCCGAATTCAGTTTTTTTTCTGTTCTAGATTAGTTCTTTATCTGTTTAGAGTCATTGATTGGTTCCTAGACCGTAATAACTAGGTGGCGACTCCCAGACCTCAAGGGTCAAAAGCGGATCCGCGCACCCCGCGGATCGAGGGCGCTTTCAGCGGGGTTGCGATCATAGTTAGTAAATTCGCGACTGATTCACGAATTAGACGCGAATTAGACGAATAATATTCTTCCCGATTAAAACTGCCTTTGGTTTCAAAGATTCAGATTAATTCGTTGATCTTTGAATCCCAACAACTAGATAGCGATTTGTATGTATATTCCGTAAGTATTTTAATAACATACTTCATATTTCTTTGTTCTCAAGTCTCACTTCAAAACTCAAGAGAAGGGAAAAAAAAACCTTAAGTTGAAAATCGCCTCCACCTGCCCAACGCGAAGTTTACTCGTTCGCTACCGTGGTCCATGATGATTTTGGCATTAATTAGTACATGTTTTATACTTTTCATTTACATTGATTATTAGATGGATTAAAATTAAATCTTTAATTGCGAATATATATTTTATTAGATGAATGTGATTGTAGATAATTTACTTAAGATATTTTTAATTCAAGTATTGATAATTTGATTAGTAGATTAGAAGTAATAGGTCATATCATATGTTTTATATATATATATATATATATATATATATATATATATCCGAATTTTTGAAAGTTTTAGAAATTATTGAATCTGAATCATTCTCGAACTATTTTCGTATAGTATTTTTACCATCATACGTTTTTTTCGCCGAATTTTCAAGCGAACCAGTGCATCGCTATTCCAAATGGCATCCGATTTATTTTCGTGCCATTTTTTCCCCGTCCACCGAATTGCTAACTATGGTTGCGATAGCTTCTCTTCATTTATTTAGTATCCAAAATTTTCCACATTTCACATTTCATAGGTAAAACGACCATGACCCATCACAATTATTTCATCTAAATATTTAAGAGGAGTTTGGATCATGTCCTTCATAAAATTAGATTGTAAAATAATTCCCACTCTTTTGGGCCCACTAAACACTTTCGAAATCAATCTGATTATAGTCTATGCTTAATTGATCCAAACTTCGAATTCCTAATCAAGGAAACTTTTGAATCTTCCGTTGGGCAAGAGGTGGGCCATGCATTCATGACTAGTAACGTGTCAAGATTTTGCCACTTGGAGTGAAAGGAATCTACGAGTTGTGTTGCAATATAAGTCCTTGGAGTGCCAGATTTTAGTCTCTTGTGTTTAATTTTCCAAAATTGCCCACACACATATTTAGTCTCTTACGTTTAGTTTTCCAAAATTGCCAACACGCATATGTGATTAAAACGTACAGCTCCACGAGCCACCACCATTCACCATAATTGAACACCAACCAACCACCCATTATTCAAGATAGATTTTATTGCACACCAACTTTGGCAAACGGCACCCCAATTCATATGCATACGTCTTGGGTGCCGTTAGTAAAATTTGGTGTGGCAATATAAGCTCTCTTATCTAAGAAGAGTGTTTATCCTGGGCCACGTGTACTTATCTTATATAAAAAACACCCAATCTTACTATAGGGTACCATACAACTATTGCCATTACCTCTGATTGCATGATTTTTTCTTAATTTTTACTCCTTATCTTGTATCTTAAATTTGAGTCAATTAGAAGTAGAATTGGTCATAGTTACTTTTAGTGGTTAGAGTTTAATTAAAATTATGTAACGGAGTTCTATTATAATTCTAAGTTATATTTCTTAAAGGGTTAATGACTATGAGAATATGTACCAATTAGTCCCTTAGAAAAGAATAGAATTTAAGTCCCACTTAATAAACTATTCACATGTTTTGAATCTTTTGAAGATTTTTTTTCATAAAAATACCTGAAATACACTTTTAACAACTTTACAAAGTGGTTTAATCTAAAAATATAACGAGTCCAATAAAACAATCAAACAATTTATTTGGATTTTTGTGGAAATAAAAAAAATTAACGATTTTTTAATATTAAAATCTATTTATAAATTCAATAAAATTTTATTTGACTCATTGAATTACACTTGCTAATTTTTTTCGTTGAATCAATTAGATGAAAATTCAAGTCGAGCTTCCAAATAATATTTTAATTAGTTGAAATTATTTATATTTTTTTAATAAATCTAACATACATAGATCAAATTAGTTTGATGACAATGATAATCATACCCATCATCATCATCTACATGAGTTAAAAATGACTAGGTTTGGGAAGAGAAAACAAAGAATTTATTTATTTATTTTCGTTTAGATCTTTTTCTCTTTCATTCTTATAAAAGAGATGACTATAGTCAAGGGGCATAGCGTTAATTTTAAAACATAGGATTACTTCAAATATTCTCAAATAAACACGTTTCTTTAGACCTCAAAATTCGTTGAAAGGATAATTGTGGAATTTTTGCTTCAAAAATCCTTTTCAGGCTAATATTTGATAAAATGAGTACTAAAGAGTCCATATTTTTTCAGAAGGGACTTTTTTGTACATATTTAAAAAAAAATAGGTCTATGGGGTCATTGTCCCTTTCTTTAATCAGTCATATGTATTGATCCTTTAATCCCCACTTCATTTTATCTTTATAAATCAATACAATCTAGTGTTTTTATATACAATTGGTATCCATATCCATTTGTAGAATAATGAAATTTGAATGATTCCCTAGATTGAACTATAATAAACCTAATAGGATTTGTACATAGAGAATTTAAAACCTAAAAGACTAAATAAAAATAAATCCTAATAAATAGACTAGACTAATCTTGATTTTACCATAATCTTCACAAGGAAAGATTAAGTTTATCAATATACACCTTAATTAATTATAGTGCACCCAATGTCACACATACTAGAATACAATTAATATTAAATGATGAGTGTTTTTCACGTTGGTTGTACATGGGGCATGTTTCACGTTGGGTTCGGAAGTAATTAATTTATATTGACATTGACATGGACCTTATCGCCATCTTCTTCGATTTCATTTTCATACAACTAGCTCTTATTGCTATAAAAGGGATAGGGGATCTGATAAGTGACATTCACCCAAAACTTTTGGAACTCCTCTTAGTGCAAATCTTGTATCCTAAGAAAATGAGTGGACAACTGATTAAAGAACTTTCCTTCAACACATCAGCCAATGTGGTTTGGAAGTTGCTTAATTCAGAACAGCTTCCCGTTCTTCTCAAGGTTTGGCTACCAAATATATTCTTATCGATTGAAAAAATGGGAGATTGTCAAGTTGTCACTCTTAAGCCAAGTATATATATTTTTATGTATATAGTACTTTTAATATATTTAATGATTTGATAACTCCGTCAAATGGACTTAAATATATGTTGGAAATAGTTGAAATGAATAGATGAAAATCAAAGTTTAGACAAGTTGTTTACTTTAAATAGATTGATTACAAGATCATTCATTGCATCAATCTTGAGGGAACCAACTAAATATTTGTATTTCTCTTTATATATGTTTACATCTTTAATTTTTCTATATTATTCTTGGATCATTTCCTTACCATTTCTTTTTGTGATTGAGTTAGGGAATTGTGAACCTCTTACCTGGACAGAAAAAATTAAGCCATGCAATAGCGAAACATAGGCAATGGAACAGACTGGTGGAGGGTTTATTTATTTGGGATTTACCAAGTATGTAGTTACATTTACAATCATGCTGACAGGCAATACTTCGTGCTCCTTTAAAATCGAAATCTCCTATGAACTTAATGTGGAACTGTAGACACCCCATTTTTGCATCCGCCTGATTAATCAAGTCGTCAACCCGATTGCAAAGGTTCCCAATGATGGATGTCTATTCCAATGCTTTATTTTGTTACCAGATATGTTTCAGAAATCCAGATGAGGTATCTCGAACTGAAAAAACTTAGAAACCACGTTACGCTAGGAAAATACTCCCCCAGAAACATAGAAATCATCATCTTGTAAACCAAAAAGAAGCTTCACGATAAAAATCACTAAAAATGACCAAATTACCAAAATACCCCTAACATCAAAACAACCTTAGAGCCTACATTACGCTTAGGAAAACCCGTTCAAACACATAAAACAACAAATCGAAACCAAGTAAACCACTTCGCCAATTTTCACAAAATTTGACAAAATTACGAAAATACCCCTCATAAAGTTCACGACCATTTCATACAAAAAACTTCATGAATGATAAAAACCAACATTCCCATTGAATTCCTTACGAAAAATTGATTCCAAAACATCCTAGAACATTGAAAAACGACTTAAAACGTAAAAAATCCTCTCCGAGGGTAAAATGGTAATTTCACAATTTTAATAATTAAAAATTTTAAAATTAATAAATAAATCATTAAATAATGTAAAGTGAAACATTAAGAAAATTAATTATAAAATTTAAACCAAAAAATTGATCAATCAGGCTTTCAAGAAAAATTGTTGATGGTTCGCAAGATATTTCTTTAAAGACCCCTCCATTTTGGGGTCCAAAGAATGAAAGATATAATAGAGGGGGATTCTCCAAAAATTTAAAGTCAATCAAGAAAGACTAAAGTCAAGATATTAAAGTCAATCAAATAAGACTAAAGTCAAAATTAAAGTCAATTAAGTAAGACTAAAGTCAAGTATTAAAGTCAATCTCATAAGACTAAAGTCAAAACCCTAATCTAAACTAATCAAGTCAATCTTATAAGACTAAGGTCAAAACCCTAAATCAAAACCCTAATCTAAACTAATCAAGTCAATCTCATAAGACTAAATTCAAAACCCTAAATTAAAACCCTAATCTAAACTAATCAAGTCAATCTCATAAGACTAAAGTCAAAACCCTAAATTAAAATCCTAAAGACTAAGTCAAAACCCTAATTGAAACCCTAATCAAACCCTAATGCTTCTAAAAACTTTATAAATAAGAGCCTTCACACCCTATTTTCGTATCAAAGAAAAAACCCTAGGAAAAGTAGGTGAAGAAGCCTCCACAACCCCTCCAAAATCCTAATTTTGGAGTCCCAACTCCTTACCTAACACCCCTGCTCTGATTTTAGCCTAAAAAACACTCAAAAACCTCTCAAAAACATCCCAAAAATTCACAATAAATTCGAAGCACCCAGATCCAAGAAGGAGATACCTTACCTCGGAGATCAGAAATCAGATCCGGAGATATAACTAAGTAAGGAATACGGTACAAGGAGCCATTCTCACCAGATCTGAGGGAATAGTACTTTTGCAGATCGAAGGTAAGCTTTTTTTTATTATTTTTTTAATATAGGTTCGTCATTAGCAATGTAGCTTTATTTGGGATAAGTAGAGACCGGCAATGGCCGGGCGGGGTTGGTGCCTAACACCTTCCAACCCCGTAACATGATCCCCGGATTCAGATTTTCTGTAGTAGAGTAGTTTTTATCCATTTTAGAGTCAGTTTGGTTCCTAGACCACAATAACTAGGTGGCGACTCCCAAACCTCAAGGGTCAAAAGTGGATCCGCGCACCCCGCGGATCGAGGGCGCTTTCAGGAACACAAGGGTACTCTTGTCAGTCATTTTCTCCATTTGGACTTGTACATCAAGATTGCGGAAGAAATCGTAAATCAAGCCCATTAGAAAACCGAATAAATCAAGTTATACCCTAAGATATGCCGAGAGAACCTGAATATTATATGTTACTCTAAAATAAATCAGGTTTCTAGTATGTGTGAAGTATTGTTTGTGTATGTACCATCGAGTCTTACGTGTGTCTGTTAAGTAGGTTGTGTTTGGTATTACTTTGTAAGTTTTAAGTAACCTCTATAATAAAACCTTGGTGTGCAATCATGTTTTTAATTAACAAGCATTAGATTCCTCATGAAAGGCTCAATAAAATCTATTTCTCTTCCGATCACTGTCATGTGTCGAACAACAACATTGGTAAAAGATGACAATTGATTGAGTTGTTAGAAAAGAAAGAAAATATAGGACACAAGAAAAACTTGTGAGAATCATTTGTGTTTATGTATATTGTCAAGGGACTAAGCCTACTCATGTCTTCAATTATCTAAATTTAGCTCAATTGTGTCAAAAATTTGATTCAAACAAAATCCATTTAATAATTACAATTGGCCTTAAAAATTTCCCTGAGCCCATGTAACTAATATATTATTAGGCTGTTTCTGGCCATATTCATGATAGTAACAATGAGAAAGTTTGTAGGTGAAGGGCTTGGAGAGAAAAAGAAGATGATTAATCAAACTTGATAAATATTGGAATTAAAGAGTACACTCAAGAAGTGCAAATTGGTACTACATTATCATTTGAAGAACATAAGAAAACTTACTCAAGAAATTCAGCAATGTTCTTGTATGGATCTATGAGAATATGTTAGTTATAAATACCATGTCGTCTTTCATCAAAATAGATTGTACCAAAATAGATCAAGACATAATTTCAAGGGTGATTTTTAAAGTCAAAGTTTATCGATCAAGAATGATGCAGTTGAAACCAGTGATAAAAATGTTATGACCGACAAAAATGATCCATCATACTGCTCATATAAGAGATGAAGGTTGTCATTTGCAAAAGAATAAGATATTTTTTTAAGTTCTAAAGGTGTTGAACGAGTCAATGTCAAATACAAAGAACTTAATCATCCTTGATTTCACAAAGAAGATTGAAGGCTATTCATCATCAAAAGAAGACCTTACTCGATAGAACAATCAAGACATCGAGGTCCTAGAATCTTGACCAAATCAAGTAACATTTCACCATATGAGGCATTCTTTGGTCGAAAATTTTTCCTATCTTTCCAAGAAAAAGATAACCTTTGTTAGTCCCTCACAACTCCTAAAAAAACTCAATAGCATTTTCTTTCTAAACTACACCAACCGACCTTGGGAGGGAAGTCTTGTATGAACTATGTTTTAACCTGATCCCAAAAGAGAAAAGAAAGATTTGGGGTACGTAGGCAACCTAAGAAGTTACTTCAAGCCTGATCACATATACACAAAAAAATGTATTCTCTTAATAAAAGTGTCATCCAAAAGGAAAATACCCTATTGGAAGAATCGAAAGAAAATAATTCCAAACTAGGGACACTAGAAAAAGAAAATCAACAGAATTGACAGAAAAGAAAAGAATGTCAAATTAAGGGTGTTCAAAAAAAGAGTTAAAATAATTTACAGAAAAGAAAAGAATGCCAAACCAAGGCATGAAAAAATAGAGAGAATCAAAAAAATTGACAGAAAGGAGAGAATATTAGACTAGGGGCATTCTGGAAAGGCGAGCCTTATACTTTTTCTTTCTAAACCATGTCCTAAGCCCACTTATTAAGTCCTCCCGAATGTTAATTTACTCGGTTAAGGTGCAAGGAACCAAGAAGTTGTCAAGTTGAATATTCAAAATTATCAAGAAAAAAATAGAAGCCCGCTAAGTTGAAAACTCGAAAGGGCGACTTAGGCAAAAGTTAGGGCATAACCATAAAACAAAAAGGCCAACTAGGTTGAAACCTGAAAATACGACCTAGAAAAAAATCAAGGTATTCTTAAAAAAAAAAAAGCAAAACCCGTTAGGTTGAAAACCTAAAAAAGACAACCTAGGCAATAATTAGGGCACCAACAAAAAGGAAAAGAAAAATCTCATTAAGAAAAAAAAAATTGAGAAGGAAGTTGTCAAGTTGAATATTCAAGATCATCAAGAAAATAAAGAAGCCCACTAAATTGACAACTCGAAAGGGCGACTTAGGCAAAACTTAAGGCATAACTATAAAAAAAAAAGAAGGCCTGCTAGGTAGAAAACCTAGAAAGATGACCTAGGCAAAAATCAAGGCACCCTCAACAAAAGAAAATTAAAATTCGTTAAGTTGAAAACCTGAAAAGATGACTTAGGCAAAAATTAGGACATAAAAAAAAGGAAAGGAAAACTCTCATTGATCTTTGGTTTTTTTGGTAAATAGATGTTAGAGAACAAAAGTACTTTTGGAAGGGTGAATAAGGGAGTGGCATGTGTAAAGGTGGAGTGGTAGGTAAAAAGTAAACTTTGGTTCATTTATAAATAACACATAAAGCAAGGGTAGAAGTATATTTTTGAAATAGAACAATGGGAGAACAAAAATACTTTTGAGAGGGTGAGTAGGAGAATGACATGTGTAAAGGTAAAATGGTAGGTCAAAAGTAGATCTTAGTTCATTTGTAAATAACACATAAAGCAAGTGTGGAAGTATAATTTTGAAATGGACTAATGGGAAAACTTTATGTATGTGAAAGCGCCCTCGATCCGCGGGGTACACGGATCCGCTTTTGACCCTCGAGGTTTGGGAGTCGCCACCTAGTTATTATGGTCTAGGAACTAAACTGACTCTAAAATGGATAAAAACTAATCTACTACAGAAAATCTGAATCCGGGGATCATGTTACGGGGTTGGAAGGTGTTAGGCACCAACCCCGCCCGGCCATTGCCGGTCTTTACTTATCCCAAATAAATCTACATCGCTAGTGACAAACCTAGATTAAAAATAATAAAAAAAAGCTTATCTTCGATCTGCAAAAGTGCTATTCCCTCAGATCTGGTGAAAACGGCTCATTGTACCTTATTCCTTACTTCGTTCTATCTCCGGATCTAATTTCTGATCTTCGAGGTAAGGTATTTCCTTCTTGGATCTCGGTGCTTCGAATTTGTTGTGGATTTTTGGGATGTTTTTGAAAGATTTTTGGGTATTTTTTAGGCTAAAATCATAGCAGAGGTGTTAGGTAAGGAGTTGAGGCTCCAAAATTAGGATTTTGGAGAGGTTGTAGAGGCTTCTTCACCTACTTTTCCTAGGATTTTTTCTTTGATACGAAAATAGGGTGTGGAGGCTCCTATTTATAAAGTTTTTAGAAGCATTAGGGTTTGATTAGGATTTCTTTTAGAGTTTTAATTAGGGTTTTGACTTTGGTCTTATGAGATGGACTTAGTCTTTAGGGCTTTGACTTAGGGTTTTGACTTTAGTCTTATGAGAATGACTTGATTAGTTTAGATTAGGATTTTGATTTAGGGTTTTGACTTTAGTCTTATGAGATTGACTTGATTAATTTAGATTAGGGTTTTGATTTAGGGTTTTTACTTTAGTCTTATGAGATTGACTTTAATACTTGACTTTAGTCTTACTTAATTGACTTTAATTTTGACTTTAGTCTTATTTGATTGACTTTAATATCTTGACTTTAGTCTTGTTTGATTGACTTTAAATTTTTGGAGAACCCCTCTCTCTTATATCTTTAATTCTTTGGACCCCCAAATGGAGGGGTCCTTAAAGAAATATCTTGCGAACCATCAACAATTTTGCCTGAAAGCCTGATTGATCGATTTTTTTGTTCACATTTTAAAATTAATTTTATTAATGTTTCACTTTACATTATTTAATGATTTATTTATTAATTTTGAAAATTTTAATTATTAAAATTGTGAAATTACCATTTTACCCTCGGAGAGGATGTTTTACGTTTTAAGTCGTTTTTCCATGTTCTAGGATGTTTTGGAATCAATTTTTCGTAAGGAATTCAATGGGAATATTGGTTTTTATCATTTATGAAGTTTTTTGTATGAAATGGTCGTGAAGTTTATGAGGGGTATTTTCGTAATTTTATCAAATTTTGTGAAAATTGGCGAAGTGGTTTACTTGGTTTCAATTTGTTGTTTTATGTGTTTGAGTGGGTTTTCCTAAGCGTAATGCAGGCTCTAGGGTTGTTTTGATGTTAGGGGTATTTTGGTAATTTGATCAATTTTTAGAGATTTTTATCGTGAAGCTTCTTTTCGTTTGCAAGATGATGATTTCTATGTTGCTAGAGTCAGCGTAGCGTGGTTGCTAAGGTTTTGTCAGTTCGAGATACCTCATCCGGATTTCTGAAACACATCTGGTAACAAAATAAAATAATGGAATACACATCCATCATTGGGAATCATTGCGATCGGGTTGACGAGTTGATTAATCTGACGGATGCAAAAATGGGGTGTCTACAGATGCCCCTCTTTGGCAGAGGATTGAAGCAAACTAGATAGCAAATCTATTTTGGTAGATAATGCGATATCTGAATGCCAAAGCTAGTGACAGTTCATTTTGCAGCCTGATTTAGCAATTCGTCAAGATGTTTGGATCCTTGAGCGTAAAACTCTCCCCGAACTAAAAAGTTGTCAGGTCTTTGAGCGTGAGCTCTTACTGACAGTGTCAGATCCTTGAATTTTAGAAAATTCTCCCTGACTAAAAGAATAAATGTGCAAGTGTGTGCACTGTGTGAAATTGAGTAAAATCTGAGTAAAACAAAACTCGAGAAAGTTTGAATGAGATTTGAGACAAATCTGAACAAAAGTTAAGAAAAAGTTGAATGTTATACTCTACCTACCCTGGGTGAAAGAGTAATGAGCTTATTTTTTTGGAAAATTCTACTCTACCTACTCGGAGTAAAAGAATAATGAACTAATTTTTTTTTGAAGTCCTACTCTACCTGCCTAGGGTGAAAGAGTAATAAACTAATTTTTTTAATGAAGTTCTACTCTACCTACTCGGAGTGAAAGAGTAATGAACTAAGCTTTTCGGGAGTCTTACTCTACCTGTCCAGGGTGAAAGAGTAATGAACTAATTTTTTTTAGGAAGTTCTACTCTACCTACTCGGAGTGAAAGAGTAATGAACTAATTTTTGTTGGGAAGTTCTACTCTACCTACTTGAAGTGAAAGAGTAATGAACTAAGCTTTTTGGGAGTCCTACTCTACATGCCCATGGTGAAAGAGTAATGAACTAATTTTTTTGGAAAGTTCTACTCTACCTACTCGGAGTGAAAGAGTAATGAACTAATTTTCTTTTTTAGCCTGCCCAGGGTGAAAGAGTAATGAACTAATTATTTTGGGAAGTTCTACTCTACCTACTCGGAGTGAAAGAGTAATGAACTAATTATTTTGGAAGTCCTACTCTACCTACTCGGATTGAAAGAGTAATGAACTAATTATTTTGGGAAGTTCTACTCTACCTACTCGGAGTGAAAGAGTAATGAACTAATTGTTTTGGGAGTCCTACTCTACCTACTCGGAGTGAAAGAGTAATGAACTAATTGTTTTGGGAATCCTACTCTACCTGCCCAGGGTGAAAGAGTAATTAACTAATTATTTTGGGAAGTTCTACTCTACCTACTCGGAGTGAAAGAGTAATGAACTAATTTTTTTGGGGAACGAACAGGAGATTAACCTCGCATTTGAATTCTTTTTTTAATAAAAAGTTGGATTTTATGAAGGTCCGGTAAACATTTTAACTCTTTTTGAATCTGAGGAGTTTTTAAAATTGCTATCAAGAGGGTAACCTTTAATTCAAAGTTAACCTTATCCTTTGGGGTTGAAATTGACCAGGCATCAGAACAAAAATGCCCCTAGTTTGACAAGGAACATTGCACTGGGGATAATTGAACATAATTTGAAAACGAATGCCCCTAGTATAAGGGGAAAACTATATTCTTTAGAAAAAGAAAGTGCCCTTGTTATGAAAATTTGAAATCCTTGATTACCGCAAGCGCAATAAAGGTTTAACTTTTAATTTTGACTTTTTATATTGAAGATTTTGATTCAGGCTCAAAGAAATTGGAACAAAATATTTCTTTCTGAAATTCATCGTAGAATTTGTTTTTTCTCCCCGTCGGTTCACTTAGGGACATGAAAGTCTTAAGATCAATCATAGACGAGATACTTGTATCCGTCTATATTTGGTTCAAACTGGGTATTGAAACTTGATCATTCGAACTTCTAATGTTTTGGCTCGGACTGTCTTTTCAGCTTCTCAACTCAACGGAGATTTTCTTTTATTTTTTCATTGCTCTAAGTTTTGCCTAGATTGTCTTTTCAGGTTTTCAATCTAGCGAGCATGCCCTAGCTTTTGCCTAGATCGCCTTTTTAGGTTTTTGATCTAGCGAGCTTCCAATTTTTTCTCTTTTCTTTGCTCTGATTGTTGCCAAGGTCGTCCTTTCAGATTTTCAACCTTGTGAGCTTGCCTTAATTTTTGCCTAAGCCGCCCTTTTTGGGTTTTCAACTTAGTAGACTTTTTTTTCTTCTTCTTCCCTTCTGAACTTCTGGAATTGCTGTCTGATCATGCTTTGTTATCTTCCTTGACTTCTCAAACGGTACTTAAGAGGACTTTCATGGGTAAGCTTAGGACTGGGTATAAAAAGAAAGGGATTTTGAAGCTCAAAAACCCGAATGCCCCTTGTATGGCATTTCTTTTATTTTGCTTTGAATTTTCATCCCCATTTTGAAGATATTTCTTTTTCTTTTGAATTTTTTTCTTTTAGATTTTTTCTTTGTCGAGGAATCTATTTTTTATTTTGATGTGGTCGGGCCTGAAGTAACTTCTCAGGCTGCCTACGTACCCCAAATTTTTGGGATCAGACCAAAACGTAGTTCGGATTTTCCCTCCCCTAAGTTAGGTGATCGGGCTAAGAAAGAAAAATGCATAATTTTTCTTTTTGAAAAAGATTGCAAAGGGGTTGAGAAAGGATATATTGAACTGGGTAACAGGAGAATTGATTCGGCCAAAGATGGCCTCCTTAAATGTAGTATCGTTTGATTCGGTCAAGGTTGGTCGGTTCTGATAATTATATTCCATCATGATCTTGAAGTCTAACAGTTTTTTCAGATAATATTTTCTTAATGATTGAATCTCTCCAATTGGGTTCAAACTTTCTAGGATCGAGGAAGAGTACTAAAAATTATTATTATTATTAATTTTTTTTAGGTAGTCTGATGCTTAGATCCTTGACTTATAAGTGATGAACTTTGACTTTCTTGTCAAACATGCGAGTGATTCCTTTCCATTGACAGACCCAATCTGTTTCTAACAATTAACTTCCATCAAGACCTTGAGATACATGATTTTCCCTTTTAACCGGTAAGATTGCTTCCATATCATACTAGAGTGACTCTAGTAGAAAACTGTATTGAAGTATAATATGTCCATAATGCGAATGGTAACTTCTCTGGCCAATCTCGGTATGATGTGTGATTGACACATTTTCACGATGATTGTCTAGAGACTTTTACTAGCTGCTTCAACTATTTCATCGATTTTAAAATTCCAACACTGATGCATCTTATAATCCCTCCTCTGACTATGTCAGTCTATTCTGGTTGGTGTTCTCACAGGATGGGTATATATTTTATGTTGAACAACACTCCAAATTTAACCGACATATCCTCATAGGACCATGTAAGCAAGTCTTTTGAATTTTCTGAATAAATTCATCATCTCTTTGTGCTCTTCTGGGGATAAGTTAGTTCCAATCTGAATTTCTTGAGAATTATTTTTGTTTCAAGGTCAATGACCTTTAATTCCTTGAGCAAGGCATTTATCTTCTCATTCAAGAGGGGGTTCCTTATTAAAGGAATTTCTCTTTGAAGTCAATTATTAGCTAACTCATTAATGCACTCAAGGTATTCAAAAATTTCTTTATTCAATTAAATTTAGATGGGGCGACTGACACCATTGCAGACTCGACAAACTAACTTGACTAGAACAAAATAAGAAATAAAAAGACAGACTTGATTACTGAATTGATAGAAAGAACTGGACTCAAGACTCATAAACAACTAAAGACAATTACCCACAACGGACTTGATTACAAACTGAGGACTCGAGAAACTATTTCCGAGCGATTGGACTGAGTCTTCTTCTTTAGATTCTTTGCATTCTTCAGACTTACTTCTTTTCTCTTGGCCAAGACTGCATTTGGTGGTGAAAACCTCATTAGGGACCTTCACTTTGGTAAGAGGAGGGCTAGGATGTTTATCATTGACTGATCGGATGAGAAGGATTGGGTCAAATGAGAATTGAATATTGGATACCATGTTCAAAGTCTGAGGAGGTTGGTAAATGGGTAGAGGGTTGGTAGTAACATTTGGCTGCTCAGGGACAGGGACAGTAACTTTTTTGGCGTCAATGAGGTCTTGAACTGTATGACGAAGAGCGACGCAACGATCAGTAAGATGACCGGAATTTTAGTGAAACTCACAAAATAGGTTGGGATTGTGAGAAGTGGGAAGTGGATTTGGTAAAGGTCGAGGTTGGAGAGGTGCAATTAGCCCTTTACTTAATAGTTTTTAAAAGACAATGCTTAAAGGCATACCAAGATTGGTGAATTTTCTACGTGGTCGAGGTTGATTAGGGTTAACTTGGTTACTTGGCAGGATAGTAGATTGGACGGGTGTAGTAGACGTATTGGCTACATAGGGTTGGTCAACGCTAGGCTTGGAATTGGTGAAAAGCTTTTTGAACTTGTTGTCAGAAGCATTAGAAAGGATTCCGGAAGCGAAAGCATTTTCCAATTGGCTACCAGCTTGCAATAGAGACTCGAATGTAGGAAGGTATTGGGAGACTAGATGTCGGGCATACCCTTGCGAGAGGTTTTTTAAAATAATAGTCACTTGTTCTTTTTCTGAAGGTCTATCCCACATTTGTGCAGCCTTGGCCCTCCAACGACCGATGAAGTCAGTAAATGTTTCCCCATTCTTCTGTTTAGTTGCCTCCAAATCCCTTCTTGAAGTCTCAATCTCGGTACTGTATTTATACTGATGCTAGAAAGCTTGTGACATGTTCTCCCATGTACCTACTATAGTTGGGTCTTGAGACATCAACCATCGCAAAACTGACCCGGATAGAGTTCTTTGAAATAGCAATGTCATCTGTTCATCACTGAGTCCCATAGTGCGCATGTTAGTAACATACACCTTAAGATGCGTTTTTGCACAACCTACCCCACTGAACTTGTCCATTTCGGGCATTACAAACTTCTCTGGCAAATGAATTCTAGGGATGCGGTTTAGGGCTTCAATGCCTGCTGCGATTTCATCAATACCCTTTATATTCTTCAAAGCTGACTCCAGTTGAGACATTCTGTTGGCTAACACTGGATTCTCATCAACATACTCTTCGTCTCCGTCGAGTTCGAAGACTTCACATGGACGTTTCTCTTTTACTTTCTTTCCTTTTGGGTCATCTAGGGGATTGCCCGTTGATTCCGATGTCTGTTCTAAGATTTCCACTTTGCCCTTTATACTGTTGATATCATTGGAAAAGGTTGCCAAAATCTTATGAATTTCTGTGAGCTCAGATTCTGAAGCCATTTATGCCTGTTGACTTGGTACCAACGTTCGTTCTAACCTACTGGACTTACGACTCCAACTAGGAGGTGGACGCTTGAGTTTGGGTGCAATGATAATCCTGAAAACCCCATCAAAGGTGGATTACTAGTCACGGACCCTAAAGTAAACTTTTAATAAATAGAGGTTTCTCTTGATAGCATGGGTTAAGTTAACCCCTAGATTCAAAATCTTTAACCAATGAAATATTTCGATCAAGAAATATGATTTACTGATCTTTTTAAGTATGTAATATTCAGTCCATTGAATCAAACTGGCCGATGCAAGGTGATTGGGACTATGTACCCATTTAAGTTTGGGCCGGTTCGACCCAATGGATTTGAATATTCTACTTGCATCACTTCATCCAATATTTTAAGTCAATTAGTTCAACCGAGCCATATACTGATCCATAAGATCCATTTACCAATTGACCTAATTGGTTTAGCTTGATATTGACCAGTATGTCTCACCAATTAAGTTTATTGGGTTGGACCGATATTGCAGGTTTGATTGGAGCGATGTAGACCGGTCTACCTACTTACTTTTTGGTTGGATTAATAGAGCAACCCAGGAACACCCACGATAAGTTCGAGTCGTGACCTACAGGGAAGGTTTCTAGACTCTAGGCTTACTACATGCAATGCATTTTTATCTGGCCACCCTTGCCCAAGCACGCCTATATACCTTTCGATACGTGGTGACTTGGTTTGATATACCGTATAGGTGATAATCTAAAACCTCAATTCACTTCTCTGAAGCCAAAAATAGTCAGTTTGATATCCAGTTGAGAGGTGGCGCACAATGCTGAGCAAGGGTCCACTTAAATACCTCTTGTCTAGAATAGACGTAGTCTATCCCCTTCGTACAGTCGGGTACAGCGGGGCAAGATCTTGCTTAGGCACCGATTTTGACCAATAAGTGCAATTGATATACTTAGATTATCTTTTATACCTATGGGTACGAGTCAAGAATTGTAGCTTTCATAAATGGTTTGGCATCCCACGAGGGGACCGACCACGTACTAGTACTACGTTGACAATCGGGACATGTGACAGTGTGGCTTACAATAGGTCAAAGGCTCAGGTCGCTCCAGCCTGGTGAAAGCGCCCTCGATCCGCGGGGGTGCGCGGATCCGCTTTTGACCATTGAGGTTTGGGAGTCGCCACCTAGTTATTACGGTCTAGGAACCAAATTGACCCTTAAATGGATAAAAAAGAACTAATCTACTATAGAAATCTGAATTCGGGGATCATGTTATGGGGTTGGAAGGTGTTAGGCACCAATCCCGCCCGGCCAATGCCGGTCTCTACTTATCCCAAATAGATCTACATTGCTAATGATAAACCTAAATAAAAAAAATAAAAAAAGCTTACCTTTGATCTGCAAAAGTGTTATTCCCTCAGATCTAGTAAAAACGGCTCCTTGTACCGTGTTCCTTACTTCGTTCTATCTCCGGATCTGATTTCTGATCTCCGAGGTAAGGTATCTCCTTCTTCGATCTGGGTGCTTCGAATTTGTTGTGGATTTCTGGGATGTTTTTGAGAGGTTTTTGGGTGTTTTTTAGGCTAAAATCGGAGTATGGGTGTTAGGGAAGGAGTTGGGGCTCCAAAATTAGGGTTTTGGGGAGGTTATGGAGGCTTGTTCACCTACTTTTCCTAGGGTTTTTTCTTTGATACGAAAATAGGGTGTGGAGGCTCCTATTTATAAAATTTTTAGAAGCATTAGGGTTTGATTAGGGTTTCAATTAGGGTTTAGACTTTGGTCTCATGAGATGGACTTAGTCATTAGGGTTTTGACTTAGGATTTTGACTTTAGTCTTATGAGATTGACTTGATTAGATTAGGGTTTTGATTTAGGATTTGACTTTAGTCTTATGAGATTGACTTGATTAGTTGAGATTAAGGTTTTGATTTAGGGTTTTGACTTTAGTCTTATGAGATTGACTTTAATACTTGACTTTTAGTCTTACTTAATTAACTTTAATTTTGACTTTAGTCTTATTTGATTGACTTTAATATCTTGACTTTAGTCTTGCTTTATTGACTTTAAATTTTTGGAGAACCCCTCTCTATTATATCTTTAATTCTTTGGACCCCCAAATGGAGAGGTCCTTAAAGAAATATCTTACGAACCCTCAACAATTTTGCCTGAAAGCCTGATTGATCGATTTTTTTGTTCACATTTTAAAATTAATTTTATTAATGTTTCACTTTAATTATTTAATGTTTTATTTATTAATTTCGAATTTTTTAATTATGAAAATTGTAAAATTACTGTTTTGCCCCCGGAGAGGACTTTTCACGTTTTAAGTCGGTTTTTAATGTTCTAGGATGTTTTAGAATCGATATTTCGTAAGAAATTCAATGGAAATATTAGTTTGTGTCATTTATGAAATTTTTTGTGTGAAATGGTTGTGAACCTTATGAGGGGCATTTTCGTAATTTTATCGAATTCTGTGAAAATTGGCTAAACGATTTATTTGGTTTCAATTTATTATTTTATGTGTTTGAATGGGTTTTCCTAAGCGTAATGTAGGCTCTAGGGTTGTTTTGATGTTAGGGGTATTTTGGTAATTTGATAGTTTTTTAGTGATTTTTATCGTGAAGCTTCTTTTTGTCTGAAAAATGATGATTTCTATGTTTCTGGAGTCGTATTTTCCTAGCGTAGCGTGGTTTCTAAGGTTTTGTGAGTTCGAGATACCTCATCCGGATTTCTGAAACACATCTGGTAACAAAATAAAGCAATAGAATACACATCCATCATTGGGAATCATTGCGATCGGGTTGACGAGTTGATTAATCAGGCGGATGCAATAATGGGGTGTCTACACCTGGGTGCATCAATATATCTCTCAGAATCACCTGATCAGACGGTATTGATTCCTTAGTTTGATATACCCTAAGGTACGTGACTGGAGTTGTAGTTTTCATGAATGACGTCGCATCTCCGAAGAGACCG
Source organism: Akebia trifoliata (assembly GCF_017979445.1). NCBI lineage: Eukaryota > Viridiplantae > Streptophyta > Magnoliopsida > Ranunculales > Lardizabalaceae > Akebia > Akebia trifoliata. Next base: position 39,171,384 of record NC_141385.1, on the reverse strand, counting down.
GGCCACGCACTAGTACCACGTTGGCTATATAGGACGTGTAAGTGTATAAAACAATAAACGTGCATGTGGTGTGTGCAAAACAGAGTGGGTTGTGCCCGGGGTTTTTTCAAACAAGTGGGCCCATGGGTCCAATCAAGTCAATCATTACAACGTGAATCGCATGAATATTTAATCAACACCATTCTAATCACATAGATATTTAATCAAGATCAGCAGCATTCTAAATACATGATTAAAAAAAATAAACATACCAAGCACATATCCGTATTAGAAACAAACATTTAATCCGGCACATTTCTTTATGTGTTTCAATAAAGGGTCATTTGGATGGTCCAAAATAATTTAAAATCCCAAAAGGGTATTAAATTAAGGGTGAAATGATGATTGCTGAGGTAAGGAACAATGGTTCTTTTCTTTTAACAAATTGAAAAAAAAAAAAATTGCCAAGGAGTACCAAAACTCTCCTTTCTTATTTTATTTTTTTTATAAATGATTTCAAAACCAAAAAAGAACTATATAGAAAAAAATCAAAATCATAACCTAAAAAATCACACCAAATTTGTTTGCAATCAAATAAAGGAAATAATGATTAACATCATGATATGATGTGTTCCATAAAATCAAAATCAGTGTGATAATTACTTTAAAAAAAAATTCTAAATCAAACCCGAAACAGAACATAAAGAATCGGCCCTAGGAGATCTAAGAAAAAAACTTAATGAAACCGACCCTAAAAAAAAATCATAACCTATTTATTTCTACGATGAATATTTGTAAGTCAGAAAGGTCTGTATCCGACTAATGTGCGCTGTCACTACAGCACACAATCTGAAATTAGATAAAAAAAAATTTCGTTTACAGCGTTGATTGGTGGCCGATTTTATCCTGCCATTGCCACACTCAACTTGAGATCAGATCGAGGGAAATAAAAAACTCCAAGTGAAGAAAACAAATCTCTTCTTTTTTTTTATATAATCCTGATAACGCAAAGATGGAGAACGACAATCTATTATTTTTTTTTCAAAAACAGATGAGAGATGGAGAGCAAAATGTCATAAATCTGCCAATAATGTGGTCAGTATCTTGAGGATGAAACGTCATCCTCTCCATCTTCAGAATCGGCTCAAACCCACAATCTTGATGATAAACATCGAGGAAGGATGACGTCCAACTCGTCACAATCAGCAACCTCCAATTCATTCTTCGACCACCAACAGACCCCAAGATCACATCGATCTTTGAGAGAAACTGAATCGTTAAGGTCTGATTTTTACAGAGGGAAAACAACGATTTCGATTGGACTGAGATTCCAGTCGATCGGTTGGAGCTCACATCGATCTCTGTTGGAAAACAACGAAACCGAGTAACCGACGACTTGGTACCACGGTCTCTCTTGTTAGCGACAATGAAAACAATGGTCTCTCTTGCTAGAGACGATGAGGCACTGGTCTCTCTGTTTAGAGACAAAGAACATGAGAGAAGAATGTTCTAAGGAGATGATGTGCGGTTTTAAAAAAACGGTTTTTGCTTGTTACACACCCACTTAAAATTGTTGTCAACAGAACTTAGAAAACGAAATTTAAAAAAAAAAAAAAATTGATTTTATTCTTATTACACACCAGCCCCTCATTGCTGTAGACATCACCCTTTAAAAAAAAAAATTTCTTTTATTTTCTTTTTGTTTTCTTCCTTGTTGTTTATAGGGCAACACGCCTAACCATAAAAAAAATCACTTTTTTTACTTTTTTTTTTAAGTAAAATGGTCAAATATCAAATCAAGCACACACCTAAATTTTTAATCGAAATATAATTACATGTGTAAAAAAAATCATGATCCAAAAACCATTATCTCATCCTCAATAAGATTATTCCTTTGAAATCTCGCATTATTTAGGGTCATTCCGAATGCCTTTCGATTGAACCATAAAAAAAAATGATATACCGGATTAGGATATTCAAGATTGAATCACATGATCTATGATTAAGCCAAAAGAATAACAAAAAAACATAAATAAATAAAATACAATAAACAAATAATCAACTAACTAAAAATCAAATAAAAAGGTCCTATTAGCGACGTATCCCATACTTGGGGCTTTTCAAGTTTGATCCTCGAAGGTCCCCAGTGGAGTCGCCACTGAAAGCGCCCTCGATCCGCTTTTGACCCTCGAGGTTTGGGAGTCGCCACCTAGTTATTATGGTCTAGGAACCAAACTGACTCTAAAATGGATAAAAACTAATCTACTATAGAAAATCTGAATTCGGGGATCATGTTACGGGATTGGAAGGTGTTAGGCACCAACCCTGCCCGGCCATTGCTGGTCTCTACTTATCCCAAATAAATCTACATCGCTAATGACAAACCTAGATTAAAAATAATAAAAGAAAGCTTACCTTCGATCTGCAAAAGTGCTATTCCCTCAGATCTGGTGAAAACGGCTCATTGTACCGTATTCCTTACTTCGTTCTATCTCCGGATCTAATTTCTGATCTCCGAGGTAAGGTATCTCCTTCTTGGATCTAGGTGCTTCGAATTTGTTGTGGATTTTTGGGATGTTTTTGAAAGATTTTTGGGTGTTTTTTAGGCTAAAATCAGAGCAGGGGTATTAGGTAAGGAGTTGAGGCTCCAAAATTAGGATTTTGGAGAGGTTGTGGAGGCCTCTTCACCTACTTTTCCTAGGATTTTTTCTTTGATACGAAAATAGGGTGTGGAGGCTCCTATTTATAAAGTTTTTAGAAGCATTAGGGTTTGATTAGGGTTTCTTTTAGAGTTTTAATTAGGGTTTTGACTTTGGTCTCATGAGATGGACTTAGTCTTTAGGGCTTTGACTTAGGGTTTTGACTTTAGTCTTATGAGATTGACTTGATTAATTTAGATTAGGATTTTGATTTAGGGTTTTGACTTTATTCTTATGAGATTGACTTGATTAATTTAGATTAGGGTTTTGATTTAGGGTTTTTACTTTAGTCTTATGAGATTGACTTTAATACTTGACTTTAGTCTTACTTAATTGACTTTAATTTTGACTTTAGTCTTATTTGATTGACTTTAATATCTTGACTTTAGTCTTGTTTGATTGACTTTAAATTTTTGGAGAACCCTTCTCTATTATATCTTTAATTCTTTGGACCCCCAAATGGAGGGGTCCTTAAAGAAATATCTTGCGAACCATCAACAATTTTGCCTGAAAGCCTGATTGATCGATTTTTTTGTTCACATTTTAAAATTAATTTTATTAATGTTTCACTTTACATTATTTAATGATTTATTTATTAATTTTGAAAATTTTAATTATTAAAATTGTGAAATTACCATTTTGCCCTCGGAGAGAATTTTTTACGTTTTAAGTCATTTTTCCATGTTCTATGAATTATTCCCAAAGACCAAAGTATCTTTTTGGTTTGACCACACCTTTTAAGAAGGGCATTCTTGAGTTTTCACAAAGAGGGAGTTGACCCTCCAATTAAATAATGCATTGGGTATTGAGAGATTATGGGAAATCAACATGTGTCACCTTTTGAAGAGATGTGAGAGAATCGACTTAGAGTGGGCTTGGTATTGAACTTTGGGAATGGGCTTTGTCTTGGGCTTAGGTTGGATTAGGAAATGGATTTGGTTATGAAGTGGACTATGGTTAGGGTATCCGGGTTGGTTTATGATAGGAGATAGGAAATTAGAGTGGATTAGGGATAAGGTTGAGCATACAAAATTATATGACATGATGCATGTATGCATGTATGCATGAAAATGATGCCAAGTGGCAATGCGGGTCCGTCGAAAATCTTGAGTTCTAAATTAAAATCAATTCGAGGAAATTTGGATTTTCCTAATGGGTTCGTGCAAATTGGGGTGTTTACACCTATTAGCAAAACTTTATTAATGCTTCTAGACCCATCAATTGAGAAAATTCTAAAAACCTGGATTTCATCTTCTGATATCTAGTGTAGTACTTGAGATGAAATGTAGTACCGTCACAGTTTCATGTAGTGTAGTCAGTGTAGTTGCTTGGTGGGTTGCCGTTGCCGTCAGGAGGCAGATTTGAGAAAAGCGGTTGATGACTCGGATTGGTTCTCGCGTCCCTGTGCCCAGCTCCGAAAACTAAAGTGCGCTCCTGCCGAACGTAGGCCAGAACATGACTACACTGACTACACTACACTTGATAGAAGTAGGCCCAATCCACTTAAATCTGTGGCACTAGTCTTCCCTCTCCTTAATTTGTTGGGAGTCTGACTTTGAAACGGGCTGCTCGCATCAAAATTTCAGTGGAACTCACTTCACAACATGACACGTGGCATTCCAAAAGCTTTTTCCCCTTTGTTGGAGAAAATAAAATTTGTGAGTGAGTGGGGTTGCGATCATAGTTAATGAATTCGCGACTGATTCACGAATTAGACGGATAATATTCTTCCCGATCAAAATTGCCGTTGGTTTCAAAGATTCAAATTAATTCGCTGATCTTTGAATCCCAACAACTAGATCGCGATTTGTACATATATTCCGTAAGTATTTTAATAACATACTTTATATTTCCCTGTTCTCAGTTCTCACTTCAAAACTCAAGAGAAGGGAAAAAAAAAAACCTTAAGTTGAAAATCGCCTCCACCTGCCCACCGCGGAGTTTATTCGTTCGCTACCGTGGAGCATGATGATTTTGGCATTAATTAGTACATGCTTTATACTTTTCATTTACATTGATTATTAAATGGATTAAAACTAAATCTTTAATTGCGAATATATATTTTATTGGATGAAAGTGATTGTAGATTATTTACTTACGATATTTTTAATTCAAGTATTGATAATTTGATTAGTAGATTAGAATTAATAGGTCACATCATATGTTATATATATATATCCGAATTTTTGAAAGTTTTAAAAATTGTTGAATCCGAATAATTCTCGAACTATTTTCGTATAGTATTTTTACCATCATACGTTTTTTTAGCTGAATTTTCAAGCGAACCATTGCATCGCTATTTCAAATGGTATCCGATTTATTTTCGTACCATTTTTTCCCCATCCACCGAATTGCTAACTATGGTTGTGATAGCTTCTCTTCATTTATTTAGTATCCAAAATTTTCCACATTTCACATTTCATAGGTAAAACGACCATGACCCATCACAATCATTTCATCTAAATATTTAAGACGAGTTTGGATCATGTCCATAAAATTAGATTGTAAAATAATTCCCACTCTTTTGGGCCCACTAAACACTTTCGAAATCAATCTGATTATTGTCTATGCTTAATTGATCCAAACTTCGAATTCCTAACCAAGGAAACTTTTGAATCTTCCGTTGGGCAAGAGGTGGGCCATGCATTCATGACTACTAACGTCCCAAGATTTTGCCACTTGGAGTGAAAGGAATCTGCGAGTTGTGTTGCAATATAAGTCCTTGGGAGTGTCAGATTTTAGTCTCTTGCGTTTAGTTTTCCAAAATTGCCGACACACATATTTAGTCTCTTGCGTTTAGTTTTCCAAAATTGCCATCACGCATATGTGATTAAAACGTACAGCTCCACGAGCCACCACCATTCACCATAACTGAATACCAACCAACCACCACCCATTATTCAAGATAGATTTTATTGCACACCAACTTTTGCAAACGGCACCCCAATTCTTAAGCATACGTCTTGGGGTGCCGTTAGTAAAATTTGGTGTGGCAATATAAGCTCTCTTATCTAAGAAGAGTGTTGATCCTGGGCCACGTGTACTTATGTTATATAAAAACACCCAATCTTACTATAGGGTACCATACAACTCTTGCCATTAGCTCTGATTGCATGATTTTTTCTTAATTTTTACTCCTTATCTTGTATCTTAAATTTGAGTCAATGAGAAGTAGAATTGGTCATAGTTACTTTTAGTGGTTAGAGTTTAATTAAAATTATGTAACGGAGTTCTATTATAATTCTAAGTCATATTTCTTAGAGGGTTAATGACTGTGAGAATATGTACCGATTAGTCCCCCGGAAAAGAATAGAATTTAAGTCCCACTTAATAAACTATTCACCTGTTTTGGATCTTTTGAAGATTTTTTTTTTCAGAAAAATACCTTAAATACACTTTTAACAACTTTACAAAGTGGTTTAATCTAAAAATATAACGAGTCCAATAAAACAATCAAACAATTTATTTGGATTTTTGTGGAAATAAAAAAAATTAACGATTTTTTAATTATTAAAATCTATTTATAAATTCAATATAATTTTATTTGACTCATTGAATTAAACTTGCTAATTTTTTTCGTTGAATCAATTAGATGAAAATTCAAGTCGAGCTTTCAAATAATATTTTAATTAGTTGAAATTATTTATATTTTTTTAATAAATCTAACATACATAGATCAAATTAGTTTGATGATGATGATAATCATACCCGTCATCATCATCTACATGAGTTAAAAATGACTAGTTTTGGGAAGAGAAAACAAAGAATTTATTTATTTATTTTCGTTTAGATCTTTTTTTCTTTCATTCTTATAAAAGAGATGACTATAGTCAAGGGTCGTAGCGTTAATTTTAAAACATAGGATTACTTCAAATATTCTCAAATAAACACGTTTCTTTAGACCTCAAAATTCGTTGAAAGGGTAATTGTGGCATTTTTGCTTCAAAAATCCTTTTTAGGCTAATATTTGATAAAATAAGTACTTAAGAGTCCATATTTTTTCAGAAGGGACTTTTTTGTACATATTTTCAAAAAAATAGGTCTTTGGGGTCATTGTCCCTTTCTTTAATCGGTCATATGTATTGATCATTTAATCCCCACTTCATTTTATCTTTATAAATCAATACAATCTAGTGTTTTTATATACAACTGGTATCCATATCCATTTGTAGAATAATGAAATTTGAATGATTCCCTAGATTGAACTATAATAAACCTAATAGGATTTGTACATAGAGAATTTAAAACCTAAAAAACTAAATAAAAATAAATCCTAATAAATAGACTAGACTAATCTTGATTTTACCATAATCTTCACAAGGAAAGATTAAGTTTATCAATATACAACTTAATTAATTATAGTGCACCCAATGTCACACATACTAGATTACAATTAATATTAAATGATGAGTGTTTTTCACGTTGGTCGTACATGGGGCATGTTTCACGTTGGGTTGGGAAGTAATTAATTTATATTGACATTGACATGGACCTTATCGCAATCTTCTTTGATTTCATTTTCGTACAACCAGCTCTTATTGCTATAAAAGGGATAGGGGGATCTGATAAGTGACATTCACCCAAAACTTTTGGAACTCCTCTTAGTGCAAGTCTTGTATCCTAAGAAAATGAGTGGACAACTGATTAAAGAACTTTCCTTCCACATATCAATCCATGTGGTTTGGGAGTTGCTCGATTCAGGACAGCTTCCCACTCATCTCATGCGTTGGCTACCAGATATATTCAAATCGATTGAAAACAAGGGAGATTATCAAGTTGTCACTCTTCAGCCAGGTATATATATATATATATTACTTTTAATATATTTAATGATTTGATAACTTCCTCAAATGAACTTAAATATAGGTCAGAAATTGTTGAAATGACCAGATGAAAATCAAAGTTTAGACGAGTTGTTTACTTTAAATACATTGATTACAAGATCGTTCATTGCATCAATCTCGAGGGAACCAACTAAATATTTGTATTTCTCTTTATATATGTTTACATCTTTATTTTTTCTATATTATTCTTGGATCATTTCCTTACAATTTCTTTTTGTGATTGAGTTAGGGAATCCGAAACCTCTTACCTGGACAGAAAGAATTAAGCAATACAACAGGGAAACATATACAGTGACCGTGGAACAGATTAGTGGAGGGTTTCTTGATTTGGGATTTACCAAGTATGAAGTTACATTCACAATCACGTCGATAGGCGATACTTCGTGCACCGTTAAAATTGAAATCTCCTATAAACTTAATGATGAATACAAGGGTTTTCTTGTCAATTCTTTTCTCCTTTTGGACTTGTATGTCAAGATCGCGGGAGAAATCGCAAAGCATGCCCAGGGGGGAGCCAGCCATATAAATCAGGTTATACCCTAAGATATTCCCGGAGAACCTGAATATTATATGCTACTTTAAATAAATTAGGTTTCCAATATGTGTGAAGTGTTTTTTGTGTATGTACCATCGAGTCTTATGTGTGTCTGTTAAGTATGTTGTGTTTGGTATTACTTTTGTAAGTTTTAAGTAATCTCTATGATAAAACCTTGGTGTGCAATTGTGTTTTTAATTAACAAGCATTAGATTCCTCATGAAAGGCTCATTAACATCTATTTCTCTTCCGATCACTGTCATGTGTCGAACAACTTGGTAAAAGATGACAATTGATTGAGTTGTTAGAAAAGAAAGAAAATATAGGACACAAGAAAAACTTGTGAGAATCGTTTTTGTTTATATATATTGTCACTGGACTAAGCCTACTCATGTCTTCTATTATCTATATTTAGCTCAATTAGGCTGTTTCTGGCCATATTCGTGGTAGAAACAAAGAGAAAGTTTGTAAGTGAAGGGCTTGGAGAGAAAAAGAGGATGATGAGTCATCAGGATTAATGTGAGAGAAACAGGGCAGGAGAAAGAGAGTTGTGGGTGGCCGGGAAGATGAGAGTCGTGGGTATTTTGTAGTGGTTAACACTTTCCTTACTAACTTAGTAAGATTTCAAATCTTACTAAGGGATGTTGCTCCCACATGACTTAGTTACAAAGACAATTCAATGCGGCATCCTTCTAGATTTTATTCACAAACTCATATTGAAAAAAAAATTGAATTTCCTTTTTTTAATTTTTGAGCTGAAGCAAGGTGTTGAGACTTTAAATGAAAATTACATGGAGAAGAATAATATTTTCTCGATTTGTTTTTCTAGGTTCTTAAAATTTCTTCCTGTACAAGCCCTTATGGCATCGGATAATATTTTTGGGATGCCAACATGTGAGCTAACGACCCTTTGTGGGATAATATTTTACAATGTTCTGGTACGCAGCAGACTTGAATTCCATCCTTCATCATCTGTAGTTTTATACAATTAGAGTCAGACTAGCCTGACTAACTTAAGTACAATTTCAAATCTCACTAAAGGTCATGAACTCACATCTAGGCATCTAGAAAATGATCTGATGCCATAGACATGTAGAGGAAGAAATTCTAAGAGAGTTGAAAGAGAAAAAAATTGGAAAATAATTTTCACACCTTAGATCAAGCTAAAGCATATTTTTTTGAATCTGAGTTTTCAATGAAACCTACATGGCAACATATGGTAATCCATGTGGTCCCAATGACTTTAGCAAACTCAATTTCCTTTCTTTTTGATGTGGTTCATCTTTAAGTAGAGATGTACATTCGGGTAAACCCAAACCGGACCGAACCGAGTTTTTGGGTTTGGTCTATGTTGGGCCGAAATCTAACCCAACCCGAAATATGTCGATTCGGGTTCTAATTCCAAATGTTGAAATCGATCCAGACCAAATCGATTCTTTCTTGTTCAGGTTTGGGTAAACTCTTTTTTTTTTTTTTTTTGATATATTTGTTTAATTTTATAAAAAATGATTTTAAGAGGAGTTGAACCAAGGACCTAATGGAGACAAACCACCATTGCTTACCATCAAGTCAAGATATTTTTTGTGTTAATTTTTTAACTATTAGTATATTATAATAAATCTGATTTATAAACATATTTTAAAAAAATTCAAATTTTTACCATAAACCCCCTCATCGGCCAACCCAAAACCCAATTTAAAAAAAAAAAAAAAATGGTAAAAATATTCAAAAATAAATTGAAATTTTTGTACCCACCCCCCCTCTCCAACGGATTTATTACCATTTTTAAATCGTTGGGAGGGGGTGAGAGTAAATATGAATGTTTTATTTTTATAAATACTTCAAAATGAATTTCATTTCTTACTACTCCAAATTCTCCAAATCTGTCAATCTCTTTAATTTATTTTCATAATTTTATACTATATTCTCTAATATTATTAAATTGAGATTTATTCTCAATTAATTTGATCATCAAGTGATCAATATTCTTCTACATGGCAAGATCAAGATCAAATCATCATCAAATGATCAAATCTTCATCATGTGATCAAGACCAAGTCTTCATCAAGTGATCAAGAATTTCTTCTACATAGCAATATCAATTGATCAAATCGACACGTGGTATGATCAATCAATCAAAATCAAAATTTTCTACATAAAGTATAGCGGTTCTAATTTTTTTTCTTAATATTATTCGATTAAGCTTCTCCTCCCTTTTTTATTTTTTCTCTACTTCTAGGTGAAGTCTAATCAACCTCTATTAATTTTAATTTTAGTATTATTTTAGTGTTAATTTCCATATAATGGATCCTCAAAATATTAATATCGATGATTTTCGAATTCTTAATGATACTCAAAATTTTGATTTTAATTCATTTACTTATGAGGGAGATAGTAATGATTCGGAACCCTCTAATCCTATTCTTAATCTCCTAAAAAAATCAAAAAGATTTCGATCTAAAGCATGGCAATATTTTACCCAAATAGATATTGTAAACCTAGATGGAAGTAAAATGGGAAAAGTAATTATTGTGGAAAAATTCTAGCTTATTCCAGTACATCTACTGGAACGAGTACAATGAATAAACACATAAAAAATGTGTCTTAGATGATGAGACTATCGTTGTTCTTCTCATCGGAGTTAATATTAATTTTACTTTTACCTTACTTGTGGGGTAAATAGAGGATCGAACCCAAGAGAAAGGAGTAATAGAGTTAAGTTAAGAGGATAAAATTAAAATTAACTAAAAGGAACTAAAAATTATTTCTCTTTGTATTTTTGAAGTTATAAGAAGATGTAAAATTATTAGAAAATGAACTAAAGTAAATGAAATTAAAAGCAAGTAAACTTATGAAATTAAAACACCATTGGAGGTGGATCTAACTAGAACATGTTGATGAGCAATTCCTAATTTCTAGCCTTTTTATAACTCAATCGTAAGGGCTTGGTGTTAGCTCCTTAGATCGAAAAGTTTTGCAAATGAAATGAAATAAGGGAACGTAAACAAAGTAGAATTCTTTGAAAATTTTCTACTACCAATTATCTAGTTTAAGCATATTTTATCTTGATCTAATCTAAGCATAAAGTATCTATATTAAGAATAAAAGATGCAAGAAACTTAAAGAGAACTCATAAGTATTTTAAATAAAAGAAAGGTATGAAATAAGAAATAACACAAGAACTTGCTCTAGGCTTTTTCACTCTCCAATGGAGGGGAACTTAGCCTAATGTCATTGTAAGAGAGGGAAAATGAGAGATGAAAGAACTTTTCTTCATTTCATGGAGAAAATTACAACTTCTTCTTCTACTTCTTACAAGACTATTTAGCCAAAAGAAAATAACTAGAAAATAAAAATACAAAAAATAAGAGAATAGGCAAAGAGCCGTAGATTAAATGAGTCTTGGATAAGAGAACCAAGATGGGACCCTTTCTCTAGAAATGAAGGCTCTATTTATAGAGAAAAATATGTATAAAAGAGTCTAAAAGTAGCCTCTACTTTTATTTGCACAAAAAGATAAAAGAAGAAAATATGAGTTAAAGATTAGGACATTCCAAAGTGGGCCAAAATGCTTTTTCCTTGAGATTTTGATTCCAAATTGTTGATTTTCTGCATAAGAAACACACGTAATTAGATTTATCTAGTAAATAAATTTATTTATATATAATTAAGCCTAATTAACATGCAACGTGGTGGTTTGAGGCTTATCATGATTATTATCTTAATATGAATAAATAGGTACAAAAATCAAGATAAATATCCAGAAAATGTGCGTATAATTGAGTGTTTGGAGATACTCATCACACCCCCAAACTTACCTTTTTCTAGTCCCTAGAAAATAAAATTGCCACTTTCGCAGGCACTTTGACTGCATTTAGCGAATGCAACAAGCCATTGAACCGCTAGGTTACCCCTAGTGGACGAGTTTGACTCGTGAGGGTTTGCAGAAAATATACCCACAAAATTTGAAAACAACTTTGAAGTAAAAATAGTCAAAATCAAAACTTATATTGAAAAGCACAAGTCTTTTTTTTTTTTGATTTTGTCAATCAATTAGAAGTACTGCTTGGTATAGAGTACCAACCTTTATTTCTCTACGATAAAACTTAGATTTAAATTGACCTTTGAGCGATAGTGATTCTAACTCAAAAATTTAAGAGATTCGATTTCCTAAAATGAGTTTCAACCTTCTAACTACTCAAGAATAACTGGAGTAACTTAGTGTTTAATTCTAAACTTAGCATCCTATCTGGGGTAGTGAGAAGTGTAGATATTCACTTTAATACCTCTAAAGGGCTTTATTTGTGATATTCCCGTATACTCACATTTTTACACTTGATGGCTTTCACCCTACTATAAACTTTTGGATCTTTGACTTTTTTTTTTTGAACGGTCTTTTTTTTTTCTATTACTCTTTCACTCTTTTTCTAAGAAAAGTAGGCAATCCTTTTCAAGGTACCTAGTCTAATTCAATGGTTGCTGTACAATGTGTATACAACCCAGTTCTGTTTTTCTTCTAATCAGCTAATCAATTGAACAAGGAAGTCAAAGTTCATCAAACCTAGTTTTTCCTTAAACTCTAGGTAGAAAGAAAGTAACAAGCTCTCTTAATACAATCTAGACTCTTGGTAACCTTATTAGAAGTGACTATAAACCAAAAGATAACTTTGCTCTAATTTTTGCCTAAGAGAAACACAAATGGGGACTCCAGATCATAGCTTCAAATAAAAGACTGATTAAATATTTTTAACTAAGTGCTTAAAGATACAAGCTAAGATTTTGAGCAAAATACAACAATGTCTCTTGAAGTGCATGGATTGCCTCCCAGAAGCGCTAAGTTTAACGTCTTTAGCTAGACGAAAACATAGTTAATTTTGATAGACAGGATCATCGAGAAAAAGAACTTCCTCCTACAGAACATACTCGAGAAACGGTTTGAGACATTGGCCATTCACTTTGAAAGTGGATCCGTCCTTAGGATTAAGGACTTCAACAGCACCATGGGGGTAGACTGTTTGGATAATATATGGGCCAGTCCATCGAGACTTAAGTTTTCCTGGAAAAAGGTGGAGTCTATATCATACAACAAAACTCTTTGATTAAGAATGAAATTCCTCCTAAGAATGTGCTTATCGTGAAAGAATTTGGTACGTTCTTTATACTTTTTGACACAATCATATGAGTCATTTCTAATCTCTTCTAACTCGTCTAGATGTAATTTTCGCTTCTCACCGGTTTTATCAAAATCAAAGTTGAGGCGCTTGATCGCCCAATATGCACGATGTTCTAGTTCTATAGGGAGATGGCAGGCCTTGCTAAAAACTAACTGGTAGGGAGACATCCCTATGAGTGTCTTGAATGCAGTCCTATAGGCCCAGAGTGAATCACTCAATCTCAAAGACCAATCTTTCCTTGAAGGATTGACTGTTTTTTCTAAGATAGTCTTTATTTCCCTGTTAGAAATCTCCACTTGCCCACTTGTTTGTGGGTGGTAAGGTCTGGCAACCTTATGCATTATGAGGTATTTCTTCATCAACGTAACAAAGATCTTGTTGCAAAAATGCAAGTCACCATCACTTATGATAGCTCGCGGAGTACCAAATCTTGAAAAAACCGTCTCCTTGATGAATTTTATCACAACCTTGTGATCGTTAGTTGCACATGCCACGACTTCGACCCATTTTGACACATAGTTAATGGCAACTAGGATGTATTGGTAACCCTGTGAGATAGGAAAGGGTCCCATGAAGTCTATGCCACACGTCAAAAATTTTGATGATTAAGATAGGATTTTGAGGCATTTCATTTCTCCTAGAGATTTTGCCTAATCTCTGACAGCTATCACAAGATTTGCTAAACTCGTGGGCATCACGAAAAATACTAGGCCAGAAAAAACCGTATTGTAAGATTTTCATGGCAGTCTTCTTACCACTGAAGTGCCCTCTACAGGCATGATTATGGCAAAACTCTAGGATATTGACTTGCTCACAGGTTGGAATACAACGTCTAATGATTTGATCGGGACAATACTTAAATAAGTATGACTCATCCCAGAAATACCATTTTGTTTTCGACAGAAGACGGAGTTTCTCTTGGCTAGTCATTTCGACTGGGAATTGACCTGTAACTAGGTAGTTGACGATATCCGCATACCATGGAACATTGGCTTGAGAGATTTGCATAAGTTGCTCATCGGGAAAAGATTTAGAGATGGGTAAGGACTCCTCAAATGGCTTGTTAATTATCCTAGACAAGTGATTAGCTACGACATTTTCTGCCCCTTTTTTATCTCGAATCTCGATATCAAACTCTTGTAGAAGTAGAATCCAATGGATTAACCTTGCTTTAGCATCTTTCTTTGATAGAAGGTACTTCAATGCTGCGTGATTTGTGTAGATCACGACTTTAGATCCTATGAGGTAGGGGCGAAATTTTTCAATGGCATAGACCACTGCTAGCATTTCCTTCTCTATTGTAGAGTAGTTAAGCTGAGCATTGTTAAGGGTTTTACTTGCATATTGGATAACATGAGGTTGTTTTTTGATTCGTTGGCCTAAAACAGGGCCTATTGCATAATCTGAAGCGTCGCACATAACTTCGAATGGAATGCTCCAATTTGGAAGTTGAATAATGGGTGCCGAGGTTAACTCGGACTTGAGCTTGTTGAACGCAGAGAGACATGACTCTGAAAAGTCGAAATGAACATCCTTTCCCAATAGCTCACATAAAGGCTTCGAGATTTTTTCGAAATCTTTAATGAATCTACGATAAAAACCTGTATGGCCTAGGAATGACCTAATTTCTTTGATCGTTCTAGGAGGTGGTAATTTTTCAATTAGACCTACCTTTGCCTTATCTACCTCAATCCCCTTAAAAGAAACAATGTGCCCTAGCACAATCCCCGATGTTACCATGAAATAGCATTTTTCCCAATTGAGGACTAGATTGACCTCTTTCCAACGTACAAGGACCAAAGTCAAGTGATGGAGACATTCCTCAAAACTTGGTCCAAAAACTGAAAAATCGTCCATGAACACTTCGAGATATCTTTCTAACATGTCAGAAAATATACTCATCATGCACCGTTGAAAAGTAGAGGGTGCATTGCACAATCCAAAAGGCATGCGACGATACGCGAAAATTCCAAAGGGACAGGTGAAAGTTGTTTTCTCTTGATCGATTGGAGCAACAGGTATCTGGTTGTACCCGGAATAACCATCTAAGAAGCAATAGTAAGAATGTCCTGCTAGACGCTCTAACATTTGATCAATGAAAGGTAAGGAGAAATGATCCTTAGGAGTCATCGAGTTGAGTTTCCTATAATCGATACACACTCTCCATCCATTTTGGACTTGAGTGGGGATTAATTCGTTGTCTTGGTTCACTACCACAGTGATACCAGATTTTTTAGGAACTACTTGTATAGGACTCACCCAACGACTGTCAGAGATAGGATAGATAATACCCGCATCTAGCAATTTTATCACTTCCACCCGAACCACGTCTTTCATGATAGGATTTAGCCGTCTCTAAGGTTTTAAGGAAGGTTTAGCAAAATCCTCTAAACGAATATGGTGCATCATCACAAATGGACTAATTTCCTTGATGTCAGCTATACTCCAACCAATAGCTTCTTGATGTTCCTTTAATACTCCTAACAACTTTCCCTCTTGAACTTCATTGAGGTGAGAGGAAATGATCACGGGCAAGGTTTGATTCTTGCCAAGAAATGCATATCTCAAGGTCTCTGGAAGCGACTTGAGTTCTAATTTTGGAGGCTCGACATGAGAAGGAACAAGGTTGGATGTGTGCACAGGAAGACTTTCAGCTTTTGCGTGCCACCGCACAGAATCTAAGAGTGGAACGGATTCAAGCAAAGTATTGACTTCGCTTATAGACTCTTCTACGTTTAAGTCAAGGCCAAAGTGAGCCAAACATTTCGTTAGGGGATCAGAGTATCCTAACTCTTGATACGTTTGATTGACTAGCGTATCTATCATGTTCACTTCCTCCATACCATCATCTACATCAATTCCTTAGAAATTGTGGAAGACGTTCAGTTTTACTTTCATATCCCCAAATGCTAAAGTCATAATTCCGTTTCTACAACGAATGACTGCGTCAGACGTGGCTAAGAATGGACGTCCTAAGATGATAGGAATATGACTGTTCGAATTGATGACTGGCTCTGTGTCTAAGACAACAAAGTCAACAGGGAAATAGAAATCTTTGACTTTAACTATCACGTCTTCAACTATACCCTTTGAAATTTTTATGGACCTATTGGCTAGACTCAACGTGATATCGGTGGGTTTCAAAACCCCCAAACCTAATTATTTATAAATCGAATATGGTAAAAGATTCACATTGGCCCCTAAGTCTAAGAGACATTTGTCGACCACTTGATTTCCAATATGAATGGAAATTTTCGGACATCCCGGATCCTTAAATTTTGGTGTAATTGTTTGTTGGATGAGCGACGAAGCTTGGGCTGCCATGATAGCTTCCCGAGGAAACGGTGTTTTCCTTTTAGCTGTGGTCAAATCCTTTAGGAATTTCGCATAAGAAGGTATCTGCTTAATGACATCTAGGAATGGGATATTGATATGCACATTTTGGAAGACTTCTAAGATACCATCAAATTGCTTATCTTTTTTAGAATCTCTAAGGCGATGGGAAAATGGAGCTTTTGGAATTGGCGAAATGATAGGAGGATTTTCCAATTCTTTCTCCTTCTCTGTTGGAGACTTTATGACTTTTTTTTGAACTTTGTCTTTCTCTATGACTTTTTCTCCCATGCCAATAGGTTGGACCTTGTTGTCCACCTTCTTTCCCGAATGCAAGGTGTGGATAGCCTGGACTGAGTCTTGTGGAGCTCTAGAATGGCTTCCTACTTCGTATTGACCTTTTGATCCGTTTGGAATCAAAGGTTGACCTCTAGGGTTAGGGATAGTCTGACTAGGAAATTGACCTTTCTCTCTTCCACTCAAGGAGAGAGCTAACTGTCCCAACTGAACTTCCATCTTAGCTATAGATTGCGCAGTGACCTGGTTAATCTGAGTTTGATTTTGATAGGTTTGCTGTTGAGTTTGGATGAACTGCTGTTGCTGCCTCATCAACTCGGCAATCATAGATTCTAAGGACGACTGTTGTTGGGCAGGCTGCTAGTAATTGGTCATGGGATCTGGTATGATGGCTCTACAATCTGTAGATTGTTGGGGTTGATAAGGGACTTGAGGAACAATAGCTTGGTTTGTGGAAGAATCAGATTGCCTAGGAAAACTCTTATTGTACCCTGACAGACCATTAGATTGAATAGGTTCGTTCTATCTGTATGAGAAATTAGGATGAAACCTATTATCTGGGTGATACATTTGGCTAAAAGAGTTTGGAGTTGGCTTCCTAAAAGTACTATAGCCATTAATCACATTTGCTTGTTCAGCTTTGATTTGAGGCAAGGTGGGACAACACTCAACCAAATGGTCGTTGCCGTCGCATATGACGTACAAAGAACTCAGTTCAACAGTCACTTGCGAAATTGTACGAGGATTTAGGTGAGGTTTGGATGCTGAGATGGTAAAGGCATCTAACTTCTTCGTGAGATTGTTCATCCCACTCACTAGACTAGACATAACATTTTTGAGATCAGGGTCTGCCTTCATCTCATACATGCTTGTCTTTCTAACCAGATCATCTCTATCAAATTCTTCTTGGTTAGTGTTCCAATTTTGAGCACTCTCGATTAACTCTACGAGAAAATCGTACGCTTGGTTTGGAGTCTGGTTCATGAACTGGCCCTTATGCATTGACTCGACTAAGGTACGTTGATTAATTGTTAATCCTCTATAACAACTTTGCACCAACTGTGCTTTGTCAATGCCATGGTGTGGGCACTTGACCAATAAATCATTGAATCTTTCTCAAGTTTGGGAAAATTCATCATCAGGACGGGCTCTAAAATTTCTAATGGAGTCCTTCATTTTCTCAGTTTTGGCCACGGGGTAGAATTTGACCATAAATTTCTTGGATAGAACATCCCAGGTAAATATGGAATTGGGTGTTAGGGAGTTCAACCACGCAGCTGTGTGGTCTTCCAGGGATAACGGGAACAGAATAAGCTTGATACTCTCCTCATCTAGATTCTGATTTCTAAAAGTTTGATATACAGTCAAGAATCGATTAAGATGGATGTAAGGTTGTTCACGCTCTAAACCGTGGAACTTAGGGAATATATTAATGGTGACAGCCCTAATTTCAAACTGAGGTGCATTGTTTAATGGTAGATCAATGCATGTAGGAGGAGATGCGGAAGTTAAAGTGAAGAACTCATTGAGAGTTCGCTCTCGATCACCCATCATAACTACTGATGGTGTCTTGCGTATCTTACTGATGGTACGTTCGATCTCAAGATCAAATGGTTCTAACACGTTGTTTTGTGAACGTCTACCAAGCATACAAATCACACAATCGATCAAACAATCACAAAAAAAAAGACTGGACCTAGATAGGTTGCCTAAAACTAGACAGCTCCTAACTGGGTAGAAATAACACAACTAGCCTTCCAACTCGATTCTATGAAGTCAAGTTTGAATCATTCGGATCTCCAGATCGGAGGTGGCGTACAATGCATAAGCAAGGGCACTCTTAAGTCACCTTCCTTTCTTGAATAAACTGAGTCTATCCCCTCAAAGGGCAAGATCTTACTAGATACAAAAAATGACCAAGAAGCGCAATTGGCACAACTTGAAGCGGAATTTCTCCTATTGAGCTCGTGGGCCCTATAGTCAAGTCTAATTGATTTTAATTAATTTGATTGGATGACTAGTGAGTTGATTATCTTAATTAGAGCAAGAAATTGATAATGACTTCCAATCCTTATCTTATCATGCCATCCCTAAGAGAGGGGTGCTCTTTACTACTTAATTAACTATTTCAAGTGTGTGCAAATTGGAAAAATAACACACAAAGGCAAAGAGTAACCCACTAGCAAAGAGAAGCGTGGGTGTTTCGAGATTACCTTCCGTGCTAGACGGGGTGAAGACGGTTTGAGTCGACTTAGGCCACCAACTCCAATTTTGGTGTGCAAACCTAAGGAGCCGTGACGGTATTGTCCACCCGTCGTCCTTCCTTAGTCTATTACAATCCAAGCCTTCTTGGATAATTAAAAAAATTTACAAGGAATCCTATACAATAGTTTCTAAAGCAAAAAAATAAACCTAACTAAAGATTCAAGGAAATTGAAAGAAAAGAAGAAAAAAAAATGTTCACCTACAAGAAGCAAAATAGAAATGTTAGTAGAAATGATAGTAAACAGACTCAAAAATAGAATCTGACTTACCACAATCTTACTAACTATGTCATATTTAATAGAAAATTTCGTTCTACCCCAAATCGATATACTATAATAGTAAATTGGATATCAGAGCAGAAAGTTACAGTCAGTTTAAGTTTTGCTGTTAAGGGTGAAAAAACAAACGGGAATGACTTTTTTTTTTTCAATGTTTATTTTCTTTTTTCTTCTCTCTTAAAAACCTCAAGAATACTTGAACTTATAGAAAAAAAATAAAAGAAAAAAAATAAAATAAAAATGAAAGAAATTTATTTTAAATCAAAACTTACCACTAATACTTTTACCTTTCCTCGGCAGCAGCGCCAAAATTTTGATGAGACTATCGTTGTTCTTCTCACCGGAGTTAATATTAATTTTACTTTTACCTTACTTGTGGGACAAGTAGAGGATCGAACCCAAGAGAAAGGAGGAATAGAGTTAAGCTAAGAGGATAAAATTCAAATTAACTAAAAGGAATTAAAAATTATTTTTCTTTGTATTTTTGAAGTTATAAGAAGATGTAAAATTACTAGAAAATGAACTAAAGTAAATGAATTAAAAACAAGTAAACTTATGAAATTAAAACACCATTGGAGGTGGATCTACCTAGAACATGTTGATGAACAATTCCTAATTTCTAGCCTTTTTATAACTCAATCATAAGGGCTTGGTGTTAGCTCCTTAGATCGGAAAGTTTTACAAATGAAATGAAATAAGGGAACGTAAACAAAGTAGAATTCTTTGAAAACTTCCTACTACCAATTATCTAGTTTAAGCATACTTTATCTTGATCTAATCTAAGTATAAAGTATCTATATTAAGAATAAAAGGTGCAAGAAACTTAAAGAGAACTCATAAGTATTTTAAATAAAAGAAAGACATGAAATTAGAAATAACACAAAAACTTGCTCTAGGCTTTTCCACTCTCCAATGGAGGGGAACTTAGTCTAATGTCATTGCAAGAGTGGGAAGATGAGAGATGAAAGAACTTTTCTTCATTTCATGGAAAAAATTACAACTTCTTCTTCTACTTCTTACAAGACTATTTAGCCAAAAGAAAATAACTAGAAAATGAAAATACAAAAAAGAAGAGAATAGGCAAAGAACCTTAGATTAAAGGAGTCTTGGATAAGAGAACCAAGATAGGACCCTTTTTCTAGAAATGAATGCTCTATTTATAGAGAAAAATGTGTGTAGAAGAGTCTAAAAGTAGCCTCCACTTTTCTTTGCACAAAAAGACAAAAGAGGAGAATATGACACTACAACAAATATGGCAATTAGGAACGGTTTATTACCGTTCCTAAGCCACTATGAAATGGCTTGCAGACCGTCTTTAATCGAGGCGTCGTTAATGAGGTTAAACGGCTAAAACCCGTTCTATATTTCATGATTTGGAACGGTTAAAAACCGTTCCAGATCTCGGAATTTGGAACGGCTTAAAACCCTTCCTAATCTGCGTCTTTATATAATAGCACACGATAACCCAAAAAGATTTGAGACATCGGATTTTATAGAACTGATGTCCTACGTTTGAGACTTTAGACATCAGTTATAAACCTATATCTAAAATTGTTATAAATTGATATCTAATTTTTTTTTTTTTTCTTTTCTTGCTACCTGCCTATTACCCACGGTTAAAATATATCGAAATAGAGAACATCGAGGTTCTCTATCACATTAATTTATACAAAAAAAGAGTTGCAATGAGTCATAATTTATAAATCCAAAATTACAATGCATCGATAAACTATTCGCAATCATTACACAAGCACAAGTGCTTACAAGGAAGCAATGCCATCACTCTCATCCCTCCCTATCTTCTTTAAGATCCCCACAATGCCCGCAACTACCAATAAAAAAATTCTTTCGTGTCACCACATTGCATACTCTCACGATGAGCTTCCGCACCTTCAAAAGAGTGTTTCAAACAAGTGCTCCTGATCAATCAAAGATGATGCAGATAAGCTTCCACTCTCAAAGATGATGCAGACAGCTGTCTAATCAATTATTTCACTATCAATGGAACACAATAAATAGCTATTGTTTTACAAATAATTATTGATGGAGGAATGTGATTCATGTCAATATAGTTGGGATAGAGGTGGTGATGATTATATAGCAAAAATTGTCGTGGGTCATAATGGTGATGATGATGATACAGCAAAATTTGTCACAGGTTATAATTACTAGCACAAATGTAGTAAAAAGTCATTTTCCCAAAATGTGACTCACCTGAATTTCACTTTTATAAGGATCCCAAATTTATCGAAGTCCATGTCATGCTCATCTGAAATACATCATAAAAAATGAAATGAAAACCAGGGGAACTGTTTCCGAAAATAGTAACCGATATATCCAACAAGAAAATATTCGATAATACTTCCATCAACCTTATTTTAGTTCCTATTTAATGTTAACTGTTCTGGCAAATACAAGAGCCTCAACAAGGTAGGATAGACAGCCACACAGTTAACAAGTCGCATAAAAAAACACAAATAGTGTGTGATTGAGGGGCAGGTTACCATCATAGTCTATCAAATTGAGGGACAAATTCCCCGCCAATAGATAACTTGGACTGTTATGCTGTTCAGACTTGGTTGGCTTTCAAACAATCTTTCTAAGGGATATCTCAGATTTTACCGATAAGCATGGTTTTAAATTAACAGAATGTATCAGTCAATACATATTGGTATCGGCCAAGACCGATACAAAACATTGAATGTATCGGGTATGTATCGGCTGATACTGTCTAGGATTTTCCATAAACCAAAACATTTAATCGATACGATATTTTAAATCTTGTCAATAAGAAATAGGTTCTACAAGCAAGCCCTACTGATAGAAGTAGAAAATGCACTGTTTTTTTTTTTAGTATTTCAATCTAACTTGGGAAATAAACAAAATTTCCACTGTAACAATCAAGTAAATGAAGAAGGTTGCTTCCAATGAGTTGTAAACTTGTCATGGTAGAAAAAAGAAAGGCTTGTCTAAGAAGGAACTAAAACAATTTCATCACTTAAGAAAAAACAGATAAAAATATCCATTTCCACCTAAAATCACAAGCATTTATAAGAACAAGAACACTAAGACAGCTAAAACCAACCTAGTTAGGAGACCAAACAACCTTATCATGCATACATGTCACTTTAGAAGTCTAATTAGCAGAAAAATTAAAGTACCCATTATACAAATTAAGGAAATTAGGAAGCTTACTTGCAATGAGTTGCAATGGTTGCAAACCCATCAGTGTTGAACCCGTCACAGCTCACAAGTGATAAAGCTTTGAAGTTGTTAAAAGATTGGGTAACAAACTCTAAACTCTCATCACTAACAGTCATCCTTTAACTAATTTAGTATATTTCGTATTCTATAAGTTATAGTCCCCTTTATAATCTAAAAGGATACAAAATGGGAAAAAAAATATTTAACTAATTCCACATAACAAGAATGCCAGCTTACCTTGCAAGGAAAAATAAAGTGGCGCCTCCTGACCTTATTCACTGTTATTTTTCAATCTTTTCCTCTCCTCTTTTCTCCATTGATCATGCAAACCTAGCACAAGGAAATACTAATTATGAAAATAAGCCGAACTAAGCATGATATAGAAGAACAAAGAAGAGTATAACCCCAAAAGGGTACACTAGTTATGGAAATAACTCATAAGGGAAAGTAGGCATACGCTTTTTCTCTTCTCTTCTATTTTTCCTTAAATTCTCTATATTCCTTCGCAAACCTGACAAACACATAGAAGTAAGATAAGTACAGTGTAAATTGAAGAGAAATACAAAGTGAAAGGACAAGTGGGTAAAGAGTTCCCTCGGACCCCCTTTTTTTTCCACCAAGAAAGGATTTGTATTTAAGAAGTATTACAAGGATTCAGGGGCAGTCACCCTACTTTATAAGAGAAAACTGAAAATATGGGAGGTCCAAAAGATCTCTCATACATGCATACAACAATATCAGACACTGCCCAGCATATTGCACTGACATTCAAAGTTTGACAATGAAGTGAACTGTGCTACCCAGAGATGGCATGGATATGGTGCAGTTATTTTTGTGGAACTTTATTTTAGTACACTGAACAATCAGACATGGGTAGGACACCTATTTTGAAATGTCTAGGCAATATTTGATGAACACTTGATGTAGTTTGCATGAAGAAGATATAGTCTCAAACATGAAGTAAGATGGAAAACCAGATATTCAATTTATGCCTTTCATAAATGGATCCACCAGATTCTATAAAGACCTCTTATTTAAATCGTATGTTAGTCCTTTTTTGAGTAATTCCTTAATATTAAGCTTGCCTAACAAACTAGATGAAGTCTTGAGTATTGATGCCAAAACCTGGGTTCAAAACCCAAAAAAAAGGGCATCACAAACAATCCAGCAGGGGTAGAGCATCAAAACTTTGATTTCCCAAGAGACAGCCAAGAATTACCTTTGGATTTGTGTCTGCTACAAGTAAAAACTGTCTGTAACCATAATATAAAAAAAAAGTGAACTTTTGTGATAAGATGCACACTACTTTAACTAATTTTTTTTACTGATTCTCTTTAGTGTGGATGGTCCAAATAGTATGGTACAGAGAGTACAACTACAGTATTCCTTTCATTCATCATATTAACTTTCAAGGTAGGTATGAACCACCCAATGCGTCCAGCCATAGGGGAGGGAACTCCAGTAGTAAGACTGATGTACACTATACAGATGGTGTGTTGCTTGAATTGCTTGGATAAATGGGCATGCGAGTGCTTATCCTGTCATTTAGAAGGTGATTGAAATAGCCTACCAACTTAAACAAATAAAATCAAGGTACCAAAATACAAATTTATTGAGAACTTAAATGTCCAAATTAATTCAAGTTCTACAAACACATTTGATACTTGAAGAAATGATAAAATGAGCATGAAAACTTTCTCATAATATCAGTACAAAAAACCTTTTGGAGTAAAGAAATTGTAAGTTCACTTCTATACTTACTGATGCATATATCTGAAATATTTAAACTTTGAGAACTTACATAGAAAAGAAGGGACACGTGTAAGAAGCAAACTATGAATTCATGTTCCCAAACAATCCCCTAAAGTAATTTGATTTCAAACGACAAAGCAGAAACACCTGATCTATAACAATTGATGTTGCTAATCTCTGTTCGTGTTCCCCACAGCTTCAAAAAGAATCTGTGATAAGAGATGCTAATCATCCAAAACTATTCCAACCCTAAGTTTGAACACAATCACAATTCACATCAGAAATACAAATAGCTGCCCATGTTTCATATAAGAGATGCTAAAACAATCAAAATTACAACTGCAAGAAGAATGTAACTCATACTACAAGAATGATCTGAAAACTAAAGAGAACTGTAAACGAGATCAATAACGGACAATGGATTTAAAAAATCTAGCAAAAAACACGAGTTCATAAAAATAAAAATAGAACACTGCTAAGGTAGCTTGAAACCCTAAATAAGAGTATTCGAACCTTCGATTCACAAGGTCAGGGAAGAAATTGAATCTCTCTTCTCTCTGTTCTCTGTTGCTTGGTGAATCCTTCGGTTCTCCTCTACTGAGTGAGCGATTGAGCGAGATAGAGATGAGATCGAGGGATAACGACTGAGATCGAGAAACGATCGAGGGAGAGCGACTGAGCGAGAGAGAGATGAGATCGAGGGAGAGCGACCGAGAGAGAGATGAGATCGAGGGGATCGACTGAGATCCAGAGAGACTATCGAGAGAGAGAGAGAGAGAGACGAGAGAGCGACAGAGATCGAGAGAGAGACACACACAATTGGGAGAGACGACTGAGAGAGCTTTCGTTCCAATTAATCAGACGGATATCGGGTCGGATAAAATGCAGATAAAACAGTTTTTAAATGTAAAACGGCTTAAACCCGTTTTTAATTAGAAACGGATAAAATCCATTTTATAATTTTGTTCCTGATTCACTATTTTCTTGTAGTGTGAGTTAAGGATTAGGGCATTCCAAAGTGGGCCCAAATACTTTTTCCTTGAGATTTTGATTTCAAATTGTTGATTTTCTATATAAGAAACACACGTAATTAGATTTATCTAGTAAATGAATTTATTTATATATAATTAAGCCTAATTAACATGGAACGTGGTGGTTTGAGGCTTATCATGATTATTATCTTAATATGAATAAATAGGTACAAAAATCAAGATAAATATCCAGAAAGTGTGCGTATAATTGAGTGTTTGGAGACACTCATCATTAGAAGAGAACAACCCGATATTAATCAAAATTTACTTAGTCAATCAATCACTGACGACATAAGCACATGGTCGTATGATGTCGAAATGGCACAACGAGAAACTATTAAATTTATTATTATAGAAGAAATGCAATTTCTTGTAACTGAAAAAATACAATATAAAAAATTTATTCAAAAAACATATTTTCCTAATTGTGAAAGTATTTCTAGAAATACATTAAAAAGAGATGTAATGAAAATGTTTAAAATAAAAAAAATAGAAATTAAAAATTTATTACAAAATATACCTAGTAAAATATGTTTAACTTCTGATTTATGGACTTCAATTCAAGGTATACTATGTATGTATTTTACGACATTTTGTAGATGAAAATTAGAATTTATAGAAAAGAATTATATATTTTTCTTTATTAAATGCATAACATACAAGTTTATAAATTTTTGAAGCTTTGCAAAATGTTTTATTAGATTACGAAATTAGGAATAAAATATTTACAATTACATTAGATAATGCTAATAGTAATAATAATGTCGTAACTTATCTTAAAGATGTATTAGTTGATGTACCAATTTTAAAAGAATTATTACATGTTCGTTGTGCGGCACATATTTTAAATTTAATTGTACAAGATGGTATTCAATGTTTAAATAATGTTTTTGAAAATATTAGAGAAATTATTAGTACTATAAGAATATCACATATTAAACAAAAATGATTTGATGAATATTGTGAATTATTTGATTTACCACAAACTAAATTATCATTATACGCGCCATATCGATGGAATTTCACATATTACATGCCACAACACGCGATTCGTTATAAAAATCCAATAAAAAGGTTTTTAGAAGACACATGTAGTAAAACACAATTAGAAGAAATTGATTGGAAAAATACATCTAATATTTTTAATTATTTTCAAAATTTTGTCGAAATTACAAAAGCTTTTTCGGGATAAAAATATGTTATATTCGTCGAATTTTATGTGCAATTAGCTCAAATTAAAGAATTTTTAAACTTGAATTTGAATAATAATAATGTTACACAAATGAATAATAAATTTAATAAATATTGAAAAATTATTCCACATAACTTAGCATTTACTTCAATTATGAACCCTATATTTAAAACTAAAGTTTTAAAACTTATTTTTAATTTAAGTGGTAATCTTAATATTGAAATTGAAATGCAAAAAAATTTAAAAAAAATTATTTAAACTTTTAAGATTTATGAAAATAAGTATGACTTAAATAATAATACTAATAGTTGCGGGGTGCGTGGATCTGCTTTTGATTTTTGAGGTTTGGGGAGTCGCCACCTAGTTATTACGGTCTAGGAACCGAACATTGACTCTAAAAGGTAAATAACACTAATCTACGAAAGTAAATACGAGTTTGGAGATCAAGTTACGGGGTTGGAAGGTGTTAGGTACCAACTCCGCCCGGCAAACGCCGATCTCTACTTTTCCTAAATAAAACTACACTACTAAAAGACCTAAATAAATAAATAAATAAATAATAAAATGAAAAATACCTAGATGATCACAACGATAGTTCCCTCAGAGCTGGCGGAGAGATTCCTTGCTTCATTTTCGTTACTGGATCCGCTTTGAATCTCCAAGATGAAGTATCTTCTCCTTAGATCTAAGTGTTTCCTAATTTTTGATAAATTTTCTAGGTGTTTTTAAAGGGTTTTTGAGTATTTTTTGAGCTAAAGTTGGGGTATGGATGTTAGGTAAGGGGTTAAGACTTCAAAATTAGGGTTTGGGGAAGGTTAGGAAGACTTCGTGACCTACTTTTTCTAGGATTTTCTTTTGGATACGAAAATAGGTTGTAGAGACCCTTATTTATAGATTTTTTTAGGTGCTTTTTAGATAGAGTTAGTGTTAGATTAGAATTCTATTAGATAGAGTTAGTATTTGATTAGAATTATTTTAAATAGAGTTAGTGTTTGATTAGAATTCTATTAGAGTTAAGGTTTGACATTAGTCTTATTAGATTGATTAGGGTTTTGACTTAAGTCTTACTTGATTGACTAGATTTTAGGATTTTGACTTAAGTCTTACTTGATTGACTTGACTTAAAAAAAATTAATTTTAATTAGGATTTCACTTTACATTAATCAATGTTTTAATTATTAATTTTAAAATTTTTAATTATTAAAATTATAAAATTATCGTTTTACCCTCGGAGAGGACTTTTTGCGTTTTAAGTCATTTTTCAATGGTCCATGATGTTTTGAAATCGATTTTTCATAAGGAATTCAATGGAAATATTTGTTTGTGTCATTTATGAAATTTTTTGTGCGAAATGGTCATGATTTTTATGAGGGGTATTTTCATAATTTTATCGAATTTTGTGAAAATTGACGAAATAATTTATTTGGTTTCGATTTGTTATTTTATACGTTTAAGAGGATTTTTCTAAGTGTAATGTAAGCTCTAGGGATGTTTTGATATTAGGGGTATTTTGATAATTTAGTCATTTTTATCGTGAAGCTTCTTTTTGTTTGAAAAATGATGATTTTTATGTTTTTGGGACATATTTTCCTAACGTAATGTGATTTCTACAGTTTTGTTTGCTTGAGATACCTCATTCGAATTTCTGAAACATATCTGGCAACAAACAGAGCATTGGAATAACCATCCATCATTGGGAACCATCGCAATCGGGTTGACGAGTTGATTAATTAGGCGAGTGCAAAAATGGGGTGTCTACAATAGTATACCTAAAAATGTAGCATCATCATCTTTTGGTGCAAAAATAACTTTTCTTACTTTTTAGAGCATTCTCACAAGCTCATCCCATTCAAATGATATATTTTTCTTTATCAATCGACTAAAAAGATGATAATGTCCAGCTAAATTTGAAAGAAATCTCCGAATGTAAGCAAGTTGGCCTTGTAAACTTTTGAGCTCATGAATATTCTATGGTGTTGACATCTTTTCGATGACCTCAATCTTGTTTTGATCGATTTTAATGCCACGATGTCAAACCAAAAATCCCAAGAATTTTCTTGAGGTAACTCTAAAAGTATATGTTAGTGGGTTCATCTTGAGTACATTTTCAAAATCTATTTAAGATATCATGTAGATGTTGCAAGTGATTCTCTTTTTTTTTTGACTTTACTACTAGGTTATCAACGTAACATTCGACCTTGTCATATAGCATGTCATTAAAGATTTTTTGCATATCTCACTAGTAAATGGCGCCAGTATTCTTAAGTCTAAAAGGCATAACTTTATAACAATATATGTCTTTCGGGGTACGGAAGGCTGTAAGTTCCTCATTTTTTGGCGTCATTCAAATTTGGTTATAGTCAAAAGATCCATCCATGAAAGATAAAGCCTCATGTCCTGTAGTCACATTAACCATAAGTTTTATGATTGAGAGTAGAAAATCATCCTTTGGATATGCATGTTCAACTCACGAAAATCTAAGCATTCTCGAATTTGTCCATTCTTTAACAAGAACTATGACATCTGACTTCGATTAACTTGCTGATCTCTGTCTCAATCTATGGTAGCAACTCTGGTCGAAAAAGACATGTTGCCTATTTTATTAGGCGAACTCAATGTCTAACTACAAGTTGATGAACAACAACTTTCGGATCAAGTCCTGGCATTTCTTTGTAAGCCCAAGCAAAAACATCTTATATTCCCAAAGCAACTTGAAGTACTCAGTTTCTTCATTATGGCTTAGAAAAGCACTTACAAACGTGGGTCACGACCTTTCTATCGTATTGAGCATTATTTCTTTCAAGTCATTTGTAAAACCCCAAGTTTTTTATTCGTATATCGAGAAAAATAAATAGAAAAAATTTGAGAAAATTCTGAAAGTGGGAATTAGGATAAAACTCTAGGATATTTCTGATTATTTTTAATGAAATCTGACATCACTGTTAGATTTAAAATGATAGAAAAACATACTTTAGCCTGTAAGCATACTCAAGTGCGAGTCCTAACAGAAAAATTATAAAATCCTCAATTTTCAAGTCGAATTAGGCCAAAATAATGACTTTTTACTAGAGTAATAATTTTTAAAATTCAATCATACCATTAGATTTGTAACGAAAAATTATAAAAAATGGACAACTTACTTGTCATTTTTGGAGTTTAAAAAGTTGAATTATTGTAAAAAACCAAAACGAAGTCAATTTTAGGGTCCCATTGGGTCGAAAAAGTAAATTTTTGCTAGAGACATATTTTGTAGAATTTGATCAGACCATTAGATTCGGAACGAAAAATTAGACAAAATAGAGTATTCATTCATCACTTTTGAAGTTCGGACAGTCAAGTTATCGTCGAACGAAACAATAAGTAAAATATCGATTTCGTCCCACACTTATATAAATAATTTTTTTAATCAAAATAGTATTCATTGTCATGTTAAATCGTCCAAAACCAGCCGTGACATTTTTTTTTTAAAAATTGGTTTTATTCTGATCTTTAAACTCTGATTGGCCGCAAACGGTCCTTCTTCGACCTCCGACGTAGAAGGAAAAATCGTCCGCAGCGTCATTCTCTACCAAACCCACCCAATTTCCTTTCCTTTTCCCTCCTTTTTCACCCCGTATCGTCAAAAATCAGTTGTATATAATACGGGGATTTCGAAACTTCGACCCTAGATTTCATCTATTTTGAGTCAAAATCATCCTTCGTCGTAGAAGGGAGAAATGACGATGGTGTTGAGATCTTCGAAACCACCGGATCAAATTAAAAAATCAACCACTTCAAAATTTAATCAATGTCGATCATCTCGATTTCCACGCATGCTATTCGATCCCATTTCACAGAGATTGTAAGGAACTTTCAATTTCTATTAGTAATCGTAGATTGTGAAAATTACATTTAGGATTTTATCAAAAATTTATTATATATTTTAAAAATATAGATTTTTTTTTTATTTCAAATTCACGTTAGAACTTGCATATTTGATATGTTTAATTATATTTTATAATAAATTATATGTGGGTAGGATATTTCACCGGGTTATTTCCATCAGTTGAGTTTTATGCACTGCTTGGACCATGTTTTGATATAAGTTTTGTAAAGTTTCAATTTAAATGATAAAAATGAGTTTTAAAGTATCAAAAAAAATTTGATATCCAAAAATGAATTTTTAATTGAATGAATCCGAAAAATAAATGATGTGTTTGAAAACATAAAAAAAGTGTAAGAATCGAAAAAAAAAAAGGATAAAACGGTAAAATGTAAGAGTCACACCCGAGGGGTGATGTCTGTATTTTACATTGTAATGTATGTGTAAGTTGATGAAGGAATATCTAGGGATAATGATTGGTTGCATGTTTATTTAAATTCTATTAGCACAGAGGCTCCGAATTCTATTATTTATTTTAAGCCGGGTGGTCACAGTTGCATGGTAGGAAACATAATATCTATTCTCAACTCAGTAATATTAAATTCTCATTTGTTTTCAAAGAAAATTTCTTATTTATTTTCAAAGAAAGCAAATGATATATATGTAGTTATTTTATGAACTGTTAAATAGCTTGCGAATACCTGAAGGGATTCTCTATCATATCATCCGAAGTGATATACTATCTTGGGATGTTTGGTAGGGTCAACCAAACTCATATGTGGTATGTGACGTGTATGAGAGTGGAGTCACAATTGGAATCAGAGTTTATTCCTCTCTAGCTTTACTAGTGAACTTGTAAGGTAAAAGTGATCGTATACAAATAGGGAATCACATGCACGCTTGATAGGCATGGACGAAGATGATTAGTTAGTGATCACTAACAATATATAGTTGTCAAACGGTTTGACACATTGAAAAGAGACCCATTCCTTACGGTCACGTCAAACGGTCAGCCTGAGCCAGATAAATAGTCAATCAAGTGTGGTAAGTACAGCGACCGACCACAAAATCAGGAACAAAAAGCCAGTAAAGAATATGAAACCTCATATCCCGACTAGGAGTAATCCAATCATGAATCCAACTCTCTAATTCCACTACTCCGCCATTGTATATTATGTATCTATTGCCATATTTTTATATATAAAATGAAATGCATGTTTAATATTTTCATTTGATCAATTAGATTGGTATAAAATGTTTAGTTACTCATCTTTGACTATATGTATCAATTAATCGTAGTTTCTTCTGTAAAACTTTATATATGTTAAAATGATTCAGTATGATTATTTATTCATGTTATGAGAGGTTATTGGTAGAAATTGTTTATTTCCTTACTAGGTAACCATTATTATTCACCATTTCCTTCATATTTTTTTAGCTTTAGAACCTATAGTTGGCGAGGCGGGCGTAGAACCAACGAGTTGGGACCATCTTGTTGGTCAAATAGATGACTAGAGTCCATTATCTGGTGAGTACTGGGACTATACCCCTTACTGGTGTCGGTTTGTCAAGGAGTATTATAGATTTTTATTGAGCGTTAAGACTTTTGTTAGAGTTAAGAATGTTTATATAATCCTGTATTTTGTTTATCCTTCTGTACCCTGATCTATCATATGTTATTAGATGTATATAGACTTCCGTTAGTATTATATTTTGTATATATATATGCAGGATAATATATGTCGTTTATCAGGTGCAGATTGAATGCATTAGATTGCTAACATAAATAAAGGAGATCATGCCGAAATTTCGAGGTGCCACCTTGTACCTCGAGATTTGACATGGGATTTTGTTTAGCGTTTGGCGGGGTATCACATCGTTGATAGTGACATTTTCGGATTCTTCAAAAATAAATGGAGCATTTTCGAGTTCTTCATGTAACAAAAAAGAATCTTCTTTAGGAAACTCCTCAATAGTGATGTGATTTACAAACATGACATCTTCGAAATTGTCTATTTCTGTACTTGAAGCTTGACTGTTGCTTGTTTGGTTTGTAAAGATGACGGTGCATCGTTTCACAATCAATGCATTTAATATCGAGACCTCTAAAGTTACTTGTTATTTCATACAAGATGAAATAATGTTATACAAACCACTACTATCTTTATATTCAACATATTTATTTCTTTACTTATGTTGGCGTCGTTATTCCTTTAGTAGGTTAAGTTCAACATTCTGACCAAATCTATATAATGCAGATGCATGATGTTTATTAATTTATGCCTTATGATGGTAATTTAAAGTACCTAGTCGATCAAATATCGACCTGGTCGGGACGTGGCCACCAATTCGATCAAAGGTCGATATGCGTGGAATTGGTGTTTCTTTTACAGACTCATCGATGACCTCCATTGTAGTATATTGCGAAAAAGCCATCTTTATCCCTAAAATTTCGATCGGAGTCTCTAACGTATTACCTAACCTTAAATGAGACTCTCTCTCCAACTTAAATAAGTTTAACCAGTATTACAATTATAATTTGATTAGTTGGTAGTAGTTCACCCAATCGTATAGGTACACCTTTCCCATAACCAACAATCTTGAATAACTTTGAAGTTTTATAACTGAAACAACTTTTGGACTCTACTTTTGTGAGGTTTTCTTTATGGTTATTTACCATTGATGTAGTTGGGATAACATTTTACACAGGTATCCTTACGTTATAAGATTTTTAGAAAAGTGTAACTGGAAGGGTTAACTCTTCTTTCAACATCTCCAATTCAATTTTAGAGATAAAATGTTTGAACTTTAAAGAGATATCTTCGAAAGGGGATTGTCTTGATTTTCCTCATGATATTGATACGTAATGAAGCATCAGAGTTGGCAGTACAACTGTGGATGACGCGTCCAACTTTGGTTGACTCATCCTGATCCGTTTAGTTTCTGACTTATGCTAATTTACCTATTCTTTTTAAAGTTGAGGAGTTGGAGCAATCTTTTCGGACTAGTTCATATTATGTTTTTCTTTGTTAGTTCTTTGCTTACTAGAAGAATGTATCGAAATTGAGCATTTTTCTTAAATGATGTTGCCTCCCAAATATAACTTTGCACCGGCAAAATGCACCTCCACCTTGTCGAATGGTTGACCTTCAACCATTATGCCCTTTTGGATACTGTTTTAGTAATACTTGAAGCGCAGGGTAATGTGGATGATACTACTCCAGTTTCATACAACCACGGTCGATCGAAAAGCAAGTGATATGAGATTTTGCAATCAATCGCGTGAAAGAACGCCATTGATTCTAAATTTGCAATATAGAGTTTGACTCTTATCATGCCGATAGCTTTCTGACCACTTAGGTTGAAGCCTTGAATCATCAACTTACTACGAGTATGTTGATCCGCTAAGATGTCAACTTATTTTATGCTAGGAATTGGCATAATGTTGACTGAAGAACCGCAATTAAGGAGGATTCTTTGAATTTTGTTCTTCCTAGTATAACCTATGACATAAAGAGGCATGTTGTGAGGTCGAGATCTCAATTGGAGATCCTCATTAGTGAATGTAATCGTGGCCATACATATATTGTCTTATTGTGGATCTTTGTCAACTTGAACTTCTTGTTTTAATTCAACTGAGTTTTGCCCTAAAGCATGCTGAACCCTCTGGAGTTCACTGGAGAAATCCAAGTCGACCTGCGAATATTTCATTTCTTAGGTGATATTGTCTTTCTCAAGTCTCTGATCTCTATTACTAGAAGTAGTAGGATGTTCATCAGCTTGTCATCAACATCATTTTCCTGCACTTTTACTCCTACTTGGTGGGATGAAACCGTGGAAACTTTTATGCATTGTTCATTCTAGAGATTCTTGGGTAATAATTTTAAAAGAGTAACTGGCAGACGGGGAGGTTGCTGAAGGATGTCTTCGAGGTCTACAGGTTGAACTCAAAATTTTTTCTTCTTTGTTGCTCTCTTCCATTTTTTTTGACCTTATACTTGATTTTAACTTTCTTCTATTTCTTTTTGGCTTTGAAATCGGAGGAATTGGCACTTGTGTAGAGTATTTTTTTATCAGTGACAACTGTCGACCCTTTGTCATCAATTAAAGCAGACTGCGAGAGACTCAACTTTGAATTTGAAGTCGATTGAGATTGTTGTCCTTATTAAGGTGAAGTGGGAAGTGTGACGATCTTACCTTGACTTGGCAATGCCCCTAGTATGGGATGGACTCTTTTAATGTCAAAACGTACGAACATGGGTTGTGGTGATTGAGGTAGAACTTTTGTGATTTGGGGAGATAGAGTCTGTGTTGTATACGGACTTGACAAGAGTATTGGATCAAAAGATCCAAATGTGACAGTGGTTATGTTGGAAGTAGCAACATTTTCGATATAGTCAATTTCAATTTTTCCTAGACTTGCCAAATCCAAGATTCTCTTTTTGAAAATGAAGTATTTTTCATTTGGGTAACTAATCACCCTATGATAATGACAATATTTTGGAATATTGTCACGACCTACTTCCTCGAGTCGTTTGGGCTTTAGAAGTTCAATGAGCTTCAATTTGAGTAGCTCTTCGAACATGTCCGAGATGTCAGCATCAGGAAAAGGGTATTCTTTTGCTTCAAGATCTTTGAGAGTTTTCCAAACTTTTCTTTTTTTCTTGTATTGAATTAGCTCTTAACTGATCTTCTCTTTTCTTACTTATGACCTTGACAGATTTACTGATGGTGGTAGATAAAAGTTTTTTAGTTTTGAAGGAGTTGACATCCTTCTTATCTTTCTTTTGAGGCTCACTTGATCGTAGAGTTTGATGAATTGCTATACTTTGTTTCATGCGTGAGCTCGAGTGGCTAGCTCTTCAAAAGTATATGACTTAATTCCCTTTAAGATGTAGAAGAGTTGTCAATGCATTTCTAAATACACATTTCGATAATAGAAGACTGAAAGAGATAATCTATGCAGTTGAGAAAAAGATTTCTCCAATGTTTGATATACTTGATGATTGGTTCACCCTTTCTTTGTTTGACGACAGTGAGCTATATTATATTATATTATATTATATATTATATATTATTATATTATATTATATTATATATTATTATAATTTACTATTAGTTAGAAAGTGTTAAAATTTGTAAATAACAGCTGTATTCATTTATATATAATAATATAAAATATTATATTATTATAAGGTTAAAAAGATAGGGGTGTTCATTTTAACCGAGATATTGAAATCGAAACAGCGACCGATTGAGCTTGAAATTGGGTTCGCGCACATTGCATTCAACCAAGATTTAAATACATTTAGGATAGGAATTAAGATCCGATATTCAAGCAGAAATATCCACGACTTTGAAATCTACCTAGTCACTGAATTACTTGGTAGAATCGCCGAGGGAATTAGTTAGAAAAATCACTTTTTGACATAGGGACACATAAAACACAGTTGCGAAGGTAAAAAACTTATAATTTCAAATTCGTAGTATAATTTTCAATGAAATCTGTTTTATTTCAATTTTTATTGTTAATTTCAAATTTATTATGATTTAAATTCAAAATTCATACATCGAATTGTAAAGTAATTTGTTTTATATATTTTCTCTGGTATTTAAATATCGTGAAATAAAAATAAATGAATTTTGGTAAGTATAACTAGAAAATCAATTTATTTAACAAATTGATTTTCATAGTAATTTTCGTAGAGTGTTCATTTCAAAAAAGAAATTATTAAGACACCCTACTTTGAAAATGTATTTTTATTGGTTGATTATCTATTAAATGAAAAAAAATGAAATGTTTAAATTAAATTTGAAATTGAACATGAAAGTCTTGATTATTTATAATTGAGAGTGGGATTCTTGAGTAGTTGGAATTGAAAATAGGATTCTCATCTGTATGTACATGTGTTGAGAAATTTTCAAGTTTAGAGTTCTTTTGAACACTGTGTAATAGAGCATGGGATGCAATTAGGATGATAACCATGGGACGGTGTACCTGCATGTTTACTGTTTTATGATTTAATATTTTTGATATACAGCTACATGTTTATAATTCTAGAATACTGTAGACACCCCATTTTTGTATTCACCTATTTAATCAACTTGTCAACCCAATTGCGACGGTTCTCAATGATGGATGAATATGCTAATGTTTTTTATTTGTTAATAGATGTGTTTCCCAAATCAAATGAGATATTTCAAGCAAGTAAAACTTTAAAAATCACGTTATGCTGGAAAAATAACCTCTAACATCAAAACATCTTTAGAGCATACATTACACTTAGGAAAATCTTTTCAAACACATATAAAAACAAACTAAAACCAAATAAATTATTTTGCCAATTTCAACAAAATTATGAAAACGCCCCTCATAGAGTCCACAATCATTTCACGTCGAAAACCCATAAGTGACAAAAACCAATACTCTCATTAAAATATTTATGAAAAAGTAATTAAAAAATATTTCAAAGCGTCGAAAATCAATCAACCTCTCAATGCAAAAGCCCTCTTTGAGGGCAAAACGATAATTTTTCAAATCATAAAAATAAAAAATCTGAAAGTAATAATTAAAATATTAATTAACATAAAGTGAAGTTTTAATAAATCAAATTAAAATTATTGAACAAATAAAAATCAATTAATTAAGCCTACGGGCCAAATTTTAAGTGGTGACCAATTTACTTAAATAGGGCCTACATGATATTTAATAAAGAATCCTCCATCGAGGGAC
This sequence comes from Akebia trifoliata, assembly GCF_017979445.1. Taxonomy (NCBI): domain Eukaryota; kingdom Viridiplantae; phylum Streptophyta; class Magnoliopsida; order Ranunculales; family Lardizabalaceae; genus Akebia; species Akebia trifoliata. Next base: position 39,134,206 of record NC_141385.1, on the reverse strand, counting down.
CCAAAGAATTAAAAATATAATTTAATAAAGAACCCTCAATTGTGGGATTTTTTAAAAACTTAAAGAACTCTCAGTCTACGTAAGTCAAAATTCAAAATTCAAAATCCTAATTAAACCCTAAATGAAACAACTTAACCTTATTTCTAAGAGACCTAATCAAAATCCTAATCTCCCAAAAGCTTTTTAAAAGGGAGTCTCCACAACCTAAATTTGTAGGTAAAAAAAAACCTTAGGAAAAAGAGGTTAAAAACTCTCTAAAGACTTCTTAAAATCCTAAATTTGAACTCCAAGTCCATACCTAACACCCAAACACTATTTTTTCACCTAAAACACACCTAGAAATTATTAAAATATCACGAAAAGCTAGAAAATATTTAGATCTAGGAGAAGAAAATCTCATCTCAGAGATCGAAAGTAGATCTAGCGACGGAGACAAAAGTGAGAAGATTCACACGAGGAACGTTCTCCGTCAATTTCTAAGGGAATTGATTGTCACAATCACTTAAGTAAAGAAGGTAATTTTTTATTTTAATTTTTAGGCCTTTTTTTCCTCACAATGTAAAGTTTTTTGAAAAAGTAGAGATCGGCGTTCGTTAGACGGGATTGGTGCTTAACACATTCAAATCCTGTAACGTGATTCTCAGACCCATTTTTTTTGTAATTCAATACTTTTTATCCATTTAGAGTCATGTTTCGATTCTTAAACTATAAAACTAGGTGGTGACTCCCCAAAAATAAAAAAACGGATCTGCACCCACGGATCGAAAGCGCTTTCAGTGGCGATTCCACTGGAGATAGTTTGAGGATTAAACTTAAAAATCTCAAAAATTGTCGCATTGTAAAATTGACCTATTTTTTATTTTATTTTACTTAGTTTTTATTTATTTATTTTTATTTAATTAATTTTACATTTTTAGGGCATGTTAGTAGAATATTTTGATTAAGTAGTTTTTTATATATATTATTTTGGATTTTTTATTTTGTCGACTCCAATAGCAAAGAAAGATTCAAAGTGAAACATGAAATGATGACGAAGGTCACAAGAGAGAGAGAGGGGTTCAATCTCTCTTTGAAAATTGAATCTTTCTCTGTCGATCTGACCATAATCTGCAAATTCATGGCTGGAATAAGGCAGATCTGGTGAGAAAACCTGAGAGACTGCTTTCTTAAACAATTTTGGGAGAAATTTGGAGGTTTTCGTCAATTTTCCGCTCCTAATTTGAAGATTTGTGATGTAATTTCATGTTGGATTTTTGAATTTCGGTTATTCTTTCTCCAATTCTTAAAAAAAAAAAATTTGCCTGCCTAACCATGGGCAGATCATCAAATCAGATCTCACAAAGGGCTTATTTGGCGTAGGTTAACATCAAACTCGACTCCATCTTCTCCAATTTCTCTTTCAAAATCCTAAAATTCAAAACCAAGCAAAAAAAAAAGCTCTTGATCCTAATTAGTATCCTCTGTCTCGTTGTCATCTTAGCCTTCATCACTCGACTGATTCAGTGTTCTTCACCACAAAAGCATGATCCTTGAGTACGATCCATACTTCAATTACCATATCACATTGTTCCTCACTAAGAACAAATTCTATGTGAAAGCGCCCTCGATCCGCGGGGTACGCGGATCCGCTTTTGACCTTTGAGGTTTGAAAGTCGCCACCTAGTTATTACGGTTTAGGAACCGAATATTGACTCTAAAAGGCAAATAACACTAATCTACGAAAAATAAGAAACTAAGTCTAGGGATCACGTTACAGGGTTGGAAGGTGTTAGGCACCAACCCCGCCCTGCAAACGCCGGTCTTTACTTTTTCCCAAAGAAGATTACATTGTTAAAAGACCTAAAATAAATAAAAATATTTACCTTTACGAATGTAACGATTTTGGTTTCCTCAGATCTGGCGGAGAGATCCTTTGATTAATATTCCTTACTTTGTTCTGTCACCGGATTCACTTTAGATTTTCAAGACGAGGTACTATCTTCTTAGATCTCAATTTTTTGATTTTTTTTTATGGATTTCTGGGTGTTTTTGAAGAGTTTCTATGTATTTTTAAGCTAAAGTTGGGGTATAGATGTTAGGTAAGGAGTTAGGACTTCAAAATTAGGATTTATGGGAGGCTAGGGAAGCTTTTTGACCTACTTTTCTTAGGATTTATTTTTTAGATATGAAAATAGGTTGTAGGGACTCTCATTTATAGATTTTTTAAGTGCTTTTTAGATAGAGTTATTGTTTAATTAGAATTGTTTTAAATAGAGTTAGTGTTTAATTAGAATTCTATTAGGGTTTTGACTTTGGTCTTATTAGATTGATTAGGGTTTTGACTTAAGTCTTACTTGATTGACTTGACTTTAAGATTTTGACTTGAGTCTTACTTGATTGACTTTAATTTTAATTAGGATTTCGCTTTACATTAATTAATATTTTAATTATTAATTTTAGAATTTTTAATTATTAAAATTGTAAAATTACCGTTTTACCCTTAGAGAGTATTTTTTGCATTTTAAGTCATTTTTTAATGTTCAAGGATGTTTTAAAATCGATTTTTTGTAAGGAATTCAATGGGAATATTGGTTTGTGTTATTTATGAAATTTTTTGTACGAAATGGTCGTGAACTTTATGAGGGACATTTTCATAATTTTGTCAAATTTTGTGAAAATTGGCGAAATGGTTTATTTGGTTTCGATTTATTGTTTTATGTATTTGAAAGGGTTTTCCTAAGCGTAATGTGAGCTTTAGGATTGTTTTGAGATTAGGGGTATTTTGATAATTTGGTGATTTTTAGTGATTTTTACCGTAAAGCTTATTTTTGTCTGTAATATGATGATTTCTATATTTTTGAGGTCATATTTTCCTAGCGTAGCGTGGTTTCTACAGTTTTGTTAGTTCAAGATACCTCAACCGAATTTTTAAAACATATCTAGCAACAAATACGGTATTGGAATAATCATCCATCATCAGGAACCGTTGCGATCGGGTTGATGAGTTGATTAATCAAGCGAGTTCAAAAATGAGGTGTCTACAGATGCCCCTCTTTGGTAGAGGGTTGAAGCAAACTAGATAGCAAATCTATTTTGGTAGATAGTGCGATATCTAAATGACAAAGCTAGTGACAGTTCATTTTGCAGCCTGATTTAGCAATTCTTCGGGGCGTTCAGATCCTTGAGGGTAAAACTCTCCCTGAACTAAAAATGTCAGGTCCTTAAGCACAAACTCTCACTGGCAATGTCAGATCCTTCAATTTTAAAAAATTCTCCTTGACTAATTATGTACTTGTGTGTTTGAGATAAATCTTAGAGGATCTGAGTAAAATCTAAGCAAAAACTGAGTAAAATCTAAGCATAACTAAGCATAATCTGAGCATTATCTGAATAAAAGTTGAATATCTTACTTTACATACCCTGGGTGAAAGAGTAATAAATTTTTTTTGTGGAAGTCCTACTCTACCTACTCGGGGTGAAAGAGTAATGGACTAATTTTCTGGGAGTTCTACTCTACCTACTCGGGGTGAAAGAGTAATGAACTATTTTTCTGGGAGTCCTACTTTACATACTCGGGGTGAAAGAGTAATAAACCATTTTTCTGGAAGTCCTACTCTACATACTCGGGGTGAAAGAGTAATGAACTATCTGAGCAAAATCCGAGAAAATCCTCGATGGTATCTGGCTGAGCATAATCCGAGAAAGCCTTCGGTGGCAACTGACTGAGCATAATCCGATAAAGCCCTCGGTAGCAACTGGCTGAGCATAATCCGAGAATGCCCTTTGTGGCTTGGTGGCAACTAGCTTAGCATAATCTGAGAAAACCTTCAGTGGTAACTGGCTGAGCATAATCCTAGATAACCCTCGACGGCAACTGAGCAAAATCCAAGAAAACCCTTGGCGGCATCTGAGCAAAATCCAAAAAAACCCTTGGCGGCAACTGAGCAAAATCCAAGATAACCCTTGGCGGCATCTGAGCAAAATCCAAGAAAATCCTTGGCGGCATCTGAGCAAAATCCAAGATAACCCTTGGCGGCAACTGAGCAAAATCCAAGTTAACCCTTGACGGCATCTGAGCAAAATCCAAGATAACCTTTGGCGGCAACTGAGCAAAATCCAAGTTAACCCTTGGTGGCATCTGAGCAAAATCCAAGATAACCCTTGGAGGTAACTGAGCAAAATCCAAGATAATCTTTGGCGACAACTGAGCAAAATCCAAGTTAATCCTTGTCGTCATTTGAGCAAAATCCAAAATAACCCTTGGCGACAACTGAGTAAAATTCATGTTAACCCTTGACGGCATCTAAGCAAAATCTAAGATAACCCTTGGCGGCATCTGAGCAAAATCTAAGATAACCCTTGGTGGTAACTGTGTAAAATCCAAGTTAACCTTTGGCGACAACTGAGCAAAATCCAAGTTAACCCTTGGCGGTATCTGAGTAAAATCCAAGATAATCCTTGGCGGCAACTGAGCAAAATTCAGAGAAAGCCCTCGACGGCATCTTGAGCAAAATCCAAGATAACCCTTGGCGATAATTGAGCAAAATCCAAGTTAACCCTTGACGACAACTAAGCAAAACTGACCGAGGAATGAATGAATTTTGGGAAAGAATGAATGAATCTAGAGAAGAATGATTAAAATGAACTGGATGAGATTGAAAATGAATCTGGAGAATAACGATTGAATCGGGGAACGAATGAATAAATCTGGAAGATAATGAATCTGGAAGAGAATGATCAAATCTAGGAATGAATGGATCTGGAAAAGGATTAATGAATCTGGGAATGAAAGAATGCCATATCTCCTACTCTAGGTAAATGAGTTATTTTCTGGGCAAAAACCAAAATATGAGATTAGGAACGCTTTTGATTGACCCTCAAGATTATTTTTCAAAAGTTTTATGAATTTAAAACTTGAGTTTTTATTTCTTTTGAACCTCAAAGATTTTCGAAAAATTATTATCAAGAGGGTAACTTTAAGTTTAGGATTCCTTTTATCTTTTAGGATTAATATTGCTCAACCTTAAAAATAAAATGCCCCTAATTTGATAGGAAACATGGCACGTCATGTAAAATTTTTTATAAAAAATGCCTCTAGTATAAGGGGGAAACTACATATTAGAGGAAAAAGAACATGCCTCTTATATAAAGGTTTGAAATATTTGATTACCACAAGCGCAATAAAGATCCAACTTTTAATTTTAATTAATTTTATTGAAGATTTTGAGTCAGGCTCAAGAGAACAAAATATTTCCTTTTGAGACTCATCATAGAATTCACCCTTCTCTCCCTTGAATTACTTGGGAAAGTAAAAATTTTCAGATCGATCATAGACACGATACTTGTAGCTTCTGAGTCTGTGCCTGGCTTAAGCTAAGTATTGACCTTGATTATTCGGACTTCTGATGTTTCAGCTCGGACCACTCTTAGCTTTTCTTCTGTTTTACTTTGTTGCTCTAACTTTTGCCTAGATCACTTTTTCAGGTTTTCAATCTAGCGAGTTTGCTCTAGCTTTTGCCTAGATCACCTTTTTCAGGTTTTCAATCTAGTGAGCTTTCTTTTCTTTTTTTCTTTACTTTGATTGTTGTCAGAGTCGTCCTTTCAGATTTTCAACCTTGCAAGCTTGCCTTAATTTTGTTTAAGTTTCCTTTTTCGGATTTTCAACTTAGCAGGCTTCATTTCTTTTCTTTTTTTTTCTTTTTCTTATCTTCTGAACTTATAGAGTTACTGTCTGATCATGCTTTACTACTTTCCTTAACTTTTTTGCACGGTACTTAGGAGGACTTTCATGGGTAAGCTTAGGATTGAGTATCAAAGAAAGGAATTTTGAGGCTCAAAAAAATCCAAATGCCCTTTGTGTGGCATTTCCTTAAAAAAAAAAAATTTTCTTAGATTTTTTCATTGTCAGGGAATCTATTTTTTTTATTTTGATGTGGTCGGGCCTGAAGTAACTTCTCAGGTTGCCTACATACCCTAGAATTTTGGGATTAGACCAAGACGTAGTTCGAATTTTTCCCTCCCCAGGGTTAGGTGATTAGGCTGAAAAAGAAAAAGATTTTTTTTTTCAAAAAGGCTCCAAAGGGTTGAGAAAAGAGATATTGAACTGGGTAGTAGGAAAATTGATTTGGCCAAAGATGGCCTTCTTAAATGTAGTACCGCTTGATTTGGTCAAGGTTGGTTGACTCTAGTAGTTCAATTCTATCATGATCTTGAAATCTAACGATTTTTTTAGGCAGTATTTTCTTAATGAATGAATTTCTCCAATTGAATTCAGACTTCCTCCTATGGTTGAGGACGAGTGATCAATTTTTTTTGAAGTCTGATAGTTAAATCCTTGACTTGTAAATGATGAACTTTGATTTTCTCGTCAAATGTGTGAGTGACTCTTCTTTGATGAGTTTGCATGTGATACAGAACTATATGTTGTTTTTCTTCAATCAAATTTGGATCTAATCTGTTTCTGACAACTAACTTTCCTTTCATGTTACATAACAGAGCACTACAGCTTCCGTAGAAGATTGAGTCGAAGTTTGACATATTAAGGGTGTGAAAGATAATTTCTTAGAACAATCTCAGTGTGATCGACACCTCTTTTAAGATGATAGTTTCAAGATCTTTGCTAGTCGTTTTAATTACTCCATTGGTATGAGAATAGAAATTTATTTTAGGAGCTCTATCATGTTGAGAAGTCCAGCGTAGATATATTTTGTAACATCTTCCTTGATCTTATTTTATCAAGTCAGTATCTAATCCATGTTAGACAACACCCAAGCTTGCACCTAACATATCCTCATAGGCCCACGCTAACAAGTCTTTTGAAATTTCTGAAAAAATTCATTATCCCCTTGTGTTTCTTTAGGGATATGATGGTTTCTATTTGAATCTCTTTAGGAATTATTTTTTGTTCCGAGGTCAATGACCTTTGCTTTCTTGATTAAAAGTTGAACCCAACTTTTATCTTCTTGTTCATGAGAGAAATCTATCAAATTATTAGTTAATTCGTTAATGCACTCGAAGTATTCAAGAATTTCTTTTATCCAATCAAATTCAGATAGGGTGGCGAACACCTTTACAGACTTGACAAATTAACTTGACTCAATAGAAAAAAAGTAGACTTGATCTAAAGAAAGCATGATATTGAAAAATTGGACTCGAGCTAACTCAAATAATTCATGAAAACTCAAGACTACTACCCACAACGGGCTTGATTAGGACTGAGGACTGAGACATTGCCTACAACCAACATGATTGACGCACGGTGATCTTCAAGGAACAACTGGACGATATTGAGAAATTCTGAGGCTATTTCTAACTATTGACTTGGTACTGACGTTTGTTCTAACTGACCGGACTTATTACTCTAGCTAGATGATGGACGATTGAGTTTAGGTACAATGATAACCCTTAAACCACATTGAAGGTGAATTTAACCAGTTTCGGTGTTACCCCATTGATAACATTTAATGAATCCTGAAATTTTATTGAATTCAGTGCACCAATCCATTAAACAATTCATCCATTCAATAATTATTCAGAAGGAAAATAATTTTATTATACTCTTAAAAATTATTGAAAAATAATATTTTTATTGAATAATAATTTTCACAAATCTGATTATTTTTTGCAATCATTTTGGTAATTTTCCAAGGTCCATGCAAAAAATAAATTTTTGGTAAAAAACATATTTCAAAAATTTTCTATGCAAAAATAGATCTTTTGTAAATCATTTTTCCTTCATTTTCTTTTCTTTTGGAAAGCATTTTCTTTTGGAAAGCATTTTCTGTTGAAAAAGTATTTTCCTTTGTAAACCATTTTTCTTCTTCGAAAATGGGTTGAGACCCGAATTTAAAAAAGAATTTGATTTCCATTTTGCTTTAAATGGCCCGGCCCATCATGATTGTTGGATCGAGATGGACTGTGTTATTATGAATTATTATAAAAAATAGATTCTTTATTGGGTCAGTGCACCCATTTTAATCAGGTAAAATAAAAATTTTAATCCTTGAGGACAAGCATACATTATGATCTCATCATTCACATACATTATGATCTCGTCATTCACATACATTCATCATTCACAAGGTCTCATTCAATAAACAACCCGAGAACACCTATTATAAGTTCGAGTCGTGACTTACAAGGGAGGTTTCTAGACTTTAAGCTTACTATGTATAATGCCTTTTTATCTAGCCACCCTTGCCCAAGTACACCTATATACCTCTCGAGCGTACTCAATCAGACAGTACGTGATAACTTGGTTTGATATACTGTATAGGTGATAATCTAAATCTTCAACTCACTTCTCTGAAGTCAAAAGTAGCCAGTTTAATCCCCAGATCAGAGGTGGCGTGCGATGCTTGAGCAAATGCACTCTTAAATCACCTATTTTCTAGAATAGACGTAGTCTATCCTACTAATACCGTAGTACATCGGAGCAGGATCACGCTTAGACACTGGTTTTGACCAAGAAGTGCAACTGATATACTTGGATCATCTTTGATATACTTATGGGTATGAGTCAAAAGTTGTAGTTGTCATAAATGGTTTGGCATCCCACGAGGGGACCGACCACGTACTAGTACTACGTTGGCAAACGGGACATGTGACTGTGCAGCTTACAATAGGTTAAAGGCTCAGGTCGTTCCAGCCTGGGTGCATCGATATATCTTTCAAAGTCACCTGATCAAACGGTACTGATGTCCCAGTTTTATATACTCTAAGGTACGTGACTGGAGTTGTGATTTTCATGAATGACGTCGCATCTCCGAAAAGATCGGGCCAAGCACTAGTGCCACATTGGCTATAAGGGACATGCAAACGTTCAAAGCGATAAACATGCTAGTGGTGTGTGCAAAACAGGGTGGGGTGTGGCCGGGGCCTTTTTCAAATAAATGGGCCCATGGGCCTGATCATATCATATGGATATCACATGAATATTACCCATACAATTCATCACATCAAGATTAAGATCAAAGCATGCAAATCAAAATGTATCTATCAAGATCATGACATATTATATGGGCAATCAATGGGTACAACACAAAGAATAATAATCAGATCCAACATTGAAACAAGCAATTTTATTTTATTTTATTTTTAAACCCAAACAAAAGGATTTTCTTTTTTTATGGTTCAATTAAGGATCACTTTGGGTGACTCCAAAAAATCGAGATTTTAGCGAATATTGAATTAATGATAGAATGATGATTGTAGGGATAAAGAGAACGAACCCTTCTTTATTATTATTTTTTTTTTTTGAAAGACATACATGACAAATCTTTTTGAGAACATAGGCTAACTTGACCAATTCATAAGACTTCAAATTACCAAGGGTCATTAGGCCAACGTGATTGATCATGTCGGCAATCCAATGTCACAACCTTATATATTTAAGGGAAAAGTTTGGACCCAAAAGTGAAATTCACATTTTTTAACTTTGATCCCATATTTTGAAAATGAACGGCTACGAAATCAAATTTGAAATAAAAATTTAGAAATGAAAATTAATTTTTAAAAATTTTCTTGAAATATTTTCTTTCTAAATCACAGAATTTTATTCGCCACAAGCACGTGGCATTGGATCTCTCTTTCGGATGCCACGTGACAAGGTCAACTCTTAGTAAGTAGGAAATCTTATTAGGTTAGTGAGGATAGCCTTACCCCCCTTTTTTATTTTTTATAAATAACAATAAATCTGCCAAGCAAATTTTCAAAAATAATTCTTTTACAAAAATGTGTTGTTGCTACGTGAGGAGGTCAAAGACCTTTAGCAAGACTTGAAATCTTACTAAATTGGTGAGGATAGCCTTACCTTTTTGCTTCTTGTGCTCCCCTTTTAATAACGAGTATATCATCCTCAATTATAACTTTAACGTCCTCCTTAGACAATCCAGGCATATCGAACCTCATCTTTAACTCGTTCTCATCATCTTTGATGTCCCAAGGTGCACGTACTTCTGTTGTTGATCGTGTGGTGCTTGGGAGCATCATTCTGTCCTCGAAGACTCGGTCTATTGTTTCCAGCATCTTTGTCATTGTTCTCATTGGAGATAGTGGGTCCAATATACCGAAGGGAGAGACTTCAATCATCGAACGCCTTGGCTTCCGCTCCACAGCAGAATTGTCCTTAGTTTTGTTGAGGTGCTGCACTTCAACAGAGCTTTCTTTGCTCTCCTCCTCAGTTGATGATTCTTTTGCTCTTACAATGGAAAGTCTCCTATTTGAAACTTTGCTTTTGCTCCAAGGGAAGAAGACTGAACAGGGCGTAACAGAGCCTCTCAATGGCTTATTTAGGTCAGAATAGAGAGACAGATTAGTAGAAGAAGAAGAAGAAGAAGAAGAAGAAGAGCCGAGAAGGTTTGTAACACTGCAAGTCGCCATCTTCAAGTTTAGAGAGAGAGAGAGAGCGCTGATGTATTTGCTATGTGTGGGTAATTACTTAAGGAGAGTTGAAGCTTTTTATAAGAGAGAGAGAGAGAGAGGGAGAGAGAGAGAGAAACGTCCTTTCTGTTTGCTGTTTTTCAGCATGAGTGGAGAAGAAGATAAAAAATAGAAAAACGTTTTTTTACTAATGGCACACCATACGAAAAAAATATTTTTTTTTGATTTTTCGTTTTTTTTTTTTTGGAATCCTCTCCTCATCCCAAACAACATTAAAAAAGGCAATTTTTTTTATTTCTTACCACATCACTTAAAATAATTTATTTGAGAAGAAGATGAAAAATAAAAAATCGTTTTCTGCTAAAGGCACGCCACGCATAAAAATATTTATTTTTTTATGATTTTTTAATGATTTTTTTTCTTGGAATTCTCAACTCATTAAGAACAACATTAAAAAAAGACACATTTTTTTTTTTATTTCTTAATGCATCACTTACAAATAATTTATTTTCACAACTCGTCGCATATGCCTAGTAACGCACCAAAAAAAAAAAATTCATCCAAATTTAAAAAAATAAAAAAATAATCATAACTCTCATCCCAACCACCATCATTCCGTCCTCAATTTATGTCAATTTGAATCTTTCATTATTTAGGGTCATCCCAAAATGACCCTAGATTGAATCATGATATTCCAAAATGACATACCCAAAATCAATCCAAATAATGCCAAGAAAAGATAATACAGCCCAAAAATATAAAATAAATCAAATAATAAAGATGATTCAACAACCATTTTTTTTCACACTATTATCTTCTTGACATCCTGCATTATTTAGGGTCAGTCCAAATGTTCCTTGATTGAACCATAAAAATGTGCCAAAGTATTCGGAATCCAAACAAATGACACTACAGGAAAATGTCTATATACCAACGGGATTTAGCGACGGATAAAAATCATACTGTCGGTATAGAGTTAATTTCCTGTTTTAATTTTTCCTCTTCTTCTATTTTCCAAACGAATTTTTTTCCTAAGTTTTCATATTTTCAACCAAACTCTCTCGATTTCGAAACTTCAACCAAACCCTTGCTACAATCTCTACAAACTCTCTCGATTTCGAACTCAACCTTCACTACAAATTCTCTCGATTTTGAAACTTCAACCAAACCCTCGCTACTAATTCTCTCGATTTCGAAACTTCAGTCAAACCCTCGCTACGATCTCTACAAACTCTCTCGATTTCGAAACTAAACTTTTACGATTTCGAAACTTCTACCAAACTCTCTCAATTTCAATCTTGTACTCTCGATTTCAATTTGCATTCTCTCAATTTCCTCTTTTGGAGTGTTGGATTTGATGCGAAGAGATCGAGCTAATCTCTTAGGGACGAAGTTTTAACTCTTACAAGGACTGACTACTTCGTTGCAGTCGATTCTTTCAACAAAATCGTTAGAGACCGAAGAAGAGCTGATCTCTTAGGTAGTCTTCTTCTCTGGTTTTCTATTAATTGGTTACTCTTTCATTCTTTTGCTCTGGTTTGGATTTCAAAAATCAAAGATATTTGGGTATTGTTAGCTGTTTTCTTCTCTTTTTTCCATGAGAAATGTAGTTTTTTTCTTTTGTTAATTCAAATTCAGGAACTATTTTGATTGATAATTAGTTCAAATTTAATCATTTTTTCTTCAATAGATGTTTAATAATTCCATGAAACTGATCTATCTCTATAAACGTTGAGTGGTTGATGATTTAGGTTAGATTTGTGAAAGAGATGTTATTTGCTATTGTTTTACCTCTAACTCAAATCAAGCTCCTATATATGTATCTCTTGAAGCAATTTATGGTGATAGATGTTGTTGATAAACGTGGATCTACTAGGTTTAGTGACAAAAAATAAAAATAAAAATGAGAGAGTGAACGAGAAAAGAAACGACAAATTAACTCCTCTCTCATAATAACTAACAACAAAACCTTAGGTTGAATATAATGGCAAAACAAAATTATCCTAATAAAAGATTGTAAATAGTGGGTTTTTGGGGGAAAAAATTTAGGAGATTTTGCAAGAAGTTTAAGGTGAGAGCATTTGTGGTTTTATATTAGTCTCTCATACAACAATGTAATGAAGGAATTACATGAGAAATTTCCTTGAGGTCAGAGCGTGCCACTGTAAGAACTATTTCCATTGATTCATAGATGTATCTCTAATTTTAATCAAAATCCAAAAAGGTACTTATAGTCCTTGCTCTATGATGTGTTTTTAATTTTTGTTTCTATTTGAAAACCCAAGAAATGAAAAATAAAATAAAATAACAAACTTTGTAGAATGATGTATACATAGATACACACTAGTGGGTGGCATGTGCAAAGGCAAATTAATGATTGAAAAAATTAGGATTTGTAAAACTAATTTAAAAAGATTATTTTAAACTTTTGAAATAGATAATCTAGCTTGTTTTATCTGATATTTTATCATTTAATATTAACATAATACAAACACATTTTTGTAATTTATAATTGTAATTAAGATAATTTTGAATAGAACATAATTAATAAAAATGTATTTTTATAAGTTCTACAAATAACTGACATGATTATGAGAGTTGCATATATAATTTGAGTTATGAGAGAAGACTTAAGTCAAGGGGCAATGATATCGGTAGGGGCAGCTGTCACTTAGAAGGATTTTAATAAACCCAAAAACTAAAGTGAGATGGGGGCAATTGTAAAAATTTTGTTGGGACAAACTCAAAATACTTCAAATCCTGAAGGGTAGAATGCAATTTTTTTATTAAAAAAAAAAAATTGTGGGGGTAAATGCCCCCGTTGTCCCCGATGTAAATCCACCCCTCAAAACGTATAAAGGGGATTGATAAGAGTACCAATGATATAGATCGATCACTTTTAGGCAAATTATTGGAAAAAAAAAGGTCAAAATAATAAAACTTAGGTAATAACGAAATGAATTTACAACTCTGATCGAAGCTTTGGCCCAAGATAGAATTGAATGGAAAAAAAATTGGATTCATGTTACAATTGAGAGTTGGGGGGTTGAAAATTTGTAATTCAAGGAAGTTTGCCATGTTTTTATTTGTTTGCAACGTCCAAATTCCAATAAGTTGTAATTTTCAACTCTTCATAACTCTCAATTTTTTTTTTTTTTTTAAGGAGTTACAACTCTCTACCAATGATGTGAGAATTATAAGTAACTTATTATTAACTTCTCCCTAAAGCATGATATAAGAAGAAGAAAAATATGTTATCATTATGTATCAACATCAAACAATATTTGGATACATTGATAGAAATTTGAACCTCATCGGTCTCTGCAAAACATCTTTTATTCTCCAAATAATAAAATATATAATCAAACTACTGGGCTTTCGATGTGAAGAGCCTATCTTCAAATTAGACTTCTTTGGTCAAAAAATCAACTTCGATCGTTGTTTTGTACTAATTACCGAACTTTCGATTCACAGATTTGCACTCTTTTTGGTTTCAAATTAACTTTCTTGTGATATGTTCTTTTGTGTGTGTGATTATGTGTTATTGATTTAAAAGTGACGTCGTTGTAAAGTAGACATGCCAATAAATAAAAGTTGGATTCAGTTGCCTAGAAGTACCCTTGAGTATGATGAAGGAGTTATTAAGTTCTTAGATTTTGCATTTTCTCATTCAAGGTTTGGTAACATGATTAAGTGCCCATGCGTCAGATGTCTCAATGCGATTTTAAAGGATCGAGATAACGTGCATGGTGACTTATTATGATATGGAATGAATAAACATTATGCTCGTTGGACTTACCATGGTAAGAAATTTGAAGATAAAGATAACAGTGATGAGTCTGAAGAGGGTGATGATATGCAAGGGATGTTATAAGATGCATTCGGAATCCCTAATTTTGATGATGAAGAGATTAATGAGTCAAATGATGATGGTCCGGATGAGCCAAACGATGATGCAAAAAGGTTTTATGAAATGTTAAAGGATGTTGAAACTGAGTTATACTCGGGTTGCACTAAATTTTCAAAACTATCTTTCATTGTAAAGTTGTTACACCTGAAATGTCTTAACGGATGGAGTAATAAATCATTCGATATGTTGTTTCAATTGTTAAAAGATGCATTTCCTGGTGGAGAAAAGTTGCCAAAGAATTACTATGAATCGAAGAAGATTTTGCGAGGACTTAGTTTACATTACAATAAGATAGATGCGTGCCCGAGTGATTGCATATTATTCTGGAAAGAACATGAGAATGCAAATTAATGTGCAGTATGTGGTGAGTCTAGGTGAAAAATTGTTAAATGCCAATCAGTTGAAAATCCCTCTGATTCATCTTCAAAGGAGAAGTAAATACCTACAAAGATTTTGTGTCATTTTCCGTTGATTCCTAGGCTTAAGAAGTTGTTTACGTCTTCAAAAACAGCTGAACATATGAAATGGTACACCGAATGTCGTATAAAAGATGGGATAATGAGGCATCTAGCAGACTCTATGATGTGGGAAGCTTCAGATAATAAATACCCATCATTTGGTTCTGAATCTCGGAATGTTAGACTTGGATTAGTCACGGATGGCTTCACTCCTTTTAGTTACATGAGTACTCCTCACAGTACATGGCCCGTTGTTCTGGTTCCATATAACCTCCCGCCATGGATGTGTATGAAGCAAACATATTTTATAATGTCGTTGCTTATTCCTGATCCTAAGGCTCCCATGAATGACATCGATGTTTACCTACAACCATTAGTAGATGAATTGCATGAATTGTGGATAGAAGGAGTTAAAACATATGATGCATCAACAAAATAAAATTTTTGGATGCATGCAACGGTTTTATGGACTATCAAACTTTCCTGCATATGCTAACTTGTCAGGATGGAGCACTAAATGAAAACTTGCTTGTCCATCTTGCCACAAGGATACTTGTTCAATACGATTGCAAAAAGGAAATAAAAAATGTTACTTAGGACATCGTCGATTCTTACTACTTGATCATAAATTTCGACATAATAAAATGTCCTTTAATGGCAGAAATGAGTTGGGAGTTGCACCAAAATCATTGACAGGCGAGGATGTATTCGATCAATTACGTGATTACGAGCAAATCATATTTGGTAAGGCAGATAAAGATAAGGATGGGAGGAAAAGAAAAAGGGATGATTGTAAATTACCAAAGAATTGGAAGAAGAAGAGCATTTTTTTCAATTTACCGTATTGGAAAGATCTTTTGTTGCGTCATAGTTTAGATGTTATGCACATTGAAAAGAATGTGTGTGAGAATGTGATCGAAACATTATTGAACATTGAGGGTTCAACAAAAGACAATTTGAAAGTCCATCTTGATTTGCAATAAATGGGTATAAGAAAAAAACTTTATCCGATATCGAATGGAGAAAAGTTATTACTACCACCTGCATGTTACACAATGTCTTTAGTTGAGAAAAAGAAATTTTGTGAATGCTTGAAGGATGTAAAAGTCCCAGATAGTTATTCGTTTAATTTCTCAAGGTGTGTTCAACTCAAACAATACAAGATACCAGGGCTCAAGAGTCACGTTGTCATGTTCTAATGCAACAATTTATTCCACTTGCGCTAAGAGGAATCTTGCCTAGGAATGTGTGTTTGATTTTGATTGAGTTGTCCACATTCTTCAGACAATTATGTTGTAAGGTTCTAAAGATAGGGGAGTTAGAACATCTTGAATCTCAGATTGGGCTAACACTTTGCAAAATGGAGATGATATTTCTGTCGACTTTATTTGATATTATGGTGCATTTGCCTATTCATTTAGTCGATGAGGTCAAGTTGGCCGGACCAGTGCAGTATAGGTGGATGTATCCAATAAAAAGGTACTTGTACAGGCTAAAGTCATATGTGCGTAATAAAAATCATCCAAAGAGTTCTATTGCTGAAGGGTATCTTTGTGAAGAATCGTTGACATTTTGCTCGAGGTACTTGCATGGGATTGAAACGAGGTTTAATCGACCAGTACGTAATAACGATGTTGTTGATGATGGTTCAAGTGAAAAGTTGTCAATTTTCAAAGAAAATGGTCGTGTTATAGGAAAGGCAATCTCACAAATTTTGGGACGGAGTGAGTGGGAACAAGTTCGTCTATACGTACTAAACAAGTGTGATGAAATTGCTCCATTTGTTCGGTAAGATAAATCATTTCAAATCATTTTTATTTATATTCATAATTGATAGTAGTCCCTAATTAATGAAATAATTTATTGTACAGACAACGCAAACAGATGATTAAAGACACTTACAATCACATGAGTGTTAGGGATGTGGAGCGAAATCATGTGAAGGAGTTCGCTGAATGGTTTAAACGTCATGTATGTGATAAATATCATCAAAATTAACTCACTTAAATATAGTTTTAAATGTATTAATTTCATTCTTTGATCTTAATAGGTTTCACAAATGCGATTAAATGGTGAAGACGTAAATGAACAAATCTATCAGTTAGCTCTCGGCCCTTCTCATAATGTGATTTGTTTTAAGGGCTTCATTGTAAATGACTTTAGATTTCACACCAAAGAACGAGATAGTCGAAAAAAAACTCAAAATAGTAGAGTATTTGTCTTTGCGGAAACACATAGTTGTGCAAGCGCTAAGGATACTAATTCGATGATAGGTAATGTAGGATACTATGGTATCTTAAATGATATTTTAGAGCTGAAGTATCCAAGTGGGAATCGAGTCATACTATTCAAATGTCATTAGTGGGATGTCATAAATCGTGGGGGATTCAAGCAAGATGAATATGCTTTCAAGTGTGTAAATGTTACATGAACCGTAGCCACCAACGAACCATACATTCTTGCAAATCAAGCACAACAAGTTTTTTATATAAAAGACAACACCCATTGTGATTGGCGTGTTGTGATAAATACACAGCCACGAGACTTATACAATATGGAATCGGAAGATGATGTAGTAGCAGAACCTTTCCAAGATAATGAGCTAGGGTTGCATCAAAATGCAATTGATACAAATGATGATATCATTTTACACATTTTCTAGGGTACGTTGTGAGGCACTCTGATCATGCCCCATTGCAATTCAAGTCATGGACTTAGGTTCTAGAGTATGCAAAGGATTCCTTGTGGCAAGAGGTTCAGGTAAATATAAATTACTTTATATTTTAGGTATTGTTTCACGTTTGCTTTAACAATATGATATATGCTTATTATTTTTCTTGTAATGTTTATTTTTTAGAGATTTGTTGAGATTGATGATGATAAAAGAGACTAGGTAATGCTATCCATGTCAATGAAATTTAAAGATTGGAAGAATGACTTAAAATAGAGTACCTACAATTCGATACGGATGAGGAAAGATTGCTCAATATTCCTAACGACGTCTCAGAAGCCGATTGGACCTGGCTCGTCCACTATTGGAGTACTCTTGAGGCTTAGGTATAAATTATTAAGAATTTGTTAATTAACAACCCTTTATTATAATATTATGAGATTTGGGTAGGTTGTATCCAAGAGGAACAGTGAGAATAGGAAAAATCAAGTAATCAAACATGTTGGGGGGACAAAAAGTTGTGCTCAATATCGTCATGAATTGGTGCGTATCTAATATCGGTCATTTTGATTATTTCACTATCTTCTAATATTCAATGTGATTTATGACATATATTTAATATGATTATGTTTGTGTTACTAAAGGGTAAGGGTAGAGAACCGAGTAATTTACCTACTCGAGCTGAAGTCTTTAGGAAAACCCATACTAAAAAAAATGGGTCACCATCTGATCCTAAGTCAGCTGAGCTTATGGTATGTGATCTTCAATAAATTTAAATATAATGCCAAATAAATAAATTTGAATAAGTTCATCTAATTAGTTCATTTTTGTTGTCTAGGCTAAAATGAAAATGGATCATGAAAAAAGTGTTGGATCAGATTCTATGCCTATAGGCGAGAAGATATTCACTGACACGTTTGGACCAGATGGGCATGGTCGAGTGTGTACTTATGGTCTAGGCTTGACACTGAAATCAGTTTTTGACTCCTCTTCTCGCTCATCTCGTACTAGTTATGCTGAGATGCAATCTCAGTTAACCAATCTACAACAAACGTTAGAGGAAAATAAAAGAGAACATGAGGAGAGGTTTGTTGAGATGCAGAATCAAATGCAAAATCAAATCCAGAGTCAGGTGCAAGAGCAAATAGCGTAGTACTTCTGCACCATGTTTCCAGACGGCCATCTTCCTAGCCAGGGATTATGAGACTTTTTCTATATTCCATGTTATATTCATTGATTGATTTACCATTGATATATGCCTGAGATGTGCATACTTTAATTTTGAATTGAACCATATGGATATGTTTTTAGTCTTTCCTGATCAATGTATATCTGTACTTGCATGATTGCTTATATGGTTTAATTAACCCATGAAATAATCTGTTTGGAAAAAGCTCCGGGCACAACCCACCCTGTTTTGTACACACCACATGTACATTTACTATTTTGCATGCTTGCATGTCCCAATATAGCCAACGTAGCACTAGTGAGTGGCTCGGTTTCTTCGGAGATGCGACGTCATTCATGAAAATCACAACTCCAGTCACGTACCTTAGGGTATATTAAACTGGGGCATCAGTATCATCTGATCAGGTGACTCTGAAAGGTATATCAATACACCCAGGCTGGAGCGACCTGAGCCTTTGACCTATTGTAAGCCACACAGTCACATGTCCCATTTGCCAATGTAGTATTAGTACGTGGTCGGTCCCCTTGTGAGATACCAAACCACTTATGAAAGTTACAACTCTTGACTTGTACCCATAGGTATATCAAAGATGATCCAAGTACATCAGTTGCACTTTTTGGTAAAAACCAGTGCTTAAGCGAGATCCTGCTCCGATGTACTATGGTACTAGGAGGATAGACTACGTCTACTCTAGAAAAGAGGTGATTTAAGAGTGTCTTTACTCAAGCATCGCGCGCCACCTCTGATCTGGGGATTAAACTGACTGTTTTTTACTTCAGAAAAGTGAGTTGAAGTTTTAGATTATCACCTATACGATATATCAAACCAAATCACCATGTACCGTCTGATTGAGTATGCTCGAGACGTATATAGGTGTACTTGGGTAAGGGTGGCCAGATAAAAATACATTGCACGTAGTAAGCTTAGAGTCTAAAAACCTCCCCTATAGGTCACGACTCAAACTTATCGTGGGTATTCTCAGGTTGTTTATTGAATGGGACCTTGTGAATGATGAATGTATGTGAATGATGAGATTATAATGTATGTGAATGATGAGATCAGAATGTATGGTTGTCCTCAAGGATTAAAGTTTTTTGTTTTACCTGATTAAAATGGGTGCACCAACCCAACAAAGAATCTATTTTTTGCAATAATTCATAATGATCCAGTCCATCTCGATCCACACTCATGATAGGGCCAGGCCATTTAAATCAAAATGGAAATCAAATTCTTTTCTAAGAAGAAGAATGGTTTACAAAAGGAAAGTATTTTCCAAGAAAAGATTTTTCAGAAGAAGTATTCTCTAGAAAAAATGTTTTCCATAAGAACAAGATTTTCCAAAAGAAAAATATTTTTCAGAAAATGTTTTCCAAAAAGAAAATAAGGGACAAATAATTTACAAAATGATTTATTCTTTCATAGAAAATAACTTACAAAGATCTTTTTGTTTTTTGCATGGACCTTAGAAAAATTTTGAAATATGTTTTTTACAAAAAATCTATTTTTGCATGGACCTTAAAAAATTACCAAAATATGTTGTAAAAAATAATCAGATTTGTGAAAAATTTTATATAATAAAAACATTATTTTCCAATAATTTTCAAGAGTACAATAAAATTATTTTCCTTCTGAATAATCATTGAACAGATGAATTGTTTAATGGATTGGTGCACAGAATTTAATAAAATCTCAGGGTTCATTTAAAATGTTATTAAGGGGGTAACACTAAAGTTGATTAAATCCACATTTGATTAGGTTTCAGGTTATTATTGCACCTAAGCTCAATCGTCCATCATCTAGCTAGGGTTGTGAATCCAGCCAGTTAGAACAAACGTCAATATCAAGTCAATCGTCAGAAATGGCCTCAAAATTTTTCAACATCGCCCAATTGTTCCCTAAAGATCATAGTGCCTCAGTCCTACCGATTGAAAGTAATATCTCGAGTCCGCAGTTCGTAATCAAGCCCGTTGTGAGTACTTGTCTTGAGTTTTCATGAGTCATGTGGGTTAGTCTGAATCCAATTTTTTTTATCAATCCATCCATGTCATATTTTCTTTAGATCAAGTTTACTATTTTCTTGTTGAGTCGAATTAGTTTATTGAGTCTATAGAGGTGTCTGTCGCCCCATCTGAATTTAATGAACTGAAAGAAATTTTTGATTACCCTGAGTGCAATGATAATTTAACTAATAATCTGGCTTCGGAGGGAGAATCTTCTGAAGAAGAACCTCCCCTGAAATAATCAAATTAATTGAACAAGAAAATGAACGTAAGGCTCAATCTCCAATAGAGGAAGCAGAGGTCATTAACCTCGGAACAAAAGAAATTCCTCAAGAGATTCGGATTGGGATTACCTTATCTCCCGATGAACGCAAAGGGATAGTAGAATTGCTCAAAAATTTCAAAAGACATACTCACGTGGTCTGATGAGGATATGTTAGGTGTAAGCTTGGGTGTTGTCCGCATGGAATAGATACTCGCTCGATGAAATGAAAATACTAATGAGATCAAAGAAGATGTTATAAAGCATATCAATATTGTCCTTATTGCATCTATCATAAGTCAATACGGGGTACCTTTGGAATTGATATCTGATAACGGGTCACACTTCAAAATCGAGATTATTACTCTATGTTCAAAGTTTAAGATCCGGCATCATCTCTTTACCGTACTTAGATTAATGGAAATGTTGAAGCAGCCAATAAAATATCTCAAAACAATCATCAAGAAAATGTGTCAATCACACTGAGATTACTTAGAGAAGTTACCATTCACACTAGGGGCACATCATACTTCAATGTAGTCTTCCACTAGAGCTATTCCCTACTATCTAGTATATGATGTGGAAGCAGTCTTGCTAGTTAAAATGAAAATCACGTATCTCAAGGTCTTGATAGAAAGTCAATTGCTAAAAATAAATTGAGTCCATCATGGGTACGAAAAACTAAATTTGATTGAAGAAAATGACTAAGAGCTTTGTACCACGTGCAGGCTTATTAAAGAAGAGTCACTATCACATTTGACAAAAAGATCAAGGCCTGTTACTTACAACTCGGAGATTTAGTACTCAATGAGAATAGGGCACTTATCTTTGACCCCAGATGGAAGTTCAAACCTAATTGGGGAGGTCCGTTCATCATCAAAGAAAATATTCTTGAAAAAATCGTCAGACTTCAAGATCATAATATAATTGAACAACTAGAACCAACCAACTTTGACCAAATCAAACGGTACTACATTTAAGAAGACCATCTTTGGTCGAATCAATTCTCCTATTACCCAGTTCAATATATCTTTTCTCAAGCCCATTGCAGCCTTTTCAGAAAAAAAAATATTTTTCTTTCTCAACCCAATCACTTAACCTAGGGGAGGAAAAAATTCGAACTACGTTTTGGTTTGATCCCAAAATTCTGGGGTACGTAGGTAACCTGAGAAGTTACTTCAAGCCCGACCACATCAAAATAAAAAAATCTAGAAAAAATTCAAAAGAAAAAAAAGAAATATTTTCAAAATGGGGAAGAAAATTCAAAGCAAAATAAAAGAAATGCTACACAAGGGGCATTCGGATTTTTGAGCCTCAAAATCTTTTCGTTTTTATACCCAGTCCTAAACTTACCTATAAAAGTCCTCCTAAGTATCGTACGAAAAGTCAAGGAAGATAACAAAGCATGATCAGACAGCAATTCCATAAAGAAGAAAAGAAAAAAAAAGCCTGCTAGGTTGAAAATCCCAAAAAGGCAACTTAGGCAAAAATTAATGCAAAAAAAAAGAAAAAAGAAAACACGCTAGATAGAAAATCTGAAAAGGCGATCTAGGCAAAAGTTAGAGCAAGCTCACTAGATTGA
This sequence comes from Akebia trifoliata, assembly GCF_017979445.1. NCBI lineage: Eukaryota > Viridiplantae > Streptophyta > Magnoliopsida > Ranunculales > Lardizabalaceae > Akebia > Akebia trifoliata. The sequence continues at coordinate 39,111,775 of NC_141385.1, read as the reverse complement.
AAACCTGAAAAGATGATCTAGGCAAAAGTTAGAGCAACAAAGCAAAACAGAAGAAAAACTAAGAGCGGTCCGAGCTGAAACATCATAAGTTCGAATAATCAAGGTCAATACTTAGCTTAAACCAAGCACAGACTCAGAAGCCACAAGTATCTTGTCTACGATTGATCTGAAAATTTTTGCTGCCCCAAGTGAATTAAAGGGAGAGAAAGGGTGAATTCCATGATGAGTCTCTTAAGGAAATATCTTGTTCTCTTGAGCCTGACTCAAAATCTTCAGTATAAAATGTTGAAATTAAAAATTGAATCTTTATTGTGCTTGGGATAATCAAATATTTCAAACCTTCATACAAGGCGCATTTTCTTTCTTATCTAAAATGTACCTTTCCCCCCTTATAGTAGGGGTATTTTTTTTTTAATTTTTACAAAATGTGTTCAATTATCTCCAATGCCATGTTTCCTGTCAAATTAGGTGGCACCAAGGGTTAACTTGGATTTTGCTCAGATGCCGCCAAGGATTATCTTAGATTTTACTCAATTGTCGCTAAGGGTTAACTTGGATTTTACTCAGATGTCGCCAAATGTCATCTTGGATTTTGCTTAGATGCCACCAAGGGTTATCTTAGATTTTGCTCAATTGCCGCCAAGGGTTAACTTGGACTTTGGTCAGATGCCGCCAAGGGTTAACTTGGATTTTGGTCAGATGCCGCCAATGGTTATCTTGGATTTTGCTCAGTTGCTTTGGATTTTGGTCAGATGCCGCCAAGAGTTATCTTGGATTTTGCTCAGTTGCCGCCAAGGGTTAATTTGGATTTTGCTCAGTTGCCACCGAGGGTTATCTTGGAATTTGCTTCGTTGCCGCCAAGGGTTAACTTGGATTTTGCTCCGATGCCGCCAAGGGTTATCTTGGATTTTGCTCAGATGCCGCCAAGGGTTATCTTGGATTTGCTCAGCTAGATGTCGTCGAGGGTTTGCTCGGATTATGCTCAGATGCCATCAAGAGTTATCTTGGATTATGCTCAGCCAGATGCCGCAGAGGGTTTGCTCGGATTATGCTTAGCCAGTTGCTGCTGAGGATTTGCTCGGATTATGCTCAGCCAGATGCCACCAAGGGTTTGCTTGGATTATGCTCAGCCAGTTGTCGCCGAGGGTTTGCTCAGATTATGCTAAGCCAGATGCCACCGAGGGTTTGCTCGGATTATGCTCAGCCAGATGCCACCGAGGATTTGCTCGGATTATGCTCAGCCAGTTACCGCTGAGGGTTTTCTCAAATTTTTCTCAAATTTTACTAAAATTAGTTCATTACTCTTTCACCCTAGGCAGGTAGAATAGGACTCCCAAAAAGCTTAGTTCATTACTCTTTCACTTCGAGTAGGTGGAGTAGAACTTCCCAAAAAAATTAGTTCATTACTCTTTCACCCTAGACAGGTAGAGTAGGACTCCCAAAAAAATTAGTTTATTATTCTTTCACTCCGAGTAGGTAGAGTAGAACTTCCCAAAAAAAAATTAGTTCATTACTCTTTCACCCTGGGCAGGTAGAGTAGGACTCCCAAAAAAATTAGTTCATTACTCTTTCACCCAGGGTAGGTAGAGTATAACATTTAACTTTTTCTCAACTTTTGCTTAGATTTTTCTCAAACATACATTTTTCTCAATTTTTGTTTAAAGTCGAATTTTTTCTCAGGTTTTCCTAGATTTTATGTTTTACTCAGATTTTACTCGGATTTTGCTCAGACCCTTTGAGATTTATCTCAGATTTCAAGTGCACACACTTGCACATTTTAGTTAGGAAGAATTTTCTAAAATTCAAGGATCTGACGCCCTCAGTGAGAGCTTGCGCTTGAGGACCTGACATTTTTTAGTTTGGGGAGAGTTTTACCCTCAAGGATCCTAACGTCCAGACGAATTGCTAAATCAGACTGCAAAATGAACTGTTACTAACTTTGGCATTCAGATATCGTCCTATCTACCAAAATAGATTTGTTATCTAGTTTGCTTTAACCTTATGCCAAAGAGGGGCATCTGTAGACACCCGATTTTTGCAACCGTTTGATTAATCAACTTGTTAACTCGATCGTGACGGTTCCCAATGATGGATGATTATTCCAATGCTCTATTTGGTTACCAGATGTGTTTCAGAACCTCGGACGAGGTATCTCGATTTAACAAAACTGTAGAAACCACGCTACGGTAGGAAAATATAACCCCAAAAACATAGAAATCATCATTTTACAGACAAAAAGAAGTTTTACGATAAAAATTATTAAAAAATGACCAAATTACCAAAATACCCCTAACCTCAAAAAATCCCTAGAGACTACATTACGCTTAGGAAAACCCATTCGAATACATAAAATAATAAATCAAAATCAAATAAACCATTTCGGAAATTTTTACAAAATTTGATAAAATTACAAAAATGCCCCTCATAAAGTTCACGATCATTTCGCACAAAAAAATTCATAAATGATACAAACTAATATTTCCATTGAATTCCTTATGAAAAATTGATTCCAAAACATCCTATAACATCGAAAATCAATTTAAAACATAAAAATCCTTTCTGAGGGTAAAACGATAATTTTATAATTTTAATAATTAAAAATTCTTAAATTAATAATTAAAACATTAATTAATGTAAAGTAAAATCCTAATTAAAATTAAAGTCAATCAAGTAAGACTTAAGTCAAAATCTTAAAGTCAATCAAGTAAAACTTAAGTCAAAATCTTAAAGTCAATCAAGTGAGACTAAAAGTCAAAACCTAATAGAATTATAATTAAACAATAACTCTATTTAAAATAATTTTAATTAAATAATAACTCTATTTAAAGTAATTTTAATTAAACAATAACTCTATTTAAAATAATTCTAATTAAATAATAACTCTATTTAAAATAATTCTAATTAAACACAAACTCTATAATTCTAATCTAACCCTAATTCTATCTAAAAAACATCTAAAAAATCTATAAATAAGGGTCCCTACAACTTATTTTCGGATGAAAAAATAAACCCTAAGAAAAGTAAGTCAAAAAGCTTCCCTAGCCTCCCGTAAGCCCTAATTTTGAAGTCCCAACTCCTTACCTAACATCCATACCTCAACTTTAGCTCAAAAAACACCTAAAAACCCTTCCAAAACATCCTAGAAATCTATAAAGAAAATCAGAAAAATTTAGATTGAGGTATTTTATCTAGGAGATCTGAAGCGAATCTAGTGACAGAACGAAGTAAGGAGTACTATACGAGGAGCTGTTCTATCAGATTTGATGGAACAAAATCGTTGCATTCGTGAAGGTAATTTTTATTTTATTTATTATTTAGGTCTTTTTAGCAATGTAGTTTTATTTGGGAATTAGTAAAGACTGGCGTTTATCGGGCAGGGTTGGTGCCTAACACCTTCCAACCCCGTAATGTGATCCCCGGACTCAATATTTTTTCTTTGTAGTAGATTAGTTTTTTGTTATCCGTTTCGAGTCGATATTCGATTCCTAGACCGCAATAACTAAGTGGCGACTCCCAAACCTCAAAGGACAAAAGCGAGTCCGCGCACCCTGCGGATCGAGGGTGCTTTCAGCTACACAAGCCATTCAAGAAGTAGTTGGGACATTCGGATTGGGGTACGAACCTACCAAAGAAGACTAGGCCCGATATTGGAAGATAAGGAAAGATAAGGCGAATGTGAGGAGGCAAGGGCATGTCATCGATCTAACCAACATAAAGCCTTATCGTAAAACCCTTAATGGATGCTTTGTGAAAGCAGGGGAAAATTTTCCTTATTGCACTTTTCTAGAACCTTTCATCGATCACCTCACGGGTACCCGCTAGCCGAGATTTGAGATTTTATTTGAAATGAGTTGGCCTAACAAGGAAGAAGATGAAATATTTGAAGACCTTGCAGGAGCTAATGACTGGAAAATAACCGTGGATTCACTCAATATTGCTCAAATGTTTCTCGAAGAGGGAAACGTGTCAGTTTTATCAGTCAAGAGTGGTGCTCAAAACCTACAGTCTGTAATCAAACCCGTAGTCAGGTCCCTCTCCAATTACCATGTAATGAGTCATTTGCTGTATGTCGAGTCTAGTCATGTTAAGTCTGTCAAGTTCGTAGTAAGTCATGTCACCCCATCTATCTTTAATGAAATAGAAGAAGTTTCTGATTACCCCGAGTGCAATAATGATTTAATTGATAATCTGACTTCGAAAGACGAATCTTCTGATGAAGAAACTCTTATCGAATTAATTAAACTACTTGACTAAGAAGATGAACGTCGGGTTCAACCTGTAATGGAAGAATTAGAACTAGTCAATCTCAAGACTAAAGATAATCCTCAAGAGATTCAAATTGGAGTCATCTTATCTCCCAAGAAACGCGAAAGAATAGTGGATTTGCTTAGAAAGTTCAAGGACGTATTCACGTGGTCGTATGAGGACATGCTAGGAGTAAGTATGGATATTGTTCAACATCGAATTCCATTGCATCCCGATGCTCGGCCAGTAAAGCAGAAACTCCGACATATGAAGCCAGAATGGACTTTGAAGATTAAGGAAGAGGTCACTAAGCAGATCAATGTCAGATTCTTGTAAGTGGTAGAATACACAAAATGGATCGCTAATGTAGTTCCAGTTCCAAAAAAAGATGGGAAAGTGAGAATGTGCATGGACTTCCAAGATTTAAATAAAGCCAGTCCAAAGGATAGCTTTCCGTTGCCTCACATAGATGTATTAGTCGATAATACAGTAAGGCACACCATGCTTTCATTTATGGATGAATTTTCAGGATATAATCAAATAAAGATGGATCCTCGCGACATGCAAAAGACATCATTCATCACGCAATGGGGAATCTTTCGCTACAAAGTCATGCATTTTAGCTTGAAGAATGCTGGTGCTACCTATCAGAGAGCAGCTACGACCTTATTGCATGACATGATACACAAGGATGTCAAGGTCTATGTGGATGATATGATAGTGAATCCAAAGAACGATCGGGACACGTCGCTGCACTAGAGCAGTTTCTTACAAGGATTCAAAAATACCAGTTATGCCTTAACCCTCAAAAATGCGTCTTTGGAAGTTACTTCTGGAAAATTACTTGGATTCGTAGTCAGTTAAAGGGGGATTGAAGTAGACCCTGAAAAAATCAAAGCTATACAAGAAATGTCACCTCCTAAGACTGAAAAACATATTCGGGGGTTCTTAGGCAGAATTTAGTATGTCAGCAGATTTATCGCCCAGCTTACCAATGTGTGCGAACCTATACTTAAGCTTCTCAAGAAGAACGAGCCGACTGTATGGAATGAGCAATGCCGAAAGGCCTTCGATCAAGTTAAAGAGTATCTCTCAAATCTGCCTATTTTGGTTCCGCCTATCCCGGGTGAACCTTTTCTCCTTTACTTGTCAGTCATAGAAGAAGCTATGGGATGCATGCTGGCACAGTATGACAAAGACAGTCACAAAGAAAGGGCCATCTACTATATCAGCAAGAAGATGTTAGAGTATGAACGAAAGTATTCAGCTTTTGAAAAGACTTGCCTAGCACTAGTATGGGCTACTCAAAGGCTTCGGCACTACATGTTCTCTTATTCTGTCATTCTGTTATCTCGGATGCACCCCTTAAAATATCTATTTGAGAAGTCGGCATTGATAGGTAGAACTGCACGTTGGTTGTTGTTGTTATCAGAATTCGATATTACGCATGTTATGTAGAAGTCTATAAAGGGAAAGCAGTAGCAGAATACTTTGCTGATCATCCAGTGGTAGAAGGAACAAAACCTATCGATCAATTCCCAGATGAAAATATCCTGAACCTTGAAGAAGAATCGCAAGATAGAGTATGGCGGTTATACTTTGATGAAGCGACAAATTAGAACGGATATGGAATAGGGACAATTTTGTTCTCTCCTGAAGGTTGCCACATCCCGATCACTATTAAGCTAGCTTTCTCCAATCTAATAATACAGTTGAATACGAAGCATGCATCGCTGGACTCGAGGCTTTTTTGAATCTAGGTATCACAGAAATTGAAGTATTTGGAGATTCAACCTTGGTTATACACTAGTTGTTGAAAGAATGGAAAACTAAGGATGTGAAACTGAAATCCTATCACAAGTACCTGCTAAATTTAGTAAGGAAGTTCAAAGCCATCTTGTTCCAACATCTGTCAAGGGAAAAGAACAGATCCGCTGACGCTCTGGCTACTCTTTCTTCAATGATCCATTTACCCTCAGGCATGGAACTAAAGCCCATTACTGTCGAAATCAAAGATGAACCTACTTATTGCCATCAGGTCGACATCGCTGCTCGACTCCCTGATGGAATGTCATGGTACACTGACATCCAGAAAGTATTGAAAAAATAAGAGTTCCCAGTTGAAGTGTCAAGGAAAGAACGACAAACCCTAAAGAGATTCGCATCCCAGTTCATCTTGTGTGCAGGAAACTTATATAAAAGGTCTTATGATGGAATTCATTTGTCATGTATTGACGAAAATCAAGTTGAACAAATAATGGAAGAGTTGCATTCCAAAGATTGTGGACCGCATATGAGTGGGAAAATGTTAGCCAAACGAATCATGAGACAGGGGTATTACTGGCCAACAATAGAAACAGACTGTCATCACTTGTTCAAGACCTGCCATAAATGTCAAGTACATGCTAACCTCATACATGTACCTCTATCTCAGTTAGTTGGTTTGACTTCGCCATGGCCATTTTCTATCTGGGGAATTGATATAATTGGTAAGATCACACCTAAAACATCGAATGGACATGAGTACATTCTCGTGGCCATTGATTATTTTACAAAATGGGTGGAAGCCACTTCATATGCTGCTCTCACTACATCCAAAGTTACCAAGTTTGTCCAAACACATATTATTAGTCGGTATGGGGTACCTTCTGAACTGATATCTGATAACGGGTCACACTTCAAAGTTGAAGTTGTTACTTTATGTTCAAAGTTCAAGATCCGACACCATAAATCATCACCCTACCGTCCCCAGACTAACGGAGCAATTGAAGCAGCCAATAAGAATCTCAAGACGATCATTAGGACCCCAGACTAACGGAGCAATTGAAGCAGCAAATAAGAATCTCAAGACGATCATTAGGAAGATGTGTCAATCGCATAGGGATTGATTTCAAAAATTACCATTTGCGCTTTGGGCATACCATACCTCGATACGATCTTCCACTGGAGCCATCCCTTATTTACTAGTGTACGGAATGGAAGCTGTCTTACCAGTTGAAATGGAAATTCCGTTCCTGAAGATTCTAATGGAAAATTAGTTATCAGAAGCAGACTGGGTTCATCACCGGTATGAAGAGTTGGAATTTAATTGATGAAAAATGACTTAGAGCTTTGTACCATGTGCAAGCTTATCAGAGAAGAGTCGCTCGAGCATTTGGTTCGCGACTTACAAGCTGGAAACCTCGTACTTAAAGAAAATCGAGCACCCATCTTCGATCCTAGAGGTAAATTCAAGCCCAATTGGGGAGGTCCTTTTATTATCAAAGAGGTACTACCTGGGAAAGCTGTCAAACTCCAAGATCACGATGGCGTCGAATTACCAGAACCGACAAACCTTTACCAGATCAAGCGGTATTATATTTGAAGAGGTCATCTTCGGTCAAACCAATTTTCCTATCACCTAGTTAAATATCTCATTTCTCAGCCACTTACAGCTATTTTAAAAAAATAAAATAAAATAACCTTTTTTTTTCTCAGCCCAATCACCTAACCTAGGGGAGGGAAATGTTCGAACTACGTTTTGGTCTGATCCCAAAATTCTAGGGTACGTAGGCAACCTGAGAAGTTAGTTCTGGCCCGACCAGTTCAAAAAAATAAAAAAATATGTTCCCTGCAAAGAAAAAATTATTAAAATGGGGAAGGAAAAGTAAACTATTTTAAAGAAATACCACACAAGGGGCATTTGGGTTCTTAAGCCTTAAGTCTCCTTTATTTCTTAGCCTATTCCTAAGCCCACCTATGGAAGTCCTCCTAAGTACCGCACAGAAAGGTTGAGGAAAATAACAAGTGTGATTAGACAATAACTCCAGAATTTTAAAAGAAAGAAAAAAAAAAAAAAAAGACAGCCTGCTAGGTTGAAAACCCGAAAGGGTAGCTTAGGCAAAATTTAAGGCAAGCTCGCAAGGTTGAAAATCTGAAAGGACAGCCTTGGTAAAATTAAGGCAAAGGAAAAGAAAATTATAAGCTCATTATATCGAAAACCTGAGAAGGTGGTCTAGGCAAAAATTAGAGCATGCTCGCTAGATTGAATATCAGAACAGGTAATCTAAGCAAAAGATAGAGTAATCAAAAGAAAATCCCCGTCGAGTCGAGCCGAGTCAGAGCATCAGAAGACTAAATGACTAAGCTTCAATACCCAGTTTATGTCAGGCAAAGACTTAGAAACCACATGTATCTCGTCTACGACTGATCTAAAAAAGTTTACTTTCCTAAGCGAGCCAATAGAGAAAAAACGTGATCTCCAAGATGAATCTTAAAAGTGAATATTTGTTTATAACATATGAGCCTAACTCATCATCTTCAATAAAGTTGAAATTAAAAGTGAATCCTTATTGCAATTGTGGTAATATAAGACTTCTAATTTTCATATTGAGGGGCACTTCCCATTTTGTTCGGAAGCATATTTATTTTCCCCTACACTAGGGGCATGTTTTTTCAAAATATGTTCAATTATCCCCAGTATAAGGTCTTATCGAACAAGGGGCATTTTTTGTTCTTAAGCCAGATCAATTCCAGCCCTAAAGGATAAGGAAAATCCGGAACTAAAGGTTACCCTTTCAATAGCATTTTTTCAAAACCTTTGAGGTTCTAAAAAAAAAAAGATAAAATGTTGGCCTAACCATTTAAAAAAAAATAAAAAAATGATTCCTGTGGAGTGAGATTTTACTCCAATATTTTACTCAGACCCATCAAGATTCTATTTCAGATTTTTCTCAGACGCCACTGAGGGTTTTCTCAGATTTTTCTCAGATACCCCCGAGGGTTTTCTCGGATTTTGCTTAGACCTACCGAGATTTTTTCTTTGATTTTTCTTAGATGCTGTTGAGGGTTTTCTCGGATTTTGCTTAGATACCACCGAAGGTTTTCTCAGATTTTGCTCAAATGCCGTCGAGGATTTTCTCGGATTTTGCTCAGACCTATTGAGATTTGTCTCGGACTTTACTCAGACCTGCTCAGATTTTGCTCAGACCCACTGAGATTCGTCTCGAATTTTGCTCAGATACCGTTGAGGGTTTTCTCGAATTTTGCTCAGACGCCGCGGAGGATTTTCTCGGATTTTGCTCAGATACCGTCGAGGATTTTCTCAGATTTTGCTCAAATGCTGCAGAGGATTTTTTCAAATTTTGCTCAGACCCGCTGAGATTCATCTCGAACTTTACACAGACCTACCGAGATTTTTGCTCGGATTTTGCTCAGACCCGCTGAGATTCGTCTCAGACTTTACTCAGACCTGCCCAGATTTTGCTTAGACCTACCGAGATTCTTTCTCGAATTTTGCTCAGACCCACAGAGATTCGTCTAGAATTTTGCTTAGATTTTGCTCAGATCCGTCGAGATTCGTCTCGGATTTTACTCAAACCTACCGAGATTCTTTCTAGGATTTTGCTCAGACGCCGCCGAGGGTTTTCTCGAATTTTGATTAGATACCATCGAGGGTTTTGTTAGATTTTGCTCAGATGCCACCGAGGGTCTTCTCGGAATTCGCTCAGACCCGCCGAGATTGGTCTTGGATTGTTCTTAAACTTACTAAGATTTTACTCAGACCTTCCGAGATTCGTCTCGGATTTTACTTAAACCTACTCAAATTTTGCTCAGACCTGCCGAAACTCTTTTTCAGATTTTACTCAGACCCGTCGAGATTCGTCTCAGATTTTACTCAAATGCACTCACATTGCATTTGCATTAGTCAAGGAGAATTTTTCAAAACTCAAGGATTTGACATTTTTCAAGGAGAGGTTACCCTCAAGGATCTGGACACTTCGACAAATTGTCGAATCAGGCTATCAAATGAGCTGTCACTAGCTTTAGCATTCGGATGTCGCATTATCTACCACAATAAATTGGGCATCTAGTTTACTTCCACCCTCTGCCAAAGAGGGGCATCTGTAGACACCCCATTTTTGCGGCAACTGGCTGTTGTGGATTCTTAATGATGAGCATAAAAGAACTCGAAAGCTTGTGAGTACTGCTTGATTCCTTTTGTTTCTAATCTTTTTATTCTCCCCTACTCATCACGATTCAACATAGAAAGTTACGCACACTTAAGATCGCTACATCTTACACCCGACCTAGCAAGCATGTACGCATAAGTTCGCTACACAGTTCGATAACTTAGAGACCTCGCTACGTTAGAAAAATATAGATTTGAGACTTAGAAATAACCACACAGGGACTGAGAGAAACTTCACGCTAAAATCTGTAAAAATCACATAAATGACGAAAATACCCTTCATAAATTTTGGACCCTCGAAAAGTCTCGAAAGTACCTCCATTGCACTTAGAAGATGATTTCGAGTCTAACGAGATCCAAATCAACGAAAATAGAGAAATTCAAGAAAATTCTGTAAAAATCACCGAAATGACGAAAATGCCCCTCAATATCCAACTCTAACGTAGAGACCCTGATCCCTAGAAAAATAAAATTCAAATAAAAAATCAAACTAAAATTCAACCAAGAAACCAATTTAAAATTCAAATCAAATTTAAACCAAAAATCAAAATAAAATTCAAATTGAAAATTAAACTAAAAATTAACCAAGATCCAATTAAAATCCAAAATTTAAAATCAATTTAAAATTGTAAATCAAATTAAATTTCAATTAAAATACAAAATAATAATTAAGTTTAAATTAAAAATCAAGAAACCAATACAAAATCAAAATCAAATTGAAAATCAAGTTAAAAATCATTCAACCAATTAAAATGTAAAAATAAAATTAAAATCGAATCGATCAACCAATCAAAATAAAATCAAATGGACCAACAACCAATAATACAATCAAAATCCAAATTAAATCGAACAATCGAAATTTAAAATTTAAAATCAAATACAAATTCAAATTCAAATTAAAACATCAAATTAAAATTTCAATCAAAATTAAAATTCAAACCCAAATAAACTATTTTAATCAAAATCAATCAATTGAAATCAAATTATCGACAAATCACGACTCATTAGTGAGGGATGACCGTAGTACGAGTAATGTGGGATCTCTACCCCCCATTCTTTAAAAAAAATTATAAAAAATAAAAATTAGAGAAGAAAAAATAAAATAAAACGTGGGCAAACCCACTTCGTCTTCTCCAACGTCCTCAACCCTCTCTCCCTCTTTCTTTCCCACTTCTTCTCCTATTTCTCCCATCTTCATCTCTTCCCACTCTCCCTCTCTCACGTTTGAGGGGAAAATCACCATAAAAGAAGAGAGAAAAAAAAAATAGGTGAAAAAACGTTTTATGGTTGGTTGCTAAAAAAAAACAGCAACTCTTCTTGGCTTCACCATTGAAATCAGCCATATTTTCTCCTTCATTAGCTTCCTCAAAAATCAACAACTCTCTTCTTGTCTTAACCATTGAAATCAACCATAAGTTTTCCTCCATTAACATCTTCAAAAAAACCTACAACTATTTTTCTCTTCACCATTAAAATCAATCAATTTCTTCTCCATTAACTACCATAAAAAAAAAATAGCAACCCCTTTCTTCCTCTCTTCATCTTGTTGCACATAACCCACTCTATTACAGCTCCATTGCTGCCCCCATTTTAGTTGCCATTTAAAAAATAGCAACACCTTTCTTCCTCTCTTCATCTTGCTGCATATAACCCACTCCATTACAGCCCCATTGTTGTCCCCTTTTAGTTGCCATTAAAAACCAGCAACACCTCTCTTTAGATCACCCCTTCACAGCCCTCTCTTCCTCTCTTCATCTTGCCGCACATAACTCACTCCATTACAGCCCTATTACTACTCCCTTTTAATTGCCATTAAAAACCAGCAACATCTCTTAGCCTTCTTTGTCCAAATTTGCTTGCAACAGGACCCTACAATAGAAAAGAGAAAAAAAAAAAAACAAGCTCTCTCTCTCTCTCTCTCTCTCTCTCTCTTTGGCGTCCTCTACTCAGTGGGAATGCTACATCTCTGATTTATTAGGCATCCCATAGCGGTCATCATTTTCTTCCTACACCCTTTGGCGTCACACGCTATTTCGAGGTTCTTTTTGAAGGAATCCAAGCTTCCAAAATCATTAGGCGAAGGTAATTTTTCTATTTTTCTTTTTTTTACTTTCTTATTTTATTTTTTATTGATTCTTGATTTCTTTTTTTTTTTTTTTCTGCATCCAGATTAATTCGTCGATTTTTTGGATATATGTGGCACTAATGACAATCTTTATGATTCTGAAATATTGGTGGATTGATTCGCCCATTTTTTGTTGATAAATTGATTGGTTAACTCGCTAATATTAAGTTGGTGGATCGGCTCATTGGGTGTTGATATTTATCGGGTCGATTCGTCGATTTATTACGTTATTGGGTTAACTCATTAATGTTGATCTACTCAATAAAAATTAATGGTGTACATGAAAGATAAAAATAAAAAATTGATTTTCACAATAAAAATTACGAGTTGACTCGCTGATTTTGGAGACATTGAAAATTTGAATCAATTTTTTTATAAATTAGGCACGTGGGTTAAATCACCGATTTAATATACGTGGCGATTCTAACAAAAAATAAAAATTCTTTTGATTAACAAATTGTGAGTTGACTTACTAATTTTGGGGACATTGAAAATTTGAATCGATTTTTTTAGAAAAAAAAAATCAAGATTCTTTTGATTAACAAATTGCGAGTCGACTCGCTGATTTTGGGGACATTGAAAATTTGAATCGATTTTTTTTTTATAAATTAGGCACGTGAGTTAACTCACCGATTTAATACACGACGATTCAAAAAAAAATTAAGATTCTTTTGATTAACAAATTGTGAGTCGACTCACTGATTTTGAGGACATTGAAAATTTGAATCGATTTTATTTTTAAATTAGGCACGTGGGTTAACTCACTAATTTAATACACGTGGTAATTTTCAAAAAAAATCAAGATCCTTTTTATTAATAAATTACGAGTCGACTCACTGATTTTAGGGACATTGGAAGTTTGAATTGATTTTTTTATAAATTGGGTATGTGGGTTAACTCACCGATTGAATACACGTGGTGATTTCAAAAATCGAATTTCTTTGATTAAAAAAAATATGTGAGTCGACTCACTGATTTTAATACACGTGGTGATTCAAAAAATCGAATTTCTTTGATAAAATATCGTCAATGAGCCAATTCACTAATGTTGTATACGTGGCATTGAAAATCAATTTCATATTATTCAAAATGGACCGAATTGATCCATTAATTTTTGGCATCACTTAAACCTAATTAAATCGTAGGATTCATTTATGCGAAATTCTAGAATCTATGTAATTATCTGAATCGTAAGATTCGTTTGGCAAATTTGACATAAATAAACGATGATGATTGGACCTTAGTTTGACTTTTAGTCTTTAAATGTTGACCGTAGGATATTTTTGATTTGCAATAGAGACTGATTATCTTGATCAGGCGGGTTCGGTGCCTAACACCTTCCGAAACCCATAACCTGACCCCTTACCCATCTCTCTGATCTGTGGACCGACCCATATCCCTTTGGAGTTAATTTTGGTTCCTAGACCTAAACTAGGTGGTGACTCCCTATTCTTTTAAAATTCTCGAGATACGTAGATCAGACCCATATCCGCTATTTAACGGTCGATAGGGGTCGAGGCGATTTCAGGTTGCGATAGCTTCTCTTCATTTATTTAGTATCCAAAATTTTTCACATGTCACATTTCATTGGTAAAACGACCACGACCCATCACAATCATTTTGTAAAATCCCAAAATTTTAATTTGTATCTCGAGGAAAAAATAAGTAATAGAATTTTGAGAAAATCTTGAAAGTGGGACTTAGGGGTAAAATTTTACGATATTTTTTATCATTTTTAATAGAATCTGACCTCACCATTGGATTCAAAATGATTGAATAACATACTTTAACCTGTAAGCACGCTCAAATGCAAGTTCGAATATAAAAATTACAAAATTCTCGATTGTCGAGTCGGACCAGGCTAAAATAGGAATTTTATGCTAAAGTAAGAATTATTAAGATTCGATTAAACCATTGAGTTCCTAACGAAAAATTATTGAACATGGACTATTTATTTATCATTTTTAGGGATCAGGAAGTCGAATTATCGTTAAAACGAAAATGACGTCAATTTTAGGGGTCACCTCAGGCTAAAAATGTAAATTTTTGTTCAAGATAAAATTTATAGAAATTGACCATACCATTAGATCCAGAACGAAAAATTAGATAAAGTAGGGTATTCATTCGTCACTTTTGGAGTCCTGACAATCAAGTTATCGTCGATTAGAATAATAGCCAAAATACCGATTTCGTCCCAAGATTTATATAAATAATTTTTTTTAATTTTTTCACTATTCACTTTCTTTTTAAATGACCCAAAACCAGCCACGGAATTTAAAATTTTTTTTTTTTTTCAAATCTTCCACCTTAGATTCACGACAAACGGCTCGTCGTCTGTAACCGACGCAGAAGGGAAAAACGTCCGCAGCCTCCTTCACTACAAAACCCACCCAACCTTTTTTCATTTCACTTTATTTTTCATCCCATATCGTCAAAAATCAGCCATACATATATACGGGAGTTTCAAAACTTCAACCTTAGATTTCATCAGTTTCAAGGCCAAACCGTCCTCCGTCGTACAAAGGAGAAAGGACGACGGCATCGAGATCTTTGAAATCACAGGGTCAGATTCAAAAATCAGCCACTTTGAAATCTGATCCATCTTGATTTTTGTGTCATTTGTCTCGATTTCTGCGCACGCAATTCAATAATCTCGCATAGAGATAATAAGGAACTCTTAATTTCTATTAGTAATCATACATTGTGAAAATTGCATTTTGGATTTTATTAAAAATTTGTGGTGAATTTCCAAAAATATCGAATTCAATTGGTTATTTCAAATTCATGCCAGAACTTGTATGTTTGATATGTTTAACTGTATTTTATAACAAATTATACGTGGGTAGGATATTTTATTGGGTTATTTTGTCAGTTGGGTCCTGTGCATCGCTTGGACCCCGTTTTGGTTTAAGTTTTGTACTTTTTTAACGTTCTTGATGAAAATAAATTTCATAGTTGAAAATATGATTTAATATTCGATTAACTCATATTGTGTTGATAAATATCAGAAAGTGAATATTTTGTTTGAGAGATTGAAAACTGTAAAAATCGAAAAAAGGGAAAAAGGGTATGTCAGAGTCACACTCGAAGGGTGATGTCTGCATTTTATATTATTGTGTTGTGTGTAGGTTGGTGAACAGATATCTAGGAAAAATGTTACTAGTTGTATGTTTTTTAACTTTTTGTTAGCACTAGGCGCTGTTTACATTTCTGTAATGTTATTTATTTTAGGCCGGGTGGCCATACTTGCATGGTAAGAAATTGGATATCCATTCTCAATATTATATTGTTAATTTCTCTTTTATTTTCAAATGAAAATAATATATATGTAGTTATTTTATGAGCTGTTAAAGAGTCTGTGAATACTTGAAGGGATAGTGCGTCATATCTTCCTGAGTGATGTACTATCCTGGGATGTACAGTAGGGACCACCAAGCTCATACGTGGTATGGGACGCGTATGAGAGTAGAGTCACAACTGAAATCCAGGTTTATTCCTCTCTATCTGTACCAGTGAACTTGTAATGTAAAGGTAGTTGTATATGAATGGTTTGTATATTTGGGAATCACATGCACGTCTGATAGGTATAGACAAAAATGATTAGTCAGTGATCACTAATAGTCTATAGTAGTCGAGCGTTCTGACACATCGAAAAGAGACCCATTGCTTACGATCACGTCAAACCACCAGCCTGAGCCGAATAAATAGTCCCACAAGTGTGGTAAATAGCGACCAGCCACAAAATCAGGAACTACTACTTTATTATGAAACATCATGTCCCGACTGGGAGTGATCCAGTCGTGAATTCCAACTCTCTAATTCCACTACTCCACCATTGTGTATTATGTATCTGTTTCCTTATTTTGATATATAAAATGAAAAATAAGTTTAATATTTTCATTTGATCAATTAGATTTATATAAAAAGAGAATGTTATATTGAGTACTACTGATCGATGTAATTGAGTTTTAAAATGTTTAGTTGCTCATCCCTGGCTATATGTACCAGTTAATCATAGTTTCTTCTATAAAATTTTGCATATTTTAAAATGATTCAGTATGTTTATTTGTTCATGTTAGGAGAGGTTATTGGCAGAAATTGTATGCTTCCTTATTGGGTAACCATTTTTACTCACCCGTTTCTTCTTCATTTTTTTAGCTTCAGAACTTGCAGTTGGTGAGGCATGCGTAGAACCAACGAGTGGGGATCATCTGGTGACTCAGATAGACGACCAGAGTCCGTTACCTGGTGAGTACTGGGGCTATATCCCCTAGTGGTGTCGATTTGTCCAAAAGTATTATAGATTTTGTTCTAAGCGTTAGGATTTTTGTTAGAGTGAGGAATATATGTATAATCCTGTATTCTGGTTATTCTTCTGCACTCTGATCTTTCGTACGTTATTAGATGTATATAAGCTTCCACTAGTATTATATTTTGTATGTATATATGGAGGATTGTATGTCGTTTATCAGGTGCAAGTTGAACGCCTTGGAATGCTAACATAAACAAAGGAAACCATGTCGAAATTTCGAAGTGCCACATAGTACCTCGAGATCTGACATGGGGATTTGTATTAGTGTTTGGCAGGACGTCACAGTGGTATAAGAGCATAGCTTTAGATCCGTATGAGATACAAATCTGTTGTGTTTATAGGAGTTGGCTGATACCAGAGATATTAGAGCGATAATCATAGAGTGTCACTAGGAATCTGATATTCGAGCTCATTAGTAATTCTGTATTGGAATTACGAGTTCTTCCATGTCTAGAAGTCTATAGAGCTTAGTAAGCCTAGGATAGGATTCTAGGTTTGTTCTGTTAGTAATGGAACGGAGTCCATTACTAAGTTTCAGGCTATGGTAGCAATTTATAGTTATGTAAGAACGATTTTAGCCTTTTTTGATAAATGCCTTGTTACGGATAAAACAAACGAGAGGAGTGGACGAGGCAGAAGCCGAAACGCAATAAAAACTAGACAGATTTTAGATTAGACCATTGACTTGATAGCACAACTAATGTCATTCATGAGACAGATGGCTGAGTCTCATGTCAAGTTTAGAGAGGAAATATAAATAATACAACCACCACTACGTCGAAGTCAAATAGAAGGAAGTCAATTAGTGTCTAATTAGAAACAAACAATTACGAAACTAGCAAATTCTTAGAAAAAATAATAATACGTGAGGAGTGAGATTATAGACATACCAAATCAATGGATGGAAGAATTTTATAAAAAAAAAATAACATATACTACTAAATTAGTTGAAAGAAAAAGTTGTGGTATGTTATGAGTGTGGCAAATCAGGACATAAGGAGAACAATGTTCGGGTCGACATCAATCGATTAAGGATATGTAGCTCTGAAGGATGCTAGGCAAAACCAATTTAGGAAACAATCAGGCCACCAGATTTCAATAAAGTTGATAACGTACTCGTGCCACCTCGAACAGATAAGACTAGCAATTGGAAGTGAGAAATGGTATAAGATTTACCACAATTGCAAGGTGTACTACTAAATCTAAGAAATGAGGAAACGCTGGACTTCTTCACAAAAGGCAAATACTATTCCACATCATGGACCACTTTCACAGGTCGTGCCTTTGAAGAATGAGAGAATTCCCCAGCCTAAAGGACAAGTAAATCTAAGAATGTGGTTGTAGAATTTCCAACGATTACGTCTACCAAGATTTTGGGGTTTTTCCCATCTGATTGAGGTCAATGAGTGGGTTTTGAAGAATTTTGAGTGCCATGTAGTGCCCAAGAAATCAGTGGGTGATGGTGATTACATTCCAGTTGGACGAGGATGCTAATCATTAGTAACATTTTGAGATGAATGTATTGGGAGATGGATCGTTTGAGTGGGTAGACTTTGATAGGATATCTTGATAGATTTATATCCGAGATTGCTCGAGAAATCAAGCACTAGGAATTTTTGAGATTAGTGCAAGGTAATCTATCAATTACAGAGACTAAGATATGATGTTCATTAGGTTGTCACGATATGCGCCCGAGCTTATCCTGACAGATCTGTAGAAAGCTGTAGATTCTTTAGAAGACTATAACCGTACCTAAGGGCTAAGAGGTCAATGATTGAGACTACTAATTATAGAGATACGATGAATCGAGCTTAGAGGGTAGAACGATGAGAGATGGAGTTACAGACCTCCGGAGGACAAATTAGTCGACCTTACACTTTTTTTCCTCCCTGATCAGATCTGGACAAGAGGCCTATGTATTCGAGGCCAATCTCCTCCGGATCAGTGTATCCATAATATAGAACTCCTCCACTACTGAATTATAGAATTTCCCATCACTGAGTTAGAGATCAGTTGGAACTCTAATGATGCCAACAAGGCCAAAGGAATCAACAAGGTAAGTTAAGAGCCTACAGACCCCAGTTTACCAACTGCCTATTCCACAGAGATTTACGAAGACAAGATCGTTAACATGTTACGCGTGTGATCAGGTGAGAGATATCAAGAGAGAATGTCCTCTATCATAGGCGTGAGTAAGGGTTATGACCCAGGAGAAAGTATCTGTCTCCGACGAAGTTTTGAAAAGTATGATTTCTAATTATAATGTTAGAAATTAGTGTTCTAGTCAATACCGGTTCTTCTAGATCATATAATTCTGCTGAAAATTTGCATACTTGCTAGAGCTGTTCTTCCCACTATTAATTATTCTAGTATAATATTTGGAACGAACTAAACAATCAACCTTTCTCCTACTGTTTTCACTTTCTATGCTATCATCCCATCCTCATCTTTAACCTCATCCTTTTTCTAGTGATTTGATATTTATTATAATTTGGAACTGCGAAGCTTCTGGAAGTGAACGGAGTAAAAACTACTCAACTAATAGTAAGGGGGTGAAGGAATGAAACTAGTTCGGAACTAAAATGAAAAGATGCAAGCTTAAAAAAAAAAGAAAAAAAAAAGCTAACCGTGAACCAACTAGATTGCGTTTTGATAATTGATAGATATGTTTTAGGTATAAGGATAGTTGTAAAGTGTGAGAAGGTGAATGCGATTTATCAGACTAGTAATGTGACTATATAGCAAGTGAAGGTATGGGTAATAACTAATACCATATATGGTTGAGTTGAGGAACTGGTAAAATTTGGAAAAAGGTATCGTACAATTTTGAAAGAGTATGTGGTATGTAAAAGAAAAGATTTAGTAGAGTATAAGTTAGGAGGTAGGTCGATGTAAAATGTGAGAAAGAATAATCTTATGACAATGTTGCATTAATGGTGACTTAATAGAATTGTGAGAAAATAGATGTAAGATTTATCCCCTCGAATAAGATTTTAAATTATAAAGGTTATGACAGAGGTTTTGAGGAAATATCACAATAAGTAGAAAATGTAATATTGAATTGAATATAAAGATAATGATGTGCTTGTAGTAAGACTATGCATTGAGGAGTAATATTCACAGCAAATATGAGTAAAACATAATAGACGGTGTAATTGATGAGAGAAATAAAGATAAAAAATAGAGAAGATGTGGATAGACATTGGTGGGGAAGTGATACAAGGTGAATTGATTGTTATCTTAGGATTATACAAATAATGGATTAGTTGGAATATGAGTTTGAATTAGGGTAATTAATTAATGAATGTGTTGGATTGACGGAGTATGGGAGACATAAGTCTACGAGTTATAAATCAGATTGGTTTGGAACTAAGAATAGATGGTAATCGAAAATAAGTGTTGTTTATTATACATGTCATGTTAGTGGAATCGCGAAAAAGCTCGATAAGGTGTGATTTTAATTTCGAAGATGAAATTTTTATTAAGGGGGGGAGAATATAAAATCCCAAAATTTTAATTCGTATCTCGAGAAAAAAATAAATAGTAGAATTTTGAGAAAATCTTGAAAGTGAGGACTTAGGGGTAAAATTTTAGGTTGTTTCTAATTATTTTTAATAGAATCTGACCTCACCATTGGATTCAAAATGATCGAAAAACATACTTTAACTTGTAAGCACGCTCAGATGTGAGTTCGAATATAAAAGTTGTAAAATCCTCGATTATCGAGTCAGACTAGGCTAAAATAGTAATTTTTTTTGTTAGAATAAGAATTATTAAGATTCGATTACACCATTGGGTTCATAACAAAAAATTATTGAGCATGGACTATTTATTTGTCATTTTTAGAGATCAGAAAGTCGAATTATTGTCAAAAATGAAAATGACGTCAATTTTAGGAGTCACCTCAGGCCAAAATTGTAAATTTTTGTTAAAGATAAAATTTATAGAAATTGACCATAACACTAAATCTAGAACGAAAAATTAGATAAAATAGAGTATTCATAAGTCACTTTTGGAGTCCGGACGGTCAAGTTATCGTCGATTAAAATTATAGGTAAAATACCGATTTCATCCCAAGATTTATGTGAATAAATTTTTTTAATTTTTTCACTATTCACTTTAGTTTTAAACGACCCAAAACCAGTCACGAAATTTAAAAAGAAAAATTATTTTTTTTTTCAAATCTTCCACCTCAGATTCACGACAAACGGCTCGCCGTCTATGACCGATGCAAAAGGGAGAAACGTCCGCAGTCTCGTTCTCTACAAAACCCACCCAACCTTTTTTCATTTCACTTTCTTTTTCATCCCATATCGTCAAAAATCAACCGTATATATATATATATATATATATATATATATATATATATATACGGGAGTTTCGAAACTTCGACTTTAGATTTCATCAGCTTCAAGGTCAAACCGTCCTCCGTCGCAGAAGGGAGAAAGGATGACGGCATCGAGATCTTCGAAATCACAGAGTCAGATTCAAAATCAGTCACTTCAAAATCTAATCCATCTCGATTTTCGGGCCATTCGTCTCAATTTCTACGCATGCAATTCAATCATCTAGCATAAAGATAGTAAGAAACTCTTAATTTCTATTAGTAATCATAGATTGTGAAAATTGAATTTAAGATTTTATTAAAAATTTGTGGTGAATTTTTAAAAATATCAAATTCAACTGGTTATTTCAAATTCATGTCAGAACTTGCATGTTTGCTATGTTTAACTGTATTTTATAACAAATTATACGTGGGTAGGATATTTCACAGGGTTATTTCCGTCAGTTGGGTCCTGTGCATCGCTTGGACCCCGTTTTGATTTAAGTTTTATACTTTTTTAACGTTCTTGATGAAAATAAATTTCATAGTTGGAAAAATGATTTAATATTCGATTAACTCATATTGAGTTGATAAATATCAGAAAGGGGATATTTTGTTTGAGAGATTGAAAACTGTAAAAATCGAAAAAAGGAAAAAATGGTATGAAACGGTAAAATGTCAGAGTCACACCCGAGGGGTGATGCCTGCATTTTACATTATTGTGTTGTGTGTAGGTTGGTGGACGGATATCTAGGGATAATGTTACTGGTTGCATGTTTATTTACTTTCTGCTAATGTGAAGCGTTGTTTACATTTCCGTTATATTATTTATTTTAGGTTGGGTGGCCACACTTGCATAGTAAAAAACTGGATATCCATTCTCAATCTTGTATTGTTAATTTCTTTTTTATTTCAAATAAAAATATTATATATATAGCTATTTTGTGAGCTGTTAAAGAGTCTGTGAATGCCTGAAAGGATAGTGTGTCATATCATCCGGAGTGGTGTACTATCTTGGGGTGTATGGTAGGGACCACCAAGCTCATACGTGGTATGGGACGCGTATGAGAGTGGAGTCACAACTGGAATCTGGGTTTATTCTTCTCTATCTTTACCAGTGAACTTGTAATGTAAAGGTAGTCGTATACGAATGATTTGTATATTTGGGAATCACATGCTCGCCTAATAGGCATAGACGAAGATAATTAGTCAGTGATCACTAACAATCTATAATAGTCGAACGTTCTGACACATCGAAAAGAGACCCATTGCTTACGGTCACGTCAAACAGCCAGTTGGAGCCGGATAAATGATTCCACAAGTGTAGTAAAAAACGACCAGCCACAAAATCAGAAACTACTACTTTATTATGAAACATCACGTCCCGATTGGGAGCGA
Organism: Akebia trifoliata; assembly: GCF_017979445.1. Taxonomy (NCBI): domain Eukaryota; kingdom Viridiplantae; phylum Streptophyta; class Magnoliopsida; order Ranunculales; family Lardizabalaceae; genus Akebia; species Akebia trifoliata. Next base: position 39,089,421 of record NC_141385.1, on the reverse strand, counting down.
TCCAATTGTGAATCTCAACTATCTAATTCCAGTACTTCACCATTATGTATTATGTATCTGTTATCTTATTTTGATATATAAAATGAAAAGCAAGTTTAATGTTTCCATTTGATCAATTTGATTTGTATAAAAAGAGAATGTTATATTGAATACTACTGATCGATGTAATGTAAGTTTTAAAATGTTTAGTTGCTCATCCCTGGCTATATGTACTAGTTAATCGTAATTTCTTCTATAAAATTTTACATATTTTAAAATGATTCAGTATGTTTATTCGTTCATGTTAGGAGAGGTTATTGGCAAAGATTGTATGCTTCCTTACTGGGTAACCATTGTTACTCACCCGTTCCTTCTCCATTTTTTTAGCTTTAGAACCTGTAGTTGGCAAGGCAGGCGTAGAACCAACGAGTGGGGAGCATATGGTGGGCCAGATAGATGACCAGAGTCCATTACCTGGTGAATACTGGGACTATATCCCCTAATGGTGTCGATTTATCTAAAAGTATTATATATTTTGTTCTAAGCGATAGGAATTTTGTTAGAGTAAGGAATATTTGTATAATCCTATATTCTGGTTATTCTTCCATACTCTGATATTTCGTACGTTATTAGATATATATAGGCTTCTGCTAGTATTATATTTTGTATGTATGCAGAATTGTATGTCGTTTATCAGGTGCAGGTTGAACGCCTTGGAGTGCTAACATAAACAGAAGAGACCATGCCGAAATTCCGAAGTGCCACCTAGTACCTCGAGATCTAACATGGGGATTTGTGTTAGCGTTTGGCGGGGCGTCACATATTTCATCTAAATATTTAAGAGCAGTTTGGATCATGTCCTCCACAAAATTAGATTGTAAAATAACACCCACTCTTTTGGGCCCACTAAACACTTTTGAAATCAATTTGATTATAGTCTATTATGCTTAATTGATCCAAACTTCGAATTCCCAATCAAGGAAACTTTTGAATCTTTAGTTAGGCAAGAGGTGGGCCAACTGAATTTTTGGGTTTGGTCTGTGTTGAGCCGAAATCTAACCCAACCCGAATTATGTTGATCCAGGTTCTAATTCCAAATGTTGAAATCGAACCTAGGCCCAACCGATTCTTTCAGGTTCAGGTTTGGGTAAACTCATTTTTTTGATATATTTATTTAACTTTATAAAAAGTGATTTTAAGAGGAGTTGAACCAAGGACCTAATGGAGACAAACCACCATTGCTTACAATCAAGTCAAGATATTTTTTGTGTAAATTTTTTAACTATTAGTATATTTTAATAAATCTGATTTATAAACATATTTTAAAAAAAATCAAATTCTTACCATTACCGCCCTCGACAACCAACCCAAAATCCAACTTTTTAAAACAAAAATGGTAAAAAAAAATTAAATTGAAATTTTTGTACCCACCCCCCTTTCCAACGGATTTATTAACATTTTTAAATCGATGGGAGGAGGTGAGAGTAAATATGAATGTTTTATTTTTATAAATACCCCAAAATGAATTTCATTTCTCACTTCTCCAAATTCTCTAAATCTGTCAATCTCTTAAATTTATTTTCATATTTTTATACTAATTTTCTAATATTATTAAATTGAGGTTTATTCTCAATTAATTTTATCATCAAGTGATCAATGTTCTACATGGCAAGATTAAGATCAAATCATCATCAAAGTGATCAAATCTTCATTAAGTGATCAAGACCAAGTTTTCATCAAGTGATCAAGATCAAAGTCATCATCAAGTGATCAAGAATTTATTCTTCATGGCAAGATCAATTGATCAAATCGACATGTGGCACGATCAATCAATCAAAATCAAAATTTTCTACATAAAATGTAGTGGTTCCAAATTTTTTTCTTAATATTATTCGATTAAGCTTCTCCTCCCTTTTTTACTTTTTCTCTACTTCCAAGTGAAGTCTAATCAACCTCTATTAAATTTAATTTTAGTGTTAATTTTCATATAATGGATCCTCGAAATATTAATATCGATGATTTTCAAAATCTTAATGATTCTCAAAATTTTGATGTTAATTCATTTACTTATGAGGGGTATAGTAATGATCTGGAACCCTCTAATCCTATTCTTAATCTCTTAAAAAAATCAAAAAGATTTCGATCTAAGGCATGGCAATATTTTACCCAAATAGATGTTGTAAACCCAAATAGAAGTAAAACAGGAAAGGTAATTATTGTGGAAAAATTCTAGCTTATTCCAGTGCATCTATTGGAACGAGTACAATGAATAAACACATAAAAAATGTGTCTAAGAAGAGAACAACCCGATATTAATCAAAATCTACTTAGTCAATCAATCACCGAAGACATAAGCATGTGGTCGTATGATGTTGAAAAGGCGCGACGAGAAACTATTAAATTTTTTTATTATGGATGAAATGCCATTTCTTCTAACTGAAAAAATACATTATAAAAAATTTATTAAAAAAGCATATTTTCCTAATGTTAAAAGTATTTCTAGAAATACATTAAAAAAGAGATGTAATGAAAATGTTTAAAATAAAAAAAATAGAAATTAAAAATTTATTACAAAATATACCTAGTAAAATATGTTTAATTTCTGATTTATGGACTTCAATTCAAGGTATACCCTATATGTATCTTATGACACATTTTATAGATGAAAATTAAAATTTATAGAAAAGAATTATATCTTTTTCTTATTAAATGCAAAACATACAGGTTTAGTAATTTTTGAAGCTTTGCAAAATATTTTATTAGATTATGAAATTAGTAATAAAATATTTACAATTACATTAGATAATACTAGTAATAATAATAATGTCGTAACTTAACTTAAAGATGTATTATTTGATGTACCAATTTTAAAAGAATTATTACATATTCGTTGTGCGGCACATATTTTAAATTTAATTGTACAAGATGGTATTCAATGTTTAAATAATGTTTTAGAAAATATTAGAGAAATTATTAGTACTATAAGAGTATCACATATTAAACAAAAATGATTTGATAAATATTGTGCATTATTTGATTTACCACCAACTAAATTATTATTTGACACGCCATATCGATGGAATTTCATGTATTACATGCCACAACATGCGATTCATTATAAAAATCCAATAAAAAGGTTTTTAGAAGAAACATGTAGTAAAAACAATTAGGAGAAAGTGATTGGAAAAATACATCTAATATTTGTAATAACTTTCAAAATCTTGCTGAAATTACAAAAGCTTTTTCAGGACAAAAATATGTTCCATCCGTCGAATTTTATGTGCAATTAGCTCAAATTAAAAAAATTTAAATTTGAATTTGAATAATGATAATGTAAATAATAAATTTAATAAATATTGAAAAACTATTCCACATAGTTTAGCATTTACTTCAATTATGGACCATATATTTAAAACTAAAGTTTTAAAACTTATTTTTAATTTAAGTGGTGATCTTAATTGTAAAATCCCAAATTTTCAATTCGTATCTCGAGGAAAAAATAAATAATGAAATTTTAAGAAAATCTTGAAAATGGGACTTAGGGGTAAAACTTTAGGATGTTTCTGATCATTTTTAATAGAATCTGACCTCACCATTGGATTTAAAATGATCGAAAAACATAGTTTAGCCTGTAAACACACTCAAGTGCGAGTCCGAATAGAAAAGTTGCAAATTCTCGATTACCGAGTCGGACCAGGCCAAAATAGTGAATTTTTGCTAGAGTAAGAATTATTAAGATTTGATTACACCATTGGATTTCTAACAAAAAATTATTGAACATGGACTATTTATTTGTCATTTTTAGAGATCAGAAAGTCGAATTATCGTCAAAAACGAAAACGACATCAAGTTTAGGGGTCACTTCAGGCCAAAAATATAAATTTTTGATGGAGATATAATTTGTAGAAATTGACTAGACCATTAGATCCGGAATGAAAAATTAGGCGAAATTGAGTATTCATTTGTCAGTTTTGAATTCGGATGATCAAATTATCGTCGATCAAAATAATTGATAAAATACCGATTTTGTCCCAAGTTTTATATAAATTAAATTAAATTTTTTTTTAAACACATCTTCCCCAACGCGTCTATACTGCCGAGACATATAAAAACGAAAATTTTTTTCTCTTCGATCTTCCACCTCAAATCTCTCACAAACGGCTCGCCGTCGACGATCGACGCAGAAGAGAAAAAGATCCGCAGCCTCGACATCTACAAAACCCACCCAACCTTTCTTCGTTTCACTTTCTATTTCATCCAATATCGTCAAAAATCAGCCGTATTTTGATACAGAAATTTCGAAACTTTGACCTCAGATTTCGTCTGTTTTTGGGTCAAATCGTCTTCCGACGCAGAAGGGAGAAACGTCCGCAGCCCCATTCTCTACATAACCCACCCAAATTCCTTTTGTTTTCTCATCTTTTTCACCCCGTATAGTCAAAAATCAGCCGTATTTTTATACGGAGATTTCGTAACTTCGACCTCGGTTTTCATCGGTTTCGGGGTCAAACTGTCTTTCGTCGTAGAAGGGAGAAGAGACGAGCACATCGAAATCTTTCAAACCACCAGACCGATTTAAAAAATCAGCCTCTTCAAAGTTCGGTCCATCTCGATTTCCGTGCCGATCGCCTTGATTTCCGTGCACACGCTTTGATCATTTCGCCTAAAGATTGTAAGGAGCTCTCAATTTCTATTAGTAATCGTAGATTGTGAAAATTGCATTTAGGATTTTATCAAAAAAATTTAGATGTATTTTTAAAATATAGAATTCTTTTGTTATTTAAAAATTCACGTCAGAAATTACATGTTTGATATGTTTAATTGTATTTTTAACAAATTATACGTGGGTAGAGTATTTTAACGGGTTATTTCCATAAATTGGGTCTTGTGTACTGCTCGGAACCCGTTTTGATATGAAATTTGTATTTTTTTTTAATATTATTGATAGAAATAAATTTTATAGTTGAAAAATGTGATTTAATATTCAATGAACTCATATTGAGTTGATGAATATCAGAAAATGGATATTTTATTGAAGAGATTGAAAATTGTAAAAATTCAAAAAAAGGGAAAAAGGGTATGAAACGGTAAAATGTCTGAGTCACACCGAGGGGTGATGTCTGCATTTTACGTTGTTGTGTTGTGTGCAGGTTGGTGAACAGATATCCAGGGATAATATTGTTCGTTGCATGTTTATTTAAATTTCTGTTAGCGCGAGGCGCTGTTTACGTTTTCGTTATGTTATTTATTTTAGGCCGGGTGGCTACACTTGCATGGTAGGAAACTGGATATCTATTTTCAACCTTGTATTGTTAATTTCTCTTTTGTTTTCAAATGAAAATAATATATATATGTAACTATTTTGTGAGCTGTTAAAGAGTTTGTGAATGCCTGAAGGGATAGTGCATCATATCATCCGGAGTGGTGTACTATCTTGGGATGTACAGTAGGGACCACCAAGCTCATACGTGGTATGGGACGCGTATGAGAGTGGAGTCACAACTGGAATCCGAGTTTATACCTCTCTATCTTTACCAGTGAACTTGTAATGTAAAGGTGGTCGTATACGAATGGTTTGTATATTTGGGAATCACATGCACGCCTGATAGGCATAGACGAAGATGATTAGTCAGTGATCACTAACAATCTATAGTAGTCGAATGTTTTGACACATCGAAAAGAGACCCATTGCTTACGGTCACGCCGAACAGCCAGCCTGAGCCGGATAAATGGTCAACCAAGCGTGGTAAACAGCGACCAGCCACAAAATCAGGAACTAAAAATCAGAGAAGAATTGTAACATCATGTGCCGACTAGGAGCGATCCAGTCGTGAATCCCAACTCTCTAATTCTAATACTCCACCATTGTGTATTATGTATCTGTTGCTTATTTTGATATATAAAATGAAATGCATGTTTATTGTTTCCATTTGATCAATTAGATTTGTATAAAAAGAGAATGTTATAGTAAGTACTGTTGATGGATGTAATGTGAGTTTTAAAATGTTTAGTTGCTCATCCCTGGCTATATGTACCAGTTAATCGTAGTTTTCTTCTGTAAAATTTTATTTATTTTAAAATGATTCAGTATGTTTATTCGTTCATGTTAGGAGAGGTTATTGGCAGAAATTGTTGTTTCCTCACTGGGTAACCATTGTTACTCACCCTTTCCTTCTCCATTTTTTAGTTTCAGATCCGAAGCTTAGCGAGGCAGGAGTAGAACATGAGTGAGAATCATCTGGTGGGTCAGATAGACAACCAGAGTCTGTCACTTGGTGAGTATTGGGGTTATACCCCTAGTGGTATCGATTTGTCTAAGAGTAAAATAGATTTTGATTTTGAGTGTTAGGAATTTTGTTAGAGTGAGGAACCTCTGTAAAATCCTGTATATAAATTTTCTTCTTCCGCACTCTGATAATTCGTACGTTATTAGACTTATATAGGCTTCCGCTAGTATTATATTGTGTATATATATGCAGGATTGTATGTCGTTTATCAAGTGCAGGTTGAACGCCTTGGAATGCTAACATAAACAGAGGAGACTATGCCGAAATTTCGAGGTGCCACCTAGTACCTCGAGATCTGACATAGGGATTTGTGTTAGCGTTCGGCGGGGCACCACAGATGGTATTAGAACATAGTATTAGATCCGTATGGGATACTGATCTTCTATGTTTTGGAAAGTGGGCTGATACCACAAATATTAGATCGGTTAGGAATTGGGTATCCGAGTTCATTAGTAGTTCCGTATTGGAATTATGAGTTCTTCCGTGTCTAGATGTCTATAGAGCTTAATAAGCCTAGGATAAGATTTTAGGTTTGTTCTGATAGTAATGGAAATGGAGTCCATTACTAAGTTCCAAGCTACGATAGCAATTCATAATTAAGTAATAACGATTTGGCCTTATTCTCATAAGTGTCTGGTTACGGATAAACACAAGCGAGATGAGTGGACGAAGCAGAGGCTGAAACACATCAGTGACTAGACAAGTTTTGGATCAGACCATTTACTCAATAGTACAGCTAATGTCATTCATGGGACAGATGGTTAAATCTCATGTCGAGTTCAGAGAGGAAATATTAATAATACAACTACCACAATCTCGAAACCAAATGGAAAGAAGACAATTAGTATCTAATAAGAGACAAACAATTACAAAATTAACAAATTCATAAGAAAAATAACAATAAGTGGGGAGTGATATTATAGACATACCAACTCAAAGGATGAAAGAATTTAATAAGAAATAACAACATATACTACTAAATCCATTAAAAGAAAAAGTGGTGGTATGTTATGAGTGTAGCAAATCGGGACATAAATGAGAGCAATGTTCGGGTCAATGTCAGTTGATTAAGGATGTGTGGCTCCGAAAGATGCTAGACAAACCAATTGAAGGAACAATAAGGCCACTAGATTTAAATAAAGTTGATAACATATTCATGCCACCCTTAATAGACAAGACTAGTGGCCAGAGACTAGAAATGGTACAAGACTTACCACGATTACAAGGCGCACCACTAAATTCAAGAAATGAGGGAGCGTTGGACTTCTTCGCAAAAGGGAAATACTATTCCACCTTAGGGACCATTACCACAAGTCGTGCCTTTGAAGAATGAGAGAATTCCCCAGCCCAAAGGACAGGTAAATCTAAGGATGTGGTTGTAGAATTTTCAACGATTACGTCTATCAAGATTTGGGAACTTTTTCGATCTGATTGAGGTCAATAAGTGAGTTTTGAAGACCTAAAAGATTTTGAGTGACATGTAATGCCCAAGAGATCAGTGGGTGACGGTCGATTACATTCTAGTTGGACGAGGATACCAATCATTAGTAACGTTTTGAGATGAATGTATTGGGAAATAGATCGTTTGAGTGGGTAGAATTCGAGAGGATAGATTTATATCCGAGACTGCTCGAGAAATCAAGCACCAGGAGTTTTTGAGATTAGGGCAGGGTAATCTATCAATTACAGACCATGATATGATGTTTACTAGGTTGTCACGATATGCGCCCGATCTTATCCTGACAGATCTACAGAAGGCCCGTAGATTTTTTAGAAGACTATAACCCTACCTAAGGGCCAAGAGGTCGATGATTGAGATTATCCATTATAGAGATACGATAAATCGAACTTAAATGATAGAACGAGAAGAGATAGAATTACAAACCTCTAAGGGACAAATGAGTTGACCTTAGATTTCTTTTCTTCCCAGATCAGATTTGGACAAGAGGCCGATATATTCGAGACCAATCTCCTCCGGATCAGTGTATCCACAATATAGAACTCCTCCACTACTCAGTTCTAGAGTTTTCCATCACTGAGTTAGAGAGCAGTTGGAGCTCCAATGATGCCAACGAGGCCAAAGGAATCAACAAGGTAGGTTCAGAGCCTACAAATCCCAGTCTACTAACTGCCTACTCCACAGAGATCTACGAAGACAAAATCATTGACATTGTTACGCATGTCATCAGGTGGAACATATTAGGAAATAATGCCCTCTATCACAGTCGCGAGCAAGGATTGTGACCCCAGAGAAAGTACCTGTCTCCAACGAAGTTTTGGAAGGTACAATTGTTAATTATGATGTTAGAACGTGGAGTTTTACTCAATATTGGTTCCTCTAGATTATATAATTTGGTGAAGAGTTTGCACACTTGCTAGAGCTAGAAACCACTGACACAGGTCAAGTAAGGAAATTATTTATACCATTGGAAAGCCTTGCGAAGAAAGAATAAGATTTTTGGAAGATCATTTAAGAACTTGCAAAACAGGTATTAAAATAATTGTAAAGTGTAAAAAGACAAGTGATGTTCAATTGGTACGCTAGTCTTTATATCAATAGTTTAGTCAATTACTCGTATATTACGCTAGTAGATAAGCAGGTGTTTCTTGTATATCCTTCATGTCGAGAGCTACTTCCTCGAATATCAACACTGGGAGTTGCGTATCTTTCCTTTCGATTGAAGATGGCTTAACTTTGGGAGGCCTAACGATTGAACTATTAGATAAAGCAGCTCTTGCTTTACGACTTCTTGAATCGAGTCTCCTCATTTGAAAAGATAGATCATCTTTTCCCTTTTATCTTTCTATCATCGGTGTCGGTTCTAACTCTTCTTTTACCTTCTCTTTTCACGATCGCCTTCCAGTAGAAGAATTCATTATTATCGTTCTCGTTACGTGATCAATGCTTTCTACAGACAAGAGCTCACTTCGAGACTTCGATCGTGGTTCATTTTCACTCCTCGAAACGAAAGCGCTATAAGTAAAGATTATGATTCCGTAGAAGCAGTGGCTACCACTTGCCTGTGCCCACATCCATCCTAAAAGATTTAGTAGAGTATAAGTTAGGAGGTGGATCGATGTAAAATGTGAGAAAAAATAATCTTGTAACAATGTTGCATTAATGGTGACTTAATAGAATTGTGAGAAATAGATGAAGAGGGTAAGAGAGCAATATTGCTTATGAATTGAAAGTCATAAGAGATAGTTGTGAGATTTGTAAAGGTTAATTGTGGTACTAAAATATTGGATGATAAGTGGAAATATGTATGATTTAGGCAAAATATAAAGTGAAAGCGCCCTCGATCCGCGGGGTGCGCGGATCCGCTTTTGACCCTTGAGGTTTGGGAGTCGCCACCTAGTTATTACGGTCTAGGAACCAAATTGACCCTACAATGGATAAAAAGAACTAATCTACTATAGAAATCTGAATCCGGGGATCATGTTACGGGGTTGGAAGGTGTTAGGCACCAACCCCGCCCGGCCAATGCCGGTCTCTACTTATCCCAAATAGATCTACATTGCTAATGATAAAACCTAAATTAAAAAAAAAAAAATAATAATAATAATAATAAAAAACCTTACCTTCGATCTGCAAAAGCACTATTCCCTCAGATTTGAAAAACAGTTCCTTGTACCGTACTCCTTGCTTCGCTTTGTCTCCGGATCTGATTTATGATCTCCGAGGCAATGTGTCTCTTTCTTGGATCTGGATGCTTCGAATTTGTGGTGGATTTTTGGGGTGTTTTTGAAAGGTTTTTGGGTGTTTTTTAGGCTAAAATCGGAGTAGGGGTGTTAGGGAAGGAGTTGGGGCTCCAAAATTAGGGTTTTGGGGAGGCTATGAATGCTTCTTTTCCTACTTTTCCTAGGGTTTTTTCTTTTATACGAAAATAGGGTGTGGAGGCTCCTATTTATAAAGTTTTTAGAAGCATTAGGGTTTGATTAGGGTTTCTTTTAGGGTTTTGACTTAGTCTTTAGGGTTTTAGGGTTTTGACTTTAGTCTTATGAGATTGACTTGATTAGTTTTAGATTAGGGTTTGGATTTAGGGTTTTGACCTTAGTCTTATGAGATTGACTTGATTAGTTTAGATTAGGGTTTTAATTTAGGGTTTTGACTTTAGTCTTATGAGATTGACTTTAATTTTGACTTCAGTCTTGCTTGATTGACTTTAATTTTGACTTCAGTCTTGCTTGATTTACTTTTATTTTGACTTTGGTCTTATTTGATTGACTTTAATATCTTGACTTTAGTCTTGCTTGATTGATTTTAAATTTTTGGAGAACCCCTTTCTATTATATCTTTAATTATTTGGACCCCCAAATGGAGGGGTCCTTAAAGAAATATCCCACGAACCCTCAACAATTCTGCCTGAGAGTCCAATTAATCGATTTTTTAGGTTCAACTTTTTAAATTAATTTCATTAATGTTTCACTTTAATTATTTAATGTTTTATTTATTAATTTCGAAAATTTTAATTATGAAAATTGTGAAATTACCGTTTTACCCTCGGAGAGGATTTTTTACGTTTTAAGTCGTTTTTCAATGTTCCAAGATGTTTTGGAATCAGTTTTTCGTAAGGAATTCAATGGGAATGTTGGTTTTTGTCATTTATGAAGTTTTTTGTATGAAATGATCGTGAACTTTATGAGGGGTATTTTCGTAATTTTGTCAAATTTTGTGAAAATTGGTGAAATGATTTATTTGGTTTCGATTTGTTGTTTTATGTGTTTGAATGGGTTTTCCTAAGCGTAATGTAGGCTCCAGGATTATTTTGATGTTAGGGGTATTTTGATAATTTGGTCATTTTTAGTGATTTTTATCGTGAAGCTTCTTTTTGGTCTGCAAGATGATGATTTCTATGTTTCTGGGGTCGTATTTTCCTAGCGTAGCGTGGTTTCTAAGTTTTGTCAGTTCGAGATACCTCATCTGAATTTCTGAAACATATCTGGTAACAAAATAAAGCATTGGAATAGACATCCATCATTGGGAACTTTTGCGATCGGGTTGACGAGTTGATTAATCAGGCGGATGCAAAAATGGGGTGTCTACAGATGCCCCTCTTTGGCAGAGGGTTGAAGCAAACTAGATAGCAAATCTATTTTGGTAGAAAGTGCGATATCCGAATGCCAAAGCTAGTGACAGTTCATTTTGCAGCTTGATTTAGCAATTCGTCGGGGTGTTCGGATCCTTGAGGGTTAAACTCTCCCCGAACTAAAAGGTTGTCAGGTCCTCGAGCGAGAGCTCTCACTGATGGCGTCAGATCCTTGAATTTTAAAGAATTCTCCTTGACTAAAAGGACAAGTGTGCAAGTGTGTGCACTGTGTGAAACTGAGTAAAATCTGAGCATAAACTAAGCATAACTGAGCATAAATTGAGCATAAAAAAATTGAATGTCTTACTTTACCTACCCTGGGTGAAAGAGTAATAAACAATTTTTTTTGGAAAGTTTTACTCTACCTACTCGGGGTGAAAGAGTAATGAACTATTTTTTCTAGGAGTCCTACTCTACCTACTCGAGGTGAAAGAGTAATGAATTCTTTTTCGGGAGTTCTATTCTACCTACTCGGGGTGAAAGAGTAATGAACTATTTTTTCTGGGAGTTTTACTCTACATACTCGGGGTGAAAGAGTAATGGACTTATTTTCTGGGAGTTCTATTCTACCTACTCAGGGTGAAAGAGTAATGAACTATTTTTTCTGGGAGTCCTACTCTACATACTCGGGGTGAAAGAGTAATGGACTTATTTTCTGGGAGTTCTACTCTACCTACTCAGGGTAAGTAATGAACTATTTTTTTCTGGGAGTCCTACTCTACATACTTGGGGTGAAAGAGTAATGGACTTATTTTCTGGGAGTTCTACTCTACCTACTCGGGGTGAAAGAGTAATGAACTACTTTTTATGGGAGTCCTACTCTACATACTTGGGGTGAAAGAGTAATGGACTTATTTTCTGGGAGTTCTACTCTACCTACTCGGGGTGAAAGAGTAATGAACTACTTTTTCTGGGAGTCCTACTCTACCTACTCGGGGTGAAAGAGTAATGGACTAATTTTCTGGAGTTCTACTCTACATACTCGGGGTGAAAGAGTAATGAACTATTTCTTTTTTTTGGAGTTCTACTCTAAATGCTCGAGGTGAAAGAGTAATGAACTATCTAAGTATAATCTGAGAAAACCCTCGGCGATATCTGACTAAGAATAATCCGAGAAAGCCCTCGGTGGCAACTGGCTGAGCATAATCCGAGCAAACCCTCGGCGGCATCTGGCTGAGCATAATCTGAGCAAACCCTCGATGACATCTGGCTGAGCATAGTTCGAGCAAACCCTCGGCGGCATCTGAACATAGTTCCGAGAAAGCCCTCGGCGGCATCTGAGCATAATTCCGAGAAAGCCCTCAGCGACATCTGAGCATAATTCCAAGAAAACCTTTGGCGGCATCTGAGCATAGTTCCGAGAAAACCTCGGTGGCATCTGAGCATAATTCCAAGAAAACCCTTGGCGGCATCTGAGCATAGTTCCGAGAAAACCCTCGGCGGCATCTGAGCATAATTCCAAGAAAACCCTTGGCGGCATCTGAGCATAGTTCCGAGAAAACCCTCGGCGGCATCTGAACATAATTCCAAGAAAACCCTTGGCGGCATCTGAGCATAGTTCCGAGAAAGCCCTCGACGGCATCTGAGCATAATTCCAAGAAAACCCTTGGCGGAAACTGAGCATAATTCCAAGATAACCCTTGGCGGAAACTGAGCAAAATCCAAGATAACCCTTGGCGGCAACTGAGCAAAATCCAAGATAACCCTTGGCGGCAACTGAGCAAAATCCAAGATAACCCTTGGCGGAAACTGAGCAAAATCCAAGTTAACCCTTGGCGGCAACTGAGCAAAATCCAAGATAACCCTTGGCGGCAACTGAGCAAAATCCAAGATAACCCTTGGCGGAGACTGAGCAAAATCCAAGATAACCCTTGGCGGAGACTGAGCAAAATCCAAGATAACCCTTGGCGGCAACTGAGCAAAATCCAAGTTAACCCTTGGCGGCAACTGAGCAAAATCCAAGATAACCCTTGGCGGAAACTGAGCAAAATCCAAGATAACCCTTGGTGGAAACTGAGCAAAATCCAAGATAACCCTTGGCGGCAACTGAGCAAAATCCAGAAACTGAGCAAAATCCAAGATAACCCTTGGCGGCAACTGAGCAAAATCCAAGTTAACCTTTGGCGGCAACTGAGCAAAATTGGCAAAGGAATGAAGGACTTTTGAGAAAGAAACAATGAATTTGGAAAAGACTAATCAGAGTGAATTGAATAAATCTGGAAGATACTGAATCTGGAAGAGAAATGATCGAATCCAAGAATGATTGGATCTAGGAATGAAAAAATACCATATTAGTTGATTTCTGGGCACAGTCAAATGTGAGATCCGAAGTGCTTTTGTTTGAACCTCAAGGATTTATCCAAAAGTTTTATGAATTTAAAACCTGAGTTTGAATCTCAAGAATTTTTTCGAAAAACTGCTATCAAGAGGGTAACCTTAAGTTTGAGGTTTTTAGGATTAACATTGCTCCAAAAACAAAATGTCCCTAGTTTGACAATAAACATGGCACATCATTAAAAATGCCCCTGGTATAAGAAGGGAAATTACATAATTTAGAGAAAAAGAAAAATGCCCCTTGTATGAAGGTTTGAAATATTTGATTACCACAAGCGCAATAAAGATCCAACTTTTAATTTTGATTAATTTTATTAAAGACTTTGAGTCAGGCTCAAGAGAACAAAATATTTCCCTTTGAGACTCATCATAGAATTCATCATTCTCTCCATTGGTTCACTTGGGGAAGTAAGAATTTTCAGATCGATCATAGACAAGATACTTGTGGCTTCTGAATCTATGCCTGGTTTAAGCTGAGTATTGAACTTGATTATTCGGATTTCTGATGTGTTTAGCTCGAACTGCTCTCAGCTTGGGATTTTCTTCTGTTTTTTTTTATTTGCTCTAACTTTTGCCTAGATCGCCTTTCCAGGTTTTCAATCTATCGAGCTTGCTCTAACTTTTGCCTAGATTGCCTTTTCAGGTTTTCAATCTAGCGAGCTTTTTTTTTTTTTTTTTTTCTTGGCTCTGATTGTTGCCAAAGTTGTCCTTTCAGATTTTCAACTTTGCGAGCTTGCCTTAATTTTTGCCTAAGTCGCCATTTTCAGGTTTTCAACTTAGCAGGCTTCATCATTTTTTTCTTTTTCTTTTCCTCTGACCTTCTAGAATTACTGTCTGATCATGTTCTACTACCCTCCTTGACCTTTTCACACGGTACTTAGGAGGACTTTTATAGGTAGGCTTGGGACTAGGCATAAAATGAAAGGGATTTTGAGGCTCAAAAACCCAAATGCCCCTTGTGTGGCATTTCATTTAAACTTTTTCTTGAATTTTTTCCATTCTTTTGAATTTTTTCTTTTTGGATTTTTTCTTCATCGGGGAATTTATTTTTTTATTTTGGTGTGGTCGAGCCTGAAGTAACTTCTCAGGTTGCCTACGTACCCCAAATTTTTGGGATCAGACCAAAACGTAGTTCGGATCTTCCCTCCCCTAGGTTAGGTGATCGGGATAAGAAAGAAAAAGGCATAATTTTTCTTTTTGAAAAAGGTTGCAAAGGGGTTGAGAAAGGATATATTGAACTGGGTAACAGGATAATTGATTCGGTCAAAAATGGCCTCCTTAAATGTAGTACCGCTTGATCTGGTCAAGGTTGGTTGGTTCTGGTAGTTCACCTCCATCATGATCTTGAAGTCTGACGACTTTTCCAGACAGTATTTCCTTAATGAATGAATTTTTCCAATTTAGACTTTCTCCTATAATCGAGGAGGAGTGTTCAATTTTCTTTGAAGTCTGATAGTTAAATCTTTGACTTATAAATGATGAGCTTTGACCTTCTTGTCAAATAACCGGGTGACTCTTCTTAGATAAGCTTGCACATGGTACAGGGCTTTAACTCATTTTCTTTGATCAAGTTTAATTCTTCATACTGCTGAAGAACCCAATCTGTTTCTAACAAATGATTTTCTGACAAGACCTTGAGAGACGAAATTTCCATTTCAACTGGCAAGACTGCTTCCATGCCATACACTAAGGAGTAGGGAGTAGCTCCACTAGAGGATCGAATTGAAGTTCGATATGTCCATAGTGTGAATGATAATTTTTCTAACCAATCTCGATGTGATTGTCACATTTTCCTGATGATAGTCTTGAGACTCTTACTGACTGCTTCAACCGTTCCATTGATCTGAGAACGGTAGGGGGATGATTTGTGCTGCCGGATCTTCAACTTTAAACATAGAGTAATGATTTATGCTTTGAAGTACGACCCATTATCAGAGATTAGTTCAAAAGGTACTCCCATATCGACTGATAATATATGATTTGAAACTCAAGATGTAGTGAGGATAGCACTGATACATTTTTATAACATCATCTTCTTTGATTCCATTGATATAGACGAGTATCCATTCCATGTTGAACAACACCCAAGCTTGTACCTAGCATACCCTCATATGATCACACGAACAAGTCTTTTGAAATTTCTGAGTCAATTCATTATCCCCTTGTGTTCCTCTAGAGATAAGATGGTTTCTATTTGAATCTCTTTAGGAATTTATTTTCTTCCGAGGTCAATGACCTTTGTTTTCTTGAGCCCGACTCTTATCTTCTTGCTCAGGAGGGGGTTCCTTATTAGAGGAATTTCTCTTTGAAGCCAGTTATTAGTTAACTCGTTAATGCGCTCGAGGTATTCAAAAATTTCCTTTATCCAATCAAATTCAGAAGGGGTGATAAACACCTCTATAGACTCGACGAACTAACTTGACTCAATAGGAAAGAGTAGACTCAATCTAAGAAGGACATGACCTTGCTAGGAAAAAGGACTCGAGTTAACCCAAATGACTCATGAAAACTCAAGACTACCCAAAACGGGCTTGATGAGAACTGAGACATTGCTTACAACCGGTAGGATTGAAGCACTATGATTTTCAAAGAACAACTGGATGATATTGAGAAATTTTGAGGTCATTTCTGACTGTTGACTTGATATTGACGTTTACTCTAACTGACCGGATTTACAACCCTAGCTAGACGATAGACGATTGAGCTTAGATACAATGATAACCCTTAACCTCTTTGAAGGTGAATTTAACCAATTTCAGTGTCACCCCCTTGATAACATTTTAAATGAATCCTGAGATTTTATTGAATTCTGTGCACCAATCCATTAAAAAGTTCATCCATTTAATGATTATTCAGAAGAAAAATAATTTTACTGCACTCTTGAAAAATATTGACAAATAATGTTTTCATTGAATAACAACTTCAAACATATTTCAATAATTTTTCATGCAAATATATATCTTTTGTAAATCATTTTTCCTTCATTTTTTTCTTTTGGAAAATATTTTTTCTGAAAAATATTTTTTCTCTGAAAAATAGTTTTTTATTTGGAAAGTATCTTCTCTTGGAAAATCTTGTTTTTATGGAAAATATTTTTTGGAAAACGTTTTTTCTTAAAAAACATTTTTTCTTTTTAGAGAATAATATTTTTCTTGGAAAATATTTTTTCTGGAAAATACTTTCCCTTTGTAAACTATTTTTCTTCTTTGAAAATTTGATTTTTATTTCGATTTAAATGGCCCGGTCCATCAGGATTGTTGGATCGAGTTGGGCTGGGTCATTTGCAAGAGATGGATTTTTTATTGGGTAGGTGGCACCCATTTTGATTTTCAAAAACAACATTTTTTATCCTTGAGGACAATCATACATTCTTGATCTCATC
Source organism: Akebia trifoliata (assembly GCF_017979445.1). Lineage (NCBI taxonomy): Eukaryota > Viridiplantae > Streptophyta > Magnoliopsida > Ranunculales > Lardizabalaceae > Akebia > Akebia trifoliata. The sequence continues at coordinate 39,072,349 of NC_141385.1, read as the reverse complement.
ATTCACATATATCCATCAATCAACAGGCTCCATTCAATAAACAAACCGGGAACACCCACGATAAGTTCGAGTCGTGACCTATTGGGAAGGTTTCTAGACTCTAAGCTTACTACGTGCAATGCATTTTTATCTGGCCACCCTTGCCCAAGCACACCTATATACCTTTCGATACGTGGTGACTTGGTTTGATATACCATATAGGTGATAATCTAAAACCTCAATTCACTTCTCTGAAGCCAAAAACAGCCCGTTTGATCTCCAGTTGAGAGGTGGCGCACAATGCTGAGCAAGGGCCCACTTAAATACCTCTCGTCTAGAATAGACGTAGTCTATCCCCCTCGTACAGTAGGGTACAGCGGGGCAAGATCTGCTTAGGCACCGGTTTTGACCAAGAAGTGCAATTGATATACTTAGATTACTTTTTATACCCACGGGTACGAGTCAAGAGTTGTAGCTTTCATAAATGGTTTGGCATCCCACGAGGGGATCGACCACGTACTAGTACTACGTTGGCAATCGGGACATGTGACTGTGTGGCTTACAATAGGTCAAAGGCTCAGGTCGCTCCAGCCTGGGTGCATCAACATACTTCTCAGAATCACCTGATCAGATGGTATTGATGCCCCCAGTTTGATATACCCTAAGGTACGTGACTGGAGTTGTGGGTTTCATGAATGACGTCGCGTCTCCGAAGAGACCGGGCCACGCACTAGTGCCACGTTGGCTAAATGGGACGTGTAAGTGAGTAAAGCGGTAAACGTGCATGTGGTGTGTGCAAAACAGGGTGGGGGTGTGCCCGGGGCTTTTTCAAACAAATGGGCCCATGGATCCAATCAACCAATCATTACAAAATGGATCGCAATAAAACATTATCCCAATCACATGAATATTTAATCGAGATCAACACTATTTCGAATCACATGATTGATCCCAATCACATGAATATTTAATCGAGATCAACACTATTCGAATCACATGATTGGAAAATACACATATCAGCATATATCCATGTTAAAAGCAAACATTTAATCCGAAATATTTATTCATGTATTTCAATCAAGGGTCATTTTGGATGGTCCAAAATAATTCTGAATTTTAAGGCACATTGGATCGAAGATAAATGGATGATCGCTAGCATGGAGATCTAAAATCAAATAACCTCCTTCCCCCTTTTTTTAAAAAAAAATAAAAAAAATTGTTGCTAGCAACACATGGTTGCTATCATAACTCTCACAAAAATGTTTCTTTTTTTTTTTTTTTACCATGTTACTGCCATCGCAACTCTCAAACAAGCGTTGTTTTTTTTTTTTTTCATCTATGTTGCTGCCAGGAACACATGTGGCTGCCATTGCAACTCTCACACAAACGTTTTTTTTTTTTTTTTTTTCTTCATCTATGTTGCTGCCAGCAACACATGTGGCTGCCATTGCAACTCTCACACAAACGTTGCTTTTTTTTTTCTTCATCTATGTTGCTGCCAGCAACACATGTGGCTGCCATCACAACTCTCACACAAACGTTGCTTTTTTTTATTCATCTATGTTGCTGCCAGCAACACATAATTCATCTCTTTTTTTTTTTTTTGATGCTCCAACTCGTAAACTGATTAGATTTATGGATCGAGACTGATCGGGCAAAGTTGTCTCTCAAGACCATGTAGCAAGGTAAAAAATAGATTTAAAATAAATCCCTCTATTGGAGACGATGGAGAAAATGGTAAAAATCAGATTTAAACTACGTCTCTCTGTTGGAGACGATGGAAAAGATGGTAAAAAATCAGATTTGATATGAGTCTCTCCATGGTAAAAACCAGATTTGAAATGAATCTCTCTGTTGGAGACGATAAAGAAGATGGTAAAAATCAAATTTAAAACTACGTCTCTCTGTTGGGTACGATGGAGAAAATGGTAAAGACCAGATTTGAAATGAGTCTCTCTGCTGGAGACGATGAAGAAGATGGTGAAAACCAGGTTTAAACTACGTCTCTCTGTTGGAGACGATGGAGAAGATGGTAACAAAAAACAAATTTGCAAAATCAATCACCATTTAGGACGCTGAACTCGTTCTTAAAAACCGATCGGGTAGAGTCGTTTCTTTGAACAAAATGAGTCAAAATGCAGAGAGACAGATTTTTTTAAAAAGGTCTCTTCGTTGGGGACGATGAAACAAAATGTAAAAAACCAAGATTCAAAAGGAAAACTCACTGTTGGAACGTTGAACCTGCGTTTAATTCATTTGGGAAGATGGTGTGTGAATAGAACAATATTATTTTATTTTATCACACACCATTTGAATGTTGGTGTGAACAGAACACAAAAAAACTGAATTTTTTTAAAAAAAAAAATGGATTTCTTTTTGCTACACATCAGCCCCCATATTGCTGTTGACATCCTCCAAACAAATTTTTTTAAAAAAATAAACTCTTTTTTGTGATTTCCTTCTTGCCGTCAACATTATTTTCCTAAAAAAAAAAACTAATTATTTAAACTAATTACTTACTTTTTTTTCAAAATTATTTTATAAAGAAAACAACACACTATCCTATGATCAATCGCATTCACCCTACAAAAAAATTAAAAATAATAAAAAATCTACACATGTAAAAAAATCGAACGTCACAGTCTCTTAATTACTATTATCTTCAACAAAATTAACCATTCAAAAACCCTTCGTTATTTAGGACCACCTAAGATGACCTTTGATTAATTCACAAGAATGATATGCCGGAGTCAAATATTTAAAGTAAAAAATGGCATGCTCAATAATCGAACGAAATAAAAATAAATATAAAAACAAAAACAAAGATGCAAATAATGAACGAGCAAACAGAAAAATCTAGATTATTTTAGCGATGCTCTCATACTTGGGGTTTTTCAAGTCTGATCCTCAATGTCCCCAGCGGAGTCGCCACTGAAAGCGCCCTCGATCCGCGGGGTGCGCGGATCCGCTTTTGACCCTTGAGGTTTGGGAGTCGCCACCTAGTTATTACGGTCTAGGAACCAAATTGACCCTACAATGGATAAAAAGAACTAATCTACTATAGAAATCTGAATCCGGGGATCATGTTACGGGGTTGGAAGGTGTTAGGCACCAACCCCGCCCGGCCAATGCCGGTCTCTACTTATCCCAAATAGATCTACATTGCTAATGATAAAACCTAAATTAAAAAAAAATAATAATAATAATAATAATAATAAAAAACCTTACCTTCGATCTGCAAAAGCACTATTCCCTCAGATTTGAAAAACAGTTCCTTGTACCGTACTCCTTGCTTCGCTTTGTCTCCGGATCTGATTTATGATCTCCGAGGCAAGGTGTCTCTTTCTTGGATCTGGATGCTTCGAATTTGTGGTGGATTTTTGGGGTGTTTTTGAAAGGTTTTTGGATGTTTTTTAGGCTAAAATCGGAGTAGGGGTGTTAGGGAAGGAGTTGGGGCTCCAAAATTAGGGTTTTGGGGAGGCTATGGAGGCTTCTTTTCCTACTTTTCCTAGGGTTTTTTCTTTTATACGAAAATAGGGTGTGGAGGCTCCTATTTATAAAGTTTTTAGAAGCATTAGGGTTTGATTAGGGTTTCTTTTAGGGTTTTGACTTAGTCTTTAGGGTTTTAGGGTTTTGACTTTAGTCTTATGAGATTGACTTGATTAGTTTTAGATTAGGGTTTGGATTTAGGGTTTTGATCTTAGTCTTATGAGATTGACTTGATTAGTTTAGATTAGGGTTTTAATTTAGGGTTTTGACTTTAGTCTTATGAGATTGACTTTAATTTTGACTTCAGTCTTGCTTGATTGACTTTAATTTTGACTTCAGTCTCACTTGATTGACCTTGACTTCAGTCTTGCTTGATTTACTTTTATTTTGACTTTGGTCTTATTTGATTGACTTTAATATCTTGACTTTAGTCTTGCTTGATTGATTTTAAATTTTTGGAGAACCCCTTTCTATTATATCTTTAATTATTTGGACCCCCAAATGGAGGGGTCCTTAAAGAAATATCCCACGAACCCTCAACAATTCTGCCTGAGAGTCCAATTAATCGATTTTTTAGGTTCAACTTTTTAAATTAATTTCATTAATGTTTCATTTTAATTATTTAATGTTTTATTTATTAATTTCGAAAATTTTAATTATGAAAATTATGAAATTACCGTTTTACCCTCGGAGAGGATTTTTTACGTTTTAAGTCGTTTTTCAATGTTCCAAGATGTTTTGGAATCAGTTTTTCGTAAGGAATTCAATGGGAATGTTGGTTTTTGTCATTTATGAAGTTTTTTGTATGAAATGATCGTGAACTTTATGAGGGGTATTTTCGTAATTTTGTCAAATTTTGTGAAAATTGGTGAAATGATTTATTTGGTTTCGATTTGTTGTTTTATGTGTTTGAATGGGTTTTCCTAAGCGTAATGTAGGCTCTAGGGTTATTGTGATGTTAGGGGTATTTTGATAATTTGGTTATTTTTAGTGATTTTTATCGTGAAGCTTCTTTTTGGTCTGCAAGATGATGATTTCTATGTTTCTGGGGTCGTATTTTCCTAGCGTAGCGTGGTTTCTAAGTTTTGTCAGTTCGAGATACCTCATCTGAATTTCTGAAACATATCTGGTAACAAAATAAAGCATTGGAATAGACATCCATCATTGGGAACTTTTGCGATCGGGTTGACGAGTTGATTAATCAGGCGGATGCAAAAATGGGGTGTCTACATAAAGTTACATGAATAGGGATTAATTGATACTACAACGATATTTAAACAGTAACTGGTCAATACTGTAATTTTGGGAGTAGAGAAAGAAAGCGTGTGACTTGCAGCTTATGGGACCGTTTGAAGTAGTTGAACAGATTTTGAGCAAGTTCACCTGATGTTCCACGTGTCCCTGTTGAAGAAGTATTTGCCAGGCCCTTTACACGTGGTTAGTTGCAAAATAATTTATTTGATGTAAGATTTACCCTCTTGATTAAGGTTTTAAATCATGAAAATTATGACAGAGGTTTTGAAGAAATATCATGATAAGTAGAAAATGTAATATTGAATTGAATATAAAGATAATGGCGTATTTGCGGTAAGACTATGCATTGAGGAGTAATATTCATAGCAATTATGAGTAAAATATAATAGACGGTGTAATTGGTGAGAGAAGTAAAGATAAATAATAGAGAAGATGTGAAAATGATTGTTGTTGATAGACATTGATGGGGAAGTGATACAAGGTGAATTCATTGTTATCTTAGGGTAATACAAATAGTGGATTAGTTGGAGTATAAGTTTGAAATAGAGTGATTAATTAATGAAAGTATTGGGTTGACGGAGTACAGGAGGCATAAGTCTACGAGTTGTAAATGAGATTGACTCGGGACTAAGAATAGATGGTAATCGAAAATAGGTGTTATTTATTATACATGTCGTGTTAGTGGAATCGCGACAAAACTCTATAAGGTATGATTTCAATTTCGAGGACGAAATTTTTATTAAGGGGGGAGAATGTAAAATCCCAAATTTTCAATTCGTATCTCGAGGAAAAATAAATAATGGAATTTTAAGAAAATCTTGAAAGTGGGACTTAGGGATAAAACTTTAGGATGTTTCTGATCATTTTTAATAGAATCTGACCTCACCATTGGATTTAAAATGATCGAAAAACATAGTTTAGCCTGTAAGCACGCTCAAGTGCGAGTCCGAATAGAAAAGTTACAAATCCTCGATTATCGAGTCGGACTAGGCCAAAATAGTAAATTTTTGCTAGAGCAAGAATTATTATGATTTGATTATACCATTGGATTTTTAACGAAAAATTATTGAACATGAACTATTTATTTGTCATTTTTAGAGATCAGAAAGTCGAATTATCGTCAAAAACGAAAACGACATCAAGTTTAGGGGTCACCTCAGGCCAAAAATGTAAATTTTTGATAGAGACATCATTTGTAAAAATTGACTAGACCATTAGATCCAGAACAAAAAATTAGGCGAAATAGAGTATTCATTTGTCAGTTTTGGAATCCGGATGATCAATTTATCGTCGATCAAAACAATTGACAAAATACCGATTTTGTCCCAAGTTTTATATAAATAAAATAAATTTTTTTTAAACTCATCTTCCCCAACGCGTGTATACTGCCGAGACATATAAAAACAAAATTTTTTTTCTCTTCGATCTTCCACCTCAGATCTCTCACAAACGGCTCGCCGTCGACGATCGACGCAGAAGAGAAAAAGATCCGCAACCTCGACATCTACAAAACCCACCCAACCTTTCTTCATTTCACTTTCTATTTCATCCAATATCGTCAAAAATCAGCCGTATTTGGATACGAAAATTTCGAAACTTTGAACTCAGATTTCGTCCGTTTCTGTGTCAAATCGTCTTCCGACGCAGAATGGAGAAACGTCCGCAGCCTCATTCTCTACATAACCTACCCAAATTCCTTCCATTTTCTCATCTTTTTCACCCCGTATAGTCAAAAATCAGTCGTATTTTTATACGGAGATTTCGTAACTTCGACCTCAGTTTTCATCGGTTTCGGGGTCAAACCGTCTTTCGTCGTAGAAGGGAGAAGAGACGAGCACATCGAGATCTTCGAAACCACCAGACCGGTTTCGAAAATCAGCCGCTTCGAAGTTCGGTCCGTCTCAATTTTCGTGCCGATCGCCTCGATTCTGCGCACTCGCTTTGATCATTTCGCCTAGAGATTGTAAGGAGCTCTCAATTTCTATTAGTAATCGTAGATTGTGAAAATTGCATTTAGGATTTTATCAAAAAAATTTGGATGTATTTCTAAAATATAGAATTCTTTTGCATGTTTGATATGTTTAATTGTATTTTTAACAAATTATACGTGGGTAGAGTATTTTAACGGGTTATTTCCATAAATTGGGTCTTGTGTACTGCTCGGAACCCGTTTTGATATGAAATTTGTATTTTTTTTTTAATATTATTGATAGAAATAAATTTTATAGTTGAAAAATGTGATTTAATATTCAATGAACTCATATTGAGTTGATGAATATCAGAAAATGGATATTTTATCGAAGAGGTTGAAAATTGTAAAAATTCGAAAAAAGGGAAAAAGGGTATGAAACGATAAAATGTCTGAGTCACACCGAGGGGTGATGTCTGCATTTTACGTTGTTGTGTTATGTGCAGGTTGGTGAACAGATATCCAGGGATAATATTGTTCGTTGCATGTTTATTTAAATTTCTGTTAGCACGAGGCACTGTTTACGTTTCCGTTATGTTATTTATTTTAGGCCGGGTGGCTACACTTGCATGGTAGAAAACTGGATATCTATTCTCAACCTTGTATTGTTAATTTCTCTTTTGTTTTCAAATGAAAATAATATATATATGTAACTATTTTGTGAGCTGTTAAAGAGTTTGTGAATGCCTGAAGGGATAGTGCATCATATCATCTGGAGTGGTGTACTATCTTGGGATGTACAGTAGGGACCACCAAGCTCATACGTGGTATGGAACGCGTATGAGAGTGGAGTCACAACTGGAATCCGGGTTTATACCTCTCTATCTTTACCAGTGAACTTGTAATGTAAAGGTGGTCGTATACGAATGGTTTGTATATTTGGGAATCACATGCACGCCTGATAGGCATAGACGAAGATGATTAGTCAGTGATCACTAACAATCTATAGTAGTCAAACGTTTTGACACATCAAAAAGAGACCTATTGCTTACGGTCACGTCAAACGGCCAGCCTGAGCCGGATAAATGGTCAACCAAGCGTGGTAAACAGCGACCAACCACAAAATTAGGAACTAAAAACCAGAAAAGAATTGTAACATCATGTCCCGACTAGGAGCGATCCAGTCGTGAATCCCAACTCTCTAATTCTAATACTCCACCATTGTGTATTATGTATCTGTTGCTTATTTTGATATATAAAATGAAATGCATGTTTATTGTTTCCATTTGATCAATTAAATTTGTATAAAAAGAGAATGTTATAGTAAGTACTGTTGATCGATGTAATGTGAGTTTTAAAATGTTTAGTTGCTCATCCCTGGCTATATGTACCAGTTAATCGTAGTTTTCTTCTGTAAAACTTTGTTTATTTTAAAATGATTTAGTATGTTTATTCGTTCATGTTAGGAGAGGTTATTGGCAGAAATTGTTGCTTCTTTACTGGGTAACCATTGTTACTCACCTTTTCCTTCTCCATTTTTTAGTTTCAGATCCGAAGCTTAGCGAGGCAGGAGTAGAACATGAGTGAGAATCATCTGGTGGGTCAGATAGACAACCAGAGTCTGTCACTTGGTGAGTATTGGGGTTATACCCCTAGTGGTATCGATTTGTCTAAGAGTAAAATAGATTTTGATTTTGAGTGTTAGGAATTTTGTTAGAGTGAGGAACCTCTGTAAAATCCTGTATATAAATTTTCTTCTTCTGCACTCTGATAATTCATACGTTATTAGACTTATATAGGCTTCCGCTAGTATTATATTGTGTATATATATGCAGGATTGTATGTCGTTTATCAGGTGTAGGTTGAACGCCTTGGAATGCTAACATAAACAGAGGAGACAATGCCGAAATTTCGAGGTGCCACCTAGTACCTCGAGATCTGACATAGGGATTTGTGTTAGCGTTCGGCGGGGCGCCACATTAATATTGAAATTGAAATGCAAAAAATTAAAAAAAAAATTATTTAAACCTTTTAAGATTTATGGAAATAAGTATGACTTAAATAATAATACTAATAGTATACCTCAAAATGTAGCATCATCATCTTTTGGTGCAAAAAAAAATTTTCTTACTTTTTAGAGTGTTCTCACAAGCTCATCCCATTCAAATGATGTATCTTTCTTTATCAATCGACTAAAAAGATGATAATGTCTACCTAAATTTGAAATAAATCTCCGAATGTAAGCAAGTTGGCCATATAAACTTTTGAACTCTATGAATATTCTTTAGAGCTGACATCTTTTCGATGAACTCAATCTTGTTTTGATCGATATCAATGCCATGATGTCAAATCGCAAATCCCAAGAATTTTCTTGAGGTAACTCTAAAAGCATATTTTAATGGGTTCATCTTGAGTACATCTTCAAAATTTATTTAAGATATCATGTAGATGTTGCAAGTGATCCTCTATTTTCTTGGACTTTACTACTAGATCATCAACGTAACATTCGACCTTGTCATATAGCATGTCATTAAAGATCTTTTGCATATCTCACTAATAAGTGGCGCCAGTATTCTTAAGTCTAAAATGCATAACTTTAAAATAATATATGTATTTCGGGGTACGAAAGGCTGTAAATTCCTCATTTTTTTGGCGTAATTCGAATTTGGTTGTAGTCAACAGATCCATCCATGAAAGATAAAGCCTCATGTCCTGTAATCACATTAACCATAAGTTCTATGATTGAGAGTAGAAAATCGTCCTTTAGACATGCATTATTCAAGTCACAAAAATCTAAGCATACTCGAACTTATCTATTCTTTTATAGGAACTATAACATCTGGCTTCGATTAACTTGCTGATCTCTATCTCAATCTGTGGTAGCAACTCTAGTCGAAAAAGACATGTTACCTATTTTATTAGACGAACTCAGTGTCTGACTACAAGTTGATGAACAACAACTTTCGGATCAAGTCCTAGCATTTATTTGTAAGTCCAAATAAATAACATCTTATATTACTATAGCAATTTGAAGTACTCAGTTTCTTCATTATGGCTTAGAAAAGTATTGACAAACATGGGTCATGACTATTCTATCATATTAAGATTTATTTCTTTCAAGTAGTTTGTAAAACCCCAAGTTTTTTATTCGTATCTCGAGAAAAATAAATAGTAAAAAATTTGAGAAAATTCTAAAAGTGAGAATTAGGATAAAATTTTAGGATGTTTTTGATAATTTTTAATGAAATTTGATCTCATCGTTGAATTTAAAATGATCGAAAAACATACTTTAGCCTGTAAGTACGCTCAAGTGCGAGTCCGAACAAAAAAGTTGTAAAATCCTCAATTTTCGAGTCCGACCAAGCCAAAATAATGACTTTTTACTAGAGTAATAATTTTTAAAATTCAATCACACCATTGGATTCATTATAAAAAATTATAGAAAATAGACTATTTACTCGTCATTTTTGGAGCCCAAAAAGTCGAATTATTGTCAAAAATGAAAATGACGTCAATTTTAGGGTCCCATCAGGTCGAAAAAAATAAATTTTTACTAGATACATAATTTGAAGAATTTGACCATATCATTAGATTTGAAACAAAAAATTAGATAAAATAGAGCATTCATTCATCACTTTTGGACTTCGGACAATCAAGTTATCGTCGAACAAAATAATATGTAAAATACCGATTTCATCCTACACTTATAGAAATAATTTTTTAAATCAAAAACAATATTCACTGTCATGTTAAATCGTCCAAAACCAACTGCGACATTTAAAAAAAAATTGATTTTTATTCCGATCTTTAAATTCCAATTCGTTGCAAACGATTTTGTCTTCGACCTCTGATGTAGAAGGAAAAATCATCCACAGCGTCATTCTTTACCAAATCCACCCAATTTCTTTTCATTTTCTCTCCTTTTTCACTTCGTGTCATGAAAAATCAGCTGTATGTAATATGAGAATTTCGAAACTTCGACCCTAGATTTCATTTGTTTTGAGGTAATATCGTCTTCTATTGCAAAAGGGAGAAAAGATGATGGCATCGAGATCTTCGAAATCACCGGGTCAAATTAAAAAATAATTTTCCTTGAAGTTCGATCCGTGTCGATCGTCTCGATTTCCTCGCACGTGCTTTAATCTTATTTCACAAAGATTGTAAGGAACTTTCAATTTCTATTAGTAATCGTAAATTGTGAAAATTGCATTTAGGATTTTATCGAAAATTTATTATATATTTCAAAAATATAGAATTTTTTTATTTCAAATTCATGCTAGAACTTGCATAGTTGATATGTTTAATTGTATTTTATAACAAATTATACGTGGGTAGGATATTTCACCAGGTTATTTTCGTTAGTTGGGTACTGTGCATTCTTTGGATCCTATTTTGATATAAATTTTGTAAAGTTTCAATTTAAATGATAAAAATAAATTTTAAAGTGTGAAAAAGAATTTGATATCGAAAAATGAATATTTGAGTGAATGAATTCGAAAAATGAGTGATGTGTTTGAAAACGTAAAAAAAAAATGCAAGAATCGAAAAAAAGAAAAAATAGGATAAAATTGTAAAATATAAGAGTCACACCCGATGGGTGATGTCTTTAATTTACATTGTAATGTTGTGTGTAGGTTGGTGAAGGGATATCTCGGGATAATATTTGGTTGCATATTTATTTAAATTCTGTTGGCGTAGAGGCTCCAAGTTCTATTATTTATTTTAGGCCGGGTGGCTACAGTTGCATGGTAGGAAGTTGGATATCCATTGTCAACTCTGTAATGTTATTTTCTCATTTATTTTCAAAAAAAATTTCTTATTTATTTTCAAAGAAAGGAAATGATATATATGTAGTTATTTTATTAACTGTTAAAGAGTTTGCGAATACTTGAATGGATATTCTATCATATCATCTAGAGTGATATACTATCTTGGGATGTATGGTAGAGGCAACCAAACTCATATGTGGTATGAGACGCGTATGAGAGTGGAGTTACAACTAGAATCCGAGTTTATTCCTCTCTATCTTTACTAGTGAACTTGTAATGTAAATGTAGTCGTATACGAATGGATTATATATTTGGGAATCACATGCACGCCTGATAAGCATAGACGAATATGATTAATTAGTGATCACTAACAATTTATAGTAATCAAACGGTCTGACACATCGAAAAGAGACCCATTGCTTATGATCACGTCAAACGGCTAACCTGAGTCGGATAAATAGTCAACCAAGTATGGGAAGTGTAGCGACCGACGATAAAATCAGTAATTAAAAGCTAGTAAAGAATATAAAACATCATGTCCCGACAGGGAGCGATCTAGTTGTGAATCCCAACTCTCTAATTCCACTACTCCATCATTAAGTATTATGTATCTGTTACCATATTTTGATATATAAAATGAAATGCATGTTTAATATTTCCATTTGATCAGTTAGATTGGTATAAAAAGAAAATGTTATACTAAGTACTACTAATTGATATAATGTGAGTTTTAAAATGTTTAGTTGCTCATCTTTGGCTATATGTACTAGTTAATCGTAGTTTCTTATGTAAAACTCTGTATATGTTAAAATAATTCAGTATGCTTATTCGTTCATGTTATGAGAGGTTATTGGCAGAAATTATTTATTTTCTTATTGGGTAACCATTGTTACTCATAATTTCCTTCCTATTTTTTTAGCTTCAAAACTTGCAATTAGCTAGGTGGGCGTAGAACCAACGAGTGGGAATCATTTAGTGGGTCAGATAGACGATCAGAGTCCATTATCTGGTGAGTACTGGGGATATACCTCCTAGTGGTATCGATTTGTCTATGAATATTATAGATTTTTATTAAGCGTTAGGATTTTTGATAGAGTGGGGAATGTTTGTATAATCCTGTATTTTATTTATCATTCCGCATTCTAATCAACCGTACATTATTAGATGTATATAGGCTTCCGCTAGTATTATATTTTGTATGTATATATACAGGATAATATATGTCGTTTATCAGGTGCAGGTTGAACGCCTTGGATTGCTAACATAAACAGAGGAGACCATGCCGAAATTTCGAGACGCCACCTTGTGCCTCGAGATCTAACATGAGACTTTGTGTTAGCGTTTGACAGGGCATCACATCGTTGATAGTAACCTTTCCGCATTCTTCAAAGACAAATGGAGCATTTTCGAGTTATTCATCTAACGAAGAAGAATCTTCTTTAGGAAATTCCTCAATGGTGATGTAATTTACAAAAATGACATCTTCAAAATTGTCTATTTTTGTAGTTGAAGCTCGATTGTTGCTTGTTTGGTGACGGTGCATCGTTTCACAACCAATGCATTTAATATCGAGACCTCTAAAGCTACTTGTCACCTTATGCGAGATGAAATAATGTTATGCAAACCACTACTGTATTTATATTCAACATATTTATTTCTTTACTTATGTTGGCATCGTGATTCTTTTAGTAGGTTAAGTTCAACATTCTGACCAAGTCTATATAATACAGATACACGAGATTTATGAATTTATGCATTATGATGGTAATTTAAAGTACCCAATCGATCAAATATCGACCTAGCCGGGACGTGGCCACCAATTCGATCAAAGGTCGATATGCATGGAACTGGTGTTTCTTTTATAAACTCATTGATGACCTCCATTGTAGTATATTACGAAAAAGCCATCTTTATCCCTAAAATTTTGATCGGAGTCTCTAGCGTAATACTTAACCGTACTCGTGTGAATGAGACTCTTTCTCCAACTTGAACAACTTTAACCAGCATTGCAATTATAATTTGATTAGTTGGTGATAGTTCACCCATCGTATAAGTTCACCTTTCCCATAACCGGCAATCTCGAATACATTTGAAGCTTTTTAACCGAAACAACTTTTGGACTCTACCTTTGTGAGATTTTCTTTATGGTTCTTTATCATTGATGTAGTTGGGATAACATTTTACATGGGTATCCTTACGATATAAGATTTTTAGAAAAGTGTAACCAAGAGGATTAACTCTTCTTTCAACATCTCCAATTCAACTTTAGAGATAAAATGTTTTGACTTTAAAGAAATCTCTTCGAAAGTGGATTGTCCTGGTTTCTGTCATGATTTTGATACGTAATGAAGCATCAAAGTTGGTAGCACAACTGTGGATGATGCGTCCAACTTTGGTTGACCCACTCTGATCCATTTAGTTTCTGGCTTATGCTCATTTACATATTCTTTCTAAAGTTGAGGAGTTAGAGCAATCTTCTCGAACTAGTTCATATTATGTTTTTCTTTGTTAGTTCTTTGCTTACTAGAAGAACGTATCGAAATTGAGAATTTTTCTTGAATGATGTTGCCTCCCAAATAGAACTTTGCATCAACGAAATGCACCTCCACCTTGTCGAACGGTTGACCTTCAACCCTTTTGCCCTTTTGCATACTGTCTTAGTAATACTTGAAGCATTGGTGTAATATGGATGGTACTACTCCAGTTTCATGCAACCACGGTCGACTGAGAAGCAAGTGATATGAGATTTTGCAATCAATTGCGTGGAAGAACGCCATTGATTTATAATTTGTAATATAGAGTTTGACTCTTATCATGTCGATAGCTCTCTGACCACTTAGGTTGAAGACTTGAATCATCAACTTACTACAAGCATGTTGATCCGCTAAGATGCCAACTTATTTTGTGGTACGAATTGGCATAATGTTAACTGCAGAACCGCAATTAAGGAGGATTCTTTGAATTTTGTTCTCCCTAGCATAACCTGTGACATAAAGAGGCATGTTGTAAAGTCGAGATCTCAATTAGAGATCCTCATTAGTGAATGTAATCGTGGTCATACACATATTGTCTTACTGTGGATCTTCATCAACTTGAACTTCTTGTTTTAATTCAATTGAGTTTTGCCCTAAAGCATGCTAAACCCTCTGGAGTTTACTGGAGAAATCCAAGACGACCTGTGAATCTTTCATTTCTTAGGTGATATTGTCTTTCTCAAGTCTCTGATCTCCATTCTAGAAGAAGTAGGATGCTCATCAGCTTGTCATCAACATCATTTTCTTGCACTTTTACTCCCACTTGGTGGCATGAAATCGTGGAAACTTTTATGCATTATTCATTCTAGAGATTCTTGGGTAATAATTTTAAAAGAGTAACTGGCACACGGGGAGGTTGCTGAAGAATGTCTTTGAGGTCTACAGGCGGATCTCAAAATTTTTTCTTCTTTGTTGTTCTCTTTCATTTTTTTTGACCTTATACTTGGTTTTGACTTTCTTCTATTTCTTTTTGGCTTTGAAATCGGAGGAGTTGGCACGTGTGTAAAGCATTTTTTTATCAATGACAACTGTCGACCCTTTGTCATCAACTAAAGCAGACTGTGAGAGACTCGACTTTGAATTTGAAGTCGATTGAGATTATTGTTCTTCTTAAAGTGAAGTGGGAAGTGTGACGATTTTACCTTGACTTGGCAATGCCCCTAGTATGGGATGGACCCTTTTAATGTCAAAACGTACGAACATGGGTTGTGGTGATTAAGGTAGAACTTTTGTGATTTGGGGAGATAAAGTCTGTGTTGTATACGGACTAGACAAGAGTATTGGATCAAAAGATCCAAATGTGATAGTGGTTATGTTGGAAGTAGCAACATTTTCGACATAGTCAAGTTTAATTTTTCCTAGAGTTGCCAAATCCAAGATTCTCTCCTTGAAAATGAAGTATTTTTCAATAGAGTAACTAATCACCCTATGATAATGACAATATTTTGGAACATTGTCACGACTTTCTTCCTCGAGTCATTTGGACGATAGAAGTTCAATGAGCTTCAATTTCAATAGCTCTTCGAACATATCCGTGATGTTAGCATCAGGAAAAAGATACTCTTTTGCTTCAAGCTCTTTGAGAGTTTTTCAAATTTTTTCTTGTTCTTGTATTGAATTAGCTCTTATCTGATCTTCTCTTCTCTTACTTATGACCTTGACAGATTTACTGATGGTAGTAGACAAAAATTCCTTAGTTTTGAAGGACTTGCCATCCTTTTTATCTTTCCTTTGAGGCTCACTCGATCGAAGAGTCTGGTGAGCTGCTATACTCTATTCCATGCGTGGGCTCGAGTGGCTAGCTCTTCAAAAGTGTATGACTTAATTCCCTTTAAGATGTAGAAAAGTTGTCAATGCATTTTTGAATACACATTTCGTTAGTAGAAGACTGAAAGAGACAATCTATGCAGTTGAGAAAAAGATTTCTCCAATGTTTGATATACTTGATGACTAGTTCATCCTTTCTTTATTTGACAGCAGTGAGCTCTATCATACTTATTATTTTTTTAGTACTATAGAAGCGGCCAAAGAATACTTTTCGAGTTGATCCCAACTATCTATTGAGTTGGGTTCCAAGTTAGTATACCAACCAAACGCATTGCCTCGGTGGGAGCGAACAAATTGTTTCACTATAAAGTCGTCGATTGTATCAACATTGTTGCAAGTTTCGATGAAGTAGGAAATGTATTGTTTTGAATTGTCTTTTCGCTAAAACTATTCAAATTTTGGGAGAGTATATCTGTAACACCAGAAAATTTATTACGTATATCAATGAATTAAGTCAATTATATTGACCAGTTTTCCTATTAAAAAATAAATAAATTATTAAAAATAAATCATGAAATTATCTATCTAAAATAACAATTTCTATAAAGAGAATTTACTAAATGAAATGTATAATTCGAAGAACCTTATCATGATTATTATCAAAGAATTATAACATTTAGTCGAAGTAGATAACACTCAAAATTTTATAGGAAGCTCTTTTAGTAAACGGACGTTACCATTGAATTTAAAAGCATCGAAAAAAATAGTTTAGATTGTCAGCATGCTTAAATCCAAGTTTAATATGATAAGTTATGAAAATATTAATTTTATCAAGAAAACTTAGGACATAATGGGGTATTTTGGTCAATAAAGGAAAATCAGTGAGGAATTTCAAAAATTCGACATACACAGTTCAAATTGGTCAAATGTAACAGATATAGTGGAGAAAATAAAAATATATGGAAAAATAAATAATATTATTTTATTATTTTATTAAAATTGAGTTTAATTGTAATTATTTATATAAAAACGTTAGATTTGAAATTATGAAAATGTTAAAGGGTTAAAATGTAATTAAAATAAAAATAAATATTATTATACTATATTATGTTATATATTATTATATTATATAATGTACTATTAGTTAAAAGGTGTTAAAATTTGTAAATAACAGTTGTATTCATTTATATATAATAATATAAAATATTATATTATTATAAAGTTAAAAACATACGGATGTTCATTTTAACCGAGTTATTGAAATCGAAATAGTAACCGATTGAGATTGAAATTGGGTTCGTGCACATTGCATTCAACCAAGATTTAAATAAATTTAGGATAGGAATTAAGATCCGGCATTTAAGCAGAAAATATCCATGACTTTGAAATCTACCTAATCACTGAATTACTTGGTCGAATCGCCAACAGAATTGGCTAGAAAAATCATTTTTTGACGTAGGGACAGGTAAAACGCAGTTGCAAAGGTAAAAAACTTATAATTTTAAATTTGTAGTATAGTTTTCAATGAAGTTTATTTTATTTCATATTTTATTATTAGTTTCAAATTTATTATGATTTAAATTCAAAATTCATACATCGAATTTTAGAATAAATCGTTTTATATATTTTCTCAGATATTTAAATATCGTGAAATAAAAATAAATGAAATTTATTAAGTATAACTAGAAAATCAATTTGTTTAACAAATTGATTTTCATAGTAACTTTCGTAGAGTATTCGTTTCAAAAAAGAAATTATTAAGATGCCTTACTTTGAAAATGTATTTTCATTGGTTGATTATCTATTAAAAGAAAAAAAAATGAAATGTTTAAATTAAATTTGAAATTGAACATGAAAGTCTCAATTATTTATAATTGAGAATGAGATTCTCGAGTAGTTGGAATTGAAAATGAGATTCTCATCTATATGTGCTTGTGTTGAGGAATTTTTAGGTTTAGAGTGCTTTTAAACATTGTGTAATAGAGCATGGGATGCAATTAGTATGGTCACTGTAGGATGGTGTACCTGCATATTAACTATTTTATAATTTAATATTTCAATATACTACTGCATGCTTATAATTCTAGAATACTGTAAACACCCCATTTTTGCATTCGCCTAATTAATTAACTCGTCAACCCAATTGCGACAGTTCCCAATGATGGATGAATATGCTAATATTTTTTATTTGTTAATAAATGTGCTTCACAAATCGGATGAGATATTTCAAGCAAGCAAAACTTTAGAAACCACGCTATGCTAGAAAAATAACCTAAAAACATAGAAATCATCATTTTGAGATAAAAAGAAATTTTATGAGAAAAAAATTATAAAAAATAAAAAAATTATCAAAATACCTCTGATTTCAAAACATCTTTAGAGCCTACATTACGCTTACGAAAATCTTTTCGAGCACATATAAAAACAAACTAAAATCAAATAAATTGTTTCGCCAATTTCAACAAAATTATGAAAACGCCTCTCATAGAGTGCACAATCATTTCACGCCGAAAACCCATAGGTGACAAAAATCAATACTCTCATTAAAATTTTTATGAAAAATTGATTCAAAAACATTCTTAAACGTCGAAAATCAATCAACCCTCAATGCAAAAGTCCTTTTTGAGGGCAAAATGGTAATTTTTCAAATCTTAAAAATAAAAAATCTAAAACTAATAATGAAAATATTAATTAATGTAAAGTGAAATTTTAATAAATCAAACTAAATTATTGAACAAATAAAAATCAATTAATTAAGCCTACGGGCCAAATTTTAAGTGGTGACCCATTTACTTAAGTAGGGCTTACATGATATTTAATAAAGAACCCCCCACCGAGGGTCTAAAAGAATTAAAAATATAATTTAACAAAAAACCCTTTATTAGGGGGTTCTCTAAAACTTAAAGAATTCTCAGTTTACGTAAGTTAAAATTCAAAATTCAAAATCCTAATTAAACCCTAATTGAAACAACTTAACCTTATCTCTAAGAGACCTAATCAAAATCCTAATCTCTCAAAAGCTCTTTAAAAGGGAGTTTCCACTACCTAAATTCGTAGGTAAAAAAAAATCTTAAGAAAAAGAGGCTAAAAACTCTTTCTAGACTTCCCAAAACCCTTAATCTGAATTCCAAGTCCATACATAACACCCAAACCCTATTTTTTCACCTAAAAAATACTTAAAAATTATTAAAACATCACGAAAAATCAGAAAATATTGAAATCTAGGAGAAGAAAATCTCATCTCGGAGATCGAAAATAGATCTAGCAACGGAGACAAAAGCAAGAAGATTCACACAAGGAACGCTCTCCGCCAATTTCTAAGGGAATCGACTATTACAATCACTGAGGTAAAGAATGTAATTTTTTATTTTAATTTTTAGGCCCGTTTTTCTTCACAAGGTAAATTTTTTTGGAAAAGTAGAGATCGGTGTTCGTTAGACGAGATTGGTGCTTAACACATTCAAATCCCATAATGTGATTCTCGAACCCATTTTTTTTGTAGTTCAGTACTTTTTATCCGTTTAGAGTCATGTTTCGATTCCTAGACTATAAAACTAGGTGCTAACTCCCCAAAAATAAAAAGCGGATCTGCACTCGCGGATCGAAGGCGCTTTCAGTGGCAACTCCACTGGAGATAATTTGATGATTAAACTTGAAAACCTAAAAAATTGTCGCATTGCAAAATTGACCTGTTATTTTATTTTATTTTATTTTACTTAGTTTTTATTTATTTATTTTTATTTAATTAATTTTATTTTTTTAGGGCATGTTAGTATAATATTTTGATTAAGTAATTTTTTATATATATTATTTTGAATTTTTTATTTTGTCGACTCCAATAGCAAAGAAAAATTCAAAGTGAGACATGAAATGATGACGAAGGGTCACAAGAGAGAGAGAAGGGTTCGATCTCTTTTTGAAAGTTGAATCTTTCTCTGTCGATCTGACCATAATCTGCAAATTCATGGCTGGAATAAGGCAGATCTGGTGAGAAAACCTGAGAAACCGCTTTCTTAAACAATTTTGGGATAAATTTGGAGGTGTTCTTCAATTTTCCACTCCTAATTTGAGGATTTGTGTTGTAATTTCATGTTGGATTTTTGAATTTCAGTTCTTCTTTCTCCAATTCTAAAAAAAAAAAAAAAAAAAAGATTTTGCCTACCTAGCCATGGGCAGATCTTCAAATCAGAACTCACAAAGGGCTTATTCGGTGCAGGTTAACATTAAACTCGACTCCATCTTCTCCAATTTCTCTTTTAAAATCCTAAAATTCAAAACCAAGCAAAAATAAAGCTCTTGATCCTAGTTAGTATCCTCTATCTCGTTGTCGTCTTAGCCTTCATCACTCGACTGATTCAGTGTTCTTCACCACAAAAGCATGATCCTTGAGTTCGATCCATACTTCAATCACCGTATCATATTGTTCCTCACCAAGAACAGATTCTATGATTTCTGAAATTTCGATTTTGAAAGTTGGTACCCATTAAATCGAATCATTGATGGAACCCTATATCCAGGTCTCATGGTCTCAGCTGCCATAATCTACTGGACTACGAGGTTTCTCTGATTCACGGTCCACATTCGTGAGTGGCACTGATCGCAATTTGCCTCGGTTACATCTCGAGGTCTGTTGCGGGATCTTGTGATAACAAAGTTGAGCTGGCGACTATTGAATCAGTCGATGGGTTATATACGTGGTGTTAGTAGTGTTCTCTGTTTAAATGTACAGTTTATGTATCCTATTTTGTTTATTTTTTCTTTCCAACAAAAGTCAAAAGTCAAAAAAAAAAAAAACCAAAAAACCGAAAAAAGGGGGCGTTGTTGGTTATATTGAGAATAAGGGGAGAGAGAATGAGTGGGATGTGGATGTATGGGTTTGTGTTTGATGGCAACAACATAATAATGAAAAAAAAATTGAGTTGAGTGTTTTGTGTGCTGCCAGCTACATAAAAGAAGAAAAATGATTGTATTTGTGGTGACAGCAGCATATTAGAAAAAAAAACAAAAACAAAAAAGTATGAGTTGGGCGTGGTGGTAGTAACATAACGTGAGTTGTGTGAGGTGGCTAAAAAAAGGATTGCTTTTCTTACTAATTTAGTAAGATTTCAAATTTTTCTAAAGGTCTTGGACCTTACCACATGGCATCTAAGAGTATGATCCAATGCCACATGCTTGTGACGGAAAAAATTTTAAGAATTTTTAAAAGAAAATTTTCAAGAAATTTTTTCGTTTTTTTGCTTTTCATTTTGAATGTTGATCTTTAATTTGAGATTTCATCGTCACACATTTTTAAAACCTTGGATCTAAACTAAAAAAAATTGGATTTTATTCTTGGATCCAATTTTTTTTCATCAAATCTAAAAAGACTATGGTATTGAATTACCGATGAGATGACCGCGTTAGCTAGATGACCGCGAATCTCTTTGTGTTGGTCAAAATTAAATTATTTTTCAATTGAAAAAATAAAAAAAAATTTGGGCCTATCTCAATGATTGATCGATGATTGATGTTTTTTAAGTGTTATCCTGATTGATTAATTATCATTATTCTCTTTTGCACTACCTTGATTGATTGCCTATCTAATATGCTATGATCTTGATTGATATATATATCTTTGATGTGCATGCCTTGATCTCGATGTTAATGTTGTAGATATTTTTTGTTTCTTGATCAATATTTGAAATCCATACTTTTATTATATGATTTGGCCCATGGGCCTATTTATCCAAAAAATACCCCGGGCACATCTCACCCTATTTGCACACACCACGAGCATGTTTAAATTATGATGCATTGCACGTTTGCATGTCCCTTATAGCAAACGTGGCACTAGTATGTGACTCGGTCTCCTCATGTGACGCGACATCATTCAAGAAAATCACAATTTCAGGCACGTACCTCTATGATTTATAAAATTGGGGCATCAGTACCGTTCGATCAGGTGATTCTGAAAGGTATATCGATACACCCATACTGGAGTGACCTGAGCCTTTGTTCTATTGTAAACTGTAAAGTCACATGTCCCGATTACCAACATAGTACTAGTACGTGGCCAGTCTCCTTGTGAGAGCTAAACCAGTTACGAAAGCTACAACCTTAAACTTGTACCTATATGATATATCAAACCAAGTCACCACGTACCGTTTGATTAAATATGCTCGAGAGGTATATAGGTGCACTTAGGCAAGGGTGGCCAGATAAATTGCATTGCACATAATAAACATAGTCTAGGAACCTTCCTATAAGTCATGACCTGAACTTATCATTGGTGCTTCTGGATTACTCTATTCAATCTATCAAAAAGGTAAGTGGGTGAACTGGTCCACACCGCTCAAATTGAACTCATAATACCGGTCCAATCCAATAAACTTAACTGATGAGACATGCCGATCAATGTCAAGTTAAACCAGTTAGCTCAATTGGTAAATGGATCTTATGGATCAACACATGGATCGATTGGATTAATTGACTTAAAAATATTGGATGAAGTGATTCAAGTAGAACATTCAGATCTATTGGATCGAATCGGCCCAAACTCAAATGGGTACATAGTCCTAGTCACTTTGTATTAGTCAATTTAATTCAATGGACTGAATATTTTGTAATTGACAAGATCAGAATCAGTACAAAAATCATATTAAGGGATGTACTAATTAGTACAATTTGAATCTTACTTTTAGAAAATTGTACAAGCCTTAATTATGATTTAAAGTTTTCTAAAATTATTGATCAATTGACAAATCATCTTTATGTAATTTCTTACTCGAAATATTTCATCGACTAGAAACTCTATATCTAGGGGGTTAACTTAATAAATGTTATCAAGAGGGACCTCTAATTCTAATTGCTAAAAGCCTACTCTTAGGTCTGCAACTAGTAATCCACCTTTAATGGGATTTCAGGATACCATTGATCCCAAACTTAAGCGTCCACCACCTAGTTGGAGTCGAGAATGATGTCGATTAGGGCAGACATCAACACCAAGTGTACCGTCAGAAACAACCTCTAAATTTGAACTTGTCGAGATCCGCAAAATCCTAGCAGTCTTTGTAATGGACATAAACAACATAAAGAGCAACGTAGAAGTGCTAGAATAAATCTCTGAATCAGCAAAAATCCCCTCTAACGATCAAAGGTGTAAGGGATCGAAAGGCAGCGCAAACAAGAATCCGCAAAAGGTTTATGAACTTGATGGAAATGAAGAATCCTTTAATGAGAGTACAATGCTAGCCAACAAAATGACTCAATTGGAAATAACCCTGAAAAATATAAAAGGGATTGATGAAATCGTAACAGGCATCGAGGCTTTGAATCAAATTCTTAAGAGTCGTCTGCCTGGGAAGTTCGTAATGCAAGAGATGGAAAAGTTCAATGGGGTAAATTGTGCAAAAACACACCTCAAAGTATACATCACTAACATGCGCACCCTAGGCCTAAGTGATGAATATATGACATTACTTTTTCAACATACTCTATTAGGAACGGCACTACGATGGTTGATGTCTCAGGATCCGTTTGTAATCGAGACATGGGAAAATATGTTAAAGTTGTTCTAGCACTAATACAAATATAGTACCGAGATCAAAACTTCTCAAAAGGATTTGGAGTCGACTAAGTAAAAGAACGGAAAAAATTTTATTTGATTTCATTGGTCGTTGGAAGGCCAAGGTTGCACAAATATGGGACAGACCTTTAGAGAAAGAACAAGTGGCTTTCATCTTAAAAAACCTCTCACAAGGGTATGCTCAGCATCTAGTTTACCAATACCTTTCTACATTCAAGTCTCTATTGCAAGTCGGTAGCCAACTGGAAAATGCCTTCGCTTCCAAGATCCTTTCCAATCATTCTGACAATAAGCTCAAAAAGCCCTTTACCAATTCCAAGCCTAGTACTAATCACCCATATGTAGCCAATACATCTGTTACACCCGTTCAATCTATTACCCTGCTTATTAACTAAGTTAACCTTAGTTAACCTCGATCACATAGGAAATTCACCAATCTTAGGATGTTTTTGAGCATTGTCTTTCAGAAATTATTAAGTAAAGAGCTCATTACACCTCTCCAACCTCGACCTTTACCAAATCCACTTCTTACAATCCCAACTTATTTTGTGAGTTTCACCAAAATCTTGATCATCTTAGTGATCGTTGCGTCGTCTTTCATCACACAATTCAGGACCTCATCGATGTCAAAAAAAATTCCTATTCCTGCGCCTACGTAGTCAAATGTTACTACCAACCCTCTACCCACTTACCAACCTCTTCAGACTTTGAACATGGTATCCAACGCTCAACTTTCGTTTGACCCAGTCTTTCTCATCCGCTTAGTCAATCCTAAGCCACCCAACCCCTCTTTTACTAGAGTGATGGTCCCTAATGAGGTTATCGCTACCAAATGTAGCTTGACCAAGGGAAAATAAGTAAGTTTGAACAAGGCAAAAAATCTAGAGAAGAAGTTCAAGACTTGTAAGCTACCGCAAAATCTCTTAATATTGTCTAGATGTTCTCTGAAGATCATAGTACCTCAGTTTTACTGCTTGGAAACAGTGTCTCAAGTTCTCAGTCTATAATCAAACCCATTGTGGGTAATTGTCTCTAGTTTTTTTATGAATCTTGAGTCCAATTTTTTTTTATCCCTTTGGAGTCAAGTTAGTTTGTCGAGTCTACCATGGTGTCAGTCACCCCATATGAATTTAATTGAATAAAATAAATTTTTGAATACCTCGAGCGCATTAACGAATTAACTAGTAATCTAGCTTCAAGGGGAGATTCCTCTAACAAGGAACCCCTTCATGAATTAATTGAATTACTTGAATGAAAAGATAAATGTCGAGGAAGTAAAGGTTACTAATCTCAGAACAAAAAATAATTTCTAAGAAATTTAGATAGAAATCATTTTATCCCCAGAAGAACACGAAGAGATAGTGAATTTACTCAGAAATTTCAAAAAACTTGTTCGCATGATCCTATGATGATCCTATGATGTCTTTACTACATCTCGAGTTGCAAAATTCATCCAAGCAAATATCATCAGTCGATATGGGGTACCTTCAGAATTGATCTTTGATAATGGGCCATACTTCAAAGTTGAAGTTATTACTCTATGTTCAAAGTTCAAGATCCATATAATAAATCATATCCCTACCGTCCTCAAACTGATGGAATGGTTGAAGCAGCTAATAAAAATATCAAAACAATCATCAAGAAGATGTGTCAATCGCACCAAGATAGGCATATCGTACTTCAATATAGTCTTCCACAGGAACCACTCCCTAGTCTCTAGTGCATGGTATGGAAGCAATCTTACTAGTTGAAATGGAAATCCTATCTTTCAGGGTTTTGATGAAGAGTCAGTTGTCAAAGGCAGACTAAGTCCGTCAGTAGTATGAAGAACTAAACTTGATTGAAGAAAAATGATTTAGAGCTCTATACCATATGCAAACTTATCAAAGAAGTGTCGCCTGTGCATTTGACAAGAAGGTTAAAGCTCGTCACTTGCAAGTCAGAGATTTGGTACTCAAAGAAAATCGAGCACTTGTCTTTGACTATAGAGAGAAGTTCAAACCTAATTAGGGAGGTCATTTCATCATAAAAGAAATACTGCCTGGAAAAGCCATTAGACTTCAAGATCATGATGGAATTGAACAACTAGAACCAATAAACCCTGACCAGATTAAGTGGTATTACATTTAAGGAGGCCATCTTCGGTTGAATCAATTTCTCTGCTACCCAATTCAATATCTCCTTTGTTGGCCATTTGCAGTCTTTTCAAAAAAAATAATAAAATAAAAAAAAATTTCCTTTTTCTTTCTCAGCCTGATCACCTAACCTAGGGGAGGGAATGTACTTGAATTACATTTTGGTTTGATCCCAAACATTTGGAGTACGTAGGCAACTTGAGAAGTTATTTCAAGTCCAACCACATACATGTCAAAAAAAAAATTCCCCATAAAGTGACAAAGAAAAAAAAAAGATATTATCAAAATAGGGAAGAAAATTCAAAGAAAAAGAAAACAAATTAAAAGAAATTCCACACAAGGGGCATTTGGGTTTTTGAGCCTCAAACTTCCTTTATTTCTATGTCTAGTCTTAAACCTACCTATGAAAATCCTCCTAAGTATCGTGCGAAAAATTCAAGGAAAGTAGCAAAGCATTATCAGGCACTAACTCTAAAACTTTAAAAGGAAAGAAAAAGAAAAAAAGAAAAAAAATATGCTAGGTTGAAAACCTGAAAAGGCGACTTAAGTAAAAATTAAGGCAAGCTCGCAAGGTTGAAAATCTAAAAGGATTGCCTTGACAACAATCAGAGCAAAATAATTTTTTTAAAGAAATGCCACACAAGGGGCATTCGGGTTTTGAGGCTCAAGTTTCCTTTATTTATATGCCCAGTCCTAATCTTACTTGTCGGGTCCTCTTAAGTATTGTACGAAAAGTCGAGGAAAGTAGTAAAGTATGATCAAGTAGTAACTTCAAAAGTTCAGAAGGGGAGAAAAAACAAGTTTGCTAGGTTGAAAATTTGAAAGGGCAACTTAGGCAAAAATTAAGGCAAACTTGCAAGGTTGAAAATCCGAAAGGACGGCCTTAGTAACAATCAGAATAAGAAAAAAATGTAAGCTCGCTAGATTGAAAACTTGAAAAGGTAATCTAGACAAAAGTTAGAGCGACCAAAAGAAAATCTCAATCGAGTTGAGAATCTAAGAAATATGTGGTCCTAGCAGAAACATCAGAAGTTCAAATAACCAAGCTTTAATACCCAGTTTAAACCAAGCAAATACTTAGAAGTCACAAGGATCTTGTCTATGATTGATCTAAAAATTTCCATTTCCCTAAGTGAACAGAAGAGGAAAAATGATGAATTCTATGATGAATCTCAAAAGGAAGTATTTTGTTCTCTTGAGCTTGACTCAAAATCTCCAATGTGAAAAGTCACAATTAAAAGTTAAATCTTTATTGTGCTTGTGGTAATCATAGATTTCAAACCTTCAAAACAAGGAGCACTTTCCTTTTCTAAAGAGTGTAGTTCGTCCCCTTACACTAAAGGCATTCATTTTCAAACTATCCCTAGTGCAATGTTCTCTGTCAAACCAGGGGTATTTTGTTCTGAAGCTTGATCAATTTCAACTCCAAAGAATAATGTTAACCTTGAATTAAAGATTACCCACTTCATAGCAATTTTTGAAAACCCCTGAGA
Source organism: Akebia trifoliata (assembly GCF_017979445.1). Taxonomy (NCBI): domain Eukaryota; kingdom Viridiplantae; phylum Streptophyta; class Magnoliopsida; order Ranunculales; family Lardizabalaceae; genus Akebia; species Akebia trifoliata. The sequence continues at coordinate 39,045,456 of NC_141385.1, read as the reverse complement.
TTCAAAGAAAGTTAAAATGTTGACTTGATTTCATAAAAGCCAACTCTTTGTTCTAAAAAAATCTTGAAATGGTGTTAATCTCCCATCTGCTTTCCCAGAAAAAAATCATTACTCTTTCACCCAGGACAAGTAAAGTAGGACTCTCAGAAAATAAGTTCATTACTCTTTCACCTAAGGTAGGTAGAGTAGTACTCCCAGAAAAAAGTTCATTACTCTTTCACCCCGAGCAGGTAGAGTAGGACTCCTAGAAAATAAGTTCATTACTCTTTCACTTATGGCAGGTAGAGTAAGACATCTAGAAAAGAAGTTTATTACTCTTTCACCTAGGGTAGGTAGAGTAGGACATTCATCTTTTGCTCAGATTTTTCTTAGACCTCATTCAGATATTTCTTGAGTTTTGCTTCATTTTTATTCAAATTTTTCTCAGGCTTTGCCCATATTTTATTTTATTTTAGTCATCTTACTCAGTTTTTTTATGAATGCACAAAATGGAAGCGTGCCTTTTCAAAATCATCATTACACTATTGCACACATGTGCACATTCATTCATTACATTTGCATTAGTCAGGAATAATTTTTTAAAATTTAAGGATCTAACACCGTTAGTGAGAACTCATGCTCAAGGAACAGACAACTTTTAGTTTGGGGAGAGTTCTACCCTCAAAGAACCGAACGTCCCGACAAATTGATAAATCAGGCTGCAAAATGAACTGTTACTAGCTTTAGCATTCAGATATTATACTATCTACTAAAGTAGATTTGCTATCTAGTTTACTTCAACCTTCTGCCATAGAGGGGCATCTGTAGACACCCCATTTTTGCATTTGCCTGATTAATCAACTTGTCAACCCGATTACAACGGTTCCTAATGATGGATGAATATTCCAATATTTTTTATTTGTTACGAGATGTGTTTCTCAAGTTTGGATGAGATATTTTAAACAAGTAAAACTTTAGAAATCACGCTATGCTAGGAAAATATGACCCAAAAAACATAGAAATCATCATTTTGAGATAAAAATAAGCTTTATGAGAAAAAAATCATAAAAAATGATTAAATTATCAAAATAATCAAAATATCCTTAGAGCCTATATTATGCTTAGGAAAATCCTTTTGAACACATAAAAAATAAACTAAAATCAAATAAATTATTTTACCAATTTTCACAAAATTTGACAAAATTACGAAAACACCCCTCATAGGGTCCACAATTATTTCACGTCGTAAACCCATAAGTGACAAAAATTAATACTCTCATTAAATCCTTATGAAAAATTGATTCCAAAATATTCTAAAACGTCGAAAATCAACCTCTCAACGCAAAAGTCCTATTTGAGGACAAAACAATAATTTTCAAATCCTAAAAATAAAAAGTCTAAAACTAATAATTAAAATATTAATTAACGTAAAGTGAAATTTTAATAAATCAAATTAAAATTATTGAATAAATAAAATTAATTAATTAAGCCCATGGGCCAAATTTTAAGTGGTGGTCAATTTACTTAAGTGGAGCCCACATGATATTTAACAAAGAACCCTCCACCGGGGGTCCCAAAGAATTAAAAATATAATTTAATAAAAAACCCTCCATTGGGGGTTTCTCCAAAAACTTAAAGAATTCTCATTCTACATAAGTCAAAATTCAAAATTTAAAATTTAAAATTTAAAATCCTAATTAAACCCTAATTGAAACAACTTAACCTTATCTCTAAGAGACATAATCAAAATCCTAATCTCCCAAAAGCTCTTTAAAAAGGAGCCTCTATTACCTAAATTCGTAAGTCAAGAAAAATCCTAGGAAAGAGAAACTAAAACTCTCGTAAGACTTCCCAAAATCCTAAATCTGAAGTCCCAAGTCCATACCTAACACTAAACCTTGTTTTTTCACCTAAAAACACCTAGAAATTATTAAAATATTTTTGAAAGACAATTGAGATCTAGGAGAAGAAAATCCCATCTTGAAGATCGAAAGTAGATCTAGCGACAGAGACAAAAATGAGAAAATTCATAAGAGGAACGCTCTCCACCAGTTTCAGAGTGAATCGATCGTCGCAATCACTCAAGTAATGAAGGTAATTTTTTATTTTAATTTTTAGACAATTTTTTCCTTGCAATATAAAATTTTTGGAAAATGTAGAGACTGGCGTTCACCGGGTGGGAATGGTGCCTAATACCTTCCAATCCCGTACCGTGGTCCCCGGACCCATTTTTTTTGTAGTTCAGTAATTGTTATCGGTTTAGAGTCATGTTTCGATTCCTAGACCGTAAAACTAGGTAGTGATTTCTAAAAAATAAAAATCTGATCGACACCCGCTGATTGAGAGCACTTTCAAATACCTTGGAATATTTTCATACTTGCAAATTTATTTTAATTGATTTCAAATGAATTTTAATAAATATAATTATTATTTTTGTTATCTATTAAAGGGGTAATGAATGTCCATAAGATTAATTGATAACTTTTTTCGGAAACAATCAATTAATTGAGAATAATAGGGGTTTGATATTCTCTTCGATAGTATGGGATACCACTTGAGAATATTTTAGTACCTACTAGTCAAAAAATTCCTATGTTATATTTATTGAAAAATAACAAATTGTACTGTAAAGATGATTTGTAGATTACTAGATTGATTAAGAACACGTGCATACCATAGAGGTATGATGAAGCTGGCTTGTTAAATGATCATTTACAATATATATTAGTCAAACAATTGATCCCCATTAGAGATCAACGGTCAACTTAAGCTGGAAACTACTGTCAACCAATTATGATAAATTGTCAGACTGACCATAAAATCAAGAACTAACGGTGAGTTCCACACTGGTTAAGTATTGGAACATCGATTTACAGATTGGTACCTTTGTATCGATCGTGTACCTTATCATTCTTATCAAATACACCACCATGATTGATATTCTTATGACACGTTTATGTTTCTTTTATTTTATTATGAGATGAAGATATTTTATTATTATTTTATTAAAGATTAACCTATTTTGAATGTTATTCGTTTTGTTTATTTATTTAAAAATCTACATTATTTATAATAGATTAGTTTGTTTATCCATTCATATTAGGATTATTAATTTGAAATGTGAATTTACTATTGAGTAACTTCCCTATTACTTACCCTACCAACAAAACATTTCAGATGTCCCAACTACCGAGATGTTTATTCCTGATGGAGAACATTATATAAAAAGATCGGAAGATCAGGATGATGAACACTATTTCAGTTATATATGAGCTGAGATTTGAGTTTAGTGGAACTATTTTTTTTTATAGTTTTGGACTTCCTTATATATGTTAGCATAATGTGTGTTGTATATTTTTGTATGTATATGTTCAAAGAGTGAGAGTTAATGTTTATGACATGGATAACGATTGATCGATACGAGATGTGTAATTGATTTATATACACTTTTGTGTTGTAATTATAGTATATTTTTGAGTGATGTATATTTGTTATGATATGGTGGTTAGAATGAAATGGATATATGAATTTTGATTATACATGTATAATTCTACAAGTAAATTATTTTCATAAGTCCAATTTTTAGAGGAAACTCTATCGAAATTATTTGGAAGAAATCTATATCATATTTAAGCTTTGAAGATCTTAATTTGAATTTTTTTTCTTTTCACTCCACCCTCGAGATTTGGGAAAATTTAGATCCTAAATCGAGGAGAGTGACAATATCCCTTCAGAAGACATATTTGTTCGATGCATTCAGTATAAGGTTTGGAGTGGACCAATAAGGACTATGGCATGCCCCTATACTGAGCGTGAATGGTGTCAGTAATCATTACTTGCAGTTGTTGAACAGAAAATAAGGCAATAGATCGTTATGATGGGTCTCACGTAGCATGTCGTGAGCCAGAATAGTCATCTTGTTGTTTTTCTTCGCCCAGAGCTGTGTACATTTTAAGAGTGAATCCTAGAGGATGTGAGGTCTACCTCTTGATTCATTCTCTTTGTCTTTCTGCTCTAAACAACTGACAAGGGTAGCAATTTGAATGTCATTTTCTTCTATTGTCTTTGTCAACTTATTCTTCCATCGTTAGTGTTCCACCTGTCATTATCGCTCTAATAGAGGTGTGAATTTATGATGGGAAAGTAATTGATAAAGATCTAAACGACCCCTTGCTTCACTTTGAAGTAGATCTAGAATCCAATGAGTCGTCTTCCAAAATGTCTACCCACAATGTCTTTATTGTGAGTGTTGTTTTTGTGGCACGTTTATTGGAGTAACGCTGAAGAGGTTCAACTAGTTTGGAATCACTAATTTTTGTCATTGTACGCGTTATAGAATGATCGCAACCAATAACCTGAGTAGATTCAATGTTGGAGAAAAGGATTTTATTATCCTCTGATTAACAGTCAAGTACAAAAATAAAAACGATGTGTATAGCTTTCTTCTCTCCAGACTTTGCGTGTAATCGGCTGAGAAGGTTGTTTTGACGATGATTTTGTTTACGCTATATTTTATGTAGAAGCTTCTATAGATTTGCTTCTTTTCGGACTTTGCACTTTATCGACTGAGAATGATTTCTTGATTTTCAGAAAAGGGCTTTAGGCTTGATCTTCTCTTTAATCGGAGTCCAGATCTCTTGAAGATCTTTACTTTATCTCTAGATGAGGGCTTGAGAGCTTCTTTTTCTTTAGAGGGAGTGCTTTTGTTTTTTGAGAAAAAGTGATCCAGATCTTCCCAATGAGAAAGACTTTGGTATTTATAGACTTAAAGATAATTTAGCTTCCTAATTATGTCCCGACTTAAAAGAGTTTTAGTTGGTTCATTTAAAGGTTAAATTTATCCAAATCCAATTTTAAGGATTTTATGGATTGTTGGTGGACCAAACTCATTTATTTGGGTGTAGAGCCCAATATTTAATATGGATTACTTGGAATTATTGGATCATGAACTTTATCTGCGAAAACCCAAAACTCAATCTTTAGCAGATTTATTTCCAAGTAGGAGCCAAATTTGGATATGGAAATCCATTTGTGACTTTTAAGGACTTTATTTTAATTTATAACATTTGTGAGAGTTTTCACAAATTTGCATTGCCCACACTATCTTTTGTAATTAAATTTTGGGATGTGACCATTTATTATTGGGAAGTAAATCTGTTGTAGTAATTATTCCGTATGGTACCTTGTAGTAATTTTTAGAGGTTTGAGTGAGTACTACGTTGTAAAAAAAAACATACCAAGCCCCTAAGACTCGTGCTTTAGATTAAAATTTAAAAATACAAAACAAAAAACAAATCAAATTTTTGTCTTCATCGTGAAGAATTTGAAAATGGATATTCTATGAATTTCAAAATTTAAATGGCTAGATTGGTTTGCTTTGTTTGTGTGGCATAGTTCAACCATTCAAAAAGTACCACAGAGGATCTGGTCCTTTTTTATATGCCCCATATCTGAGCGGATCGGCAAAGACATGGGGGATCGGCTAAAAAAGTTTCCCTAATGATTTCAATTATTCAAATTTTAATTCTATAGGAATTTCTTTTAAGGTCTTTTAACCTTCGACTTAGTTTAACCAAAGTGAAATTGAGTTGAACAACTAATAGGGGAGCCTCCTTGCGTGAAATAATTTCTGAAAATTTGTGTTTTTGAGGGACCTATGTTTTAGGTAATGGGTTTATAGTCGATTTAGTAAAAATCAAAGTCAATTTGTCCAACGTCAAACTTGGTTGACTAAAATCAATCAATGAATCCTAGAGGAGTAAGTTGTAATTTTGAAGTTTTTTAGGGATTTGGTTTGAATTGACATATATCAATGGGCTATGATTGGTGTCAATAGGATATTTTAGACATTTTAATTGAAAATGATGGGCATATATAGCCTTGACACAATCATGGCATTCCCATTGACATGGCAATGGCACGCAGTGGGCACAATCATGGGCACAAGAGCGATATGGTGTTTTCTTAAGCTTTCAAGATTTTGATATCATCTTTGTGATTATTTTTTTAAATGCATGTTTCATTGATTTTAATATTTTTCGAGCCAAAAATGGAATGGAAACTCGTTAAGGGCATTTTGGTCATTTTCTAAAAAAATTATATTTTTTTGAAAAATATTGTATGGATCTAATAGGGGTGATTTCTAAGAATTCTGAACATAAATTATCTCATAAAAGCTCTAGAAAAAATCCGAATACATGAACAAGAGTGTTTAAAACATTGCTCACCATTGAAAAATCATTGTAGCTGGGTGACAAGATGATGCATCAACAAGGTGTTTACATATGTTCTTATTAGAATACAAATGGTTCTTATGATGTGCGTATAATACTCATTTTTCTACCAAATATAAATTTCGTAGAAAAAAGTAACATTTTGTGACGAAACAATGTGGGTGGCAAAAAAGTTCTGATATATTGACAATTTTATAATACATAGTTAGCGACAAATTGATACTCGCGACAAAAAAATTATATTACATATTTAGTGACAAAATATTGTTTGTATGTCTAGTGTATTATTGCCAACATTGAAGTGATGAATGTGGGTTAAGTATGTCATGTTTGGTTGTACATTTTGTAAGTTTTAAGCAATTTCTATAATAGAACTTTTGGTGAGAATAAATTTTGTTGTTGTATTTTTAAAAATTAGTTATCTCATTTTCTAATATAAATTTATAGAATTAGTTAATTGATTATATTGTCACACCAGTTTTTTTTATCACACATATACGCAAATTTCCATCCATGCAGGTCCCTAACATATGTTTTCCTAACGCATTTTTTATGAGGAATAAGTTTAGAATTCCTAGGCACAACTTCATCACCTGGTTAGCTTTAAAGAACAGACTGAAGATCTTGTCAAAAGTTAGTAGCTAGGACATTTTCAATAGTGCTACTTGGTTATTTTGCAGACAACGAGATGAGAACACCAACCACTTCTTTATGGAGTGTCAATTTGCTATATCATTCTGAAGGGGAATTCATATTAGGATTCGACGTAAAAGAGAGAAGTAATCAACTCATCGTAGACTTCAAGGGGAACGAAAGAAATAGAGTTTTCAGTGATTTTTGAGAGATAGCCTTCTATTCAGTTTCATTGCGCAACGAATTTCGAGGCTTTTAGAACTCGGATTTAAGGTAGGAGATTTCTAGAACTTACTAAGAGTCATAGTTTTCGTGCTTTGTAGATTTAAATAAACGAAGGTTTTGCAGACGCAATTTTTCTGAACTTCTAAGTTCGATTTCTCGACTAAAACAACAAAAAACTATTTTTTTTTAAAACAAGGGTTCATCCCTAAAAACATAAATCAACAAAATTGATCATGATTTTTCGTAAAAATAACATACTTTTCCTAATTTTAACAACATAATTGTAATCGAATTGAAAGATTGATGGAGGCTAGGGTTTCTTGTTAGAAAGGAAAAGAGTACAAGAGAATTAGAAATCTGTAAATTTACTTAAGTTTGGTATTTATAGAGTAAAAAGACATAACGATCATTTGTAAAGTTATTTTAAAAAGTCCATGTCCACTACGTGAAAATACACAAAATTCGACGGCCCAAAACCGTCGAATTATGTAACTATTCGTCGGCCTCAACCGTCGAATTCATCTGTCGAATTTGGCCTTGTCGAAAAAAAATTCGACGTTTGAGAACCATAGAATTTTATATAATTCGACGGCTTAAAACCGTCGAATTTTATAAATTAGACGGCCCAGCACCGTCGAATTTTTTAAATTAGACAGTCCAAAACCGTCGAATTTTGTAAATTAGACGGCCCAAAACCGTCGAATTTTTTAAATTAGACAGTCTAAAACCGTCGAATTGTATAAATTAGACGGCAAAACCGTCAAATTTTTTGGAATTTTTTAACAGAACATTCACTGTAATTGTTTGTGATTTCCTCTATTAATTTGGTGGTCTTCCATCAATTAATCCCTACAACTTACAAGAACAAACAATTAAAACTTTTTCTACAAACAATTACAATAGAATCAAGCTGAATTAAAAGAAAATTTACAAAAAAATAAAATAAATAACTTGAATTTAGCAAATCTTGTATCAAACAATTTCATCTAACATCTCTACTAGTTTACAAAACACACAGTTTGAGGATCAGAACCCCCTCACAGAATTCTGCCAAATTTCAACAGATTGTTGATCTTTCCTTGTAAAACCATCTTGTTTCCTCCAAAACCCAAATGGGTTATTCTATTTCCACCCATATCCTTCATCATCCCCATCAAATTCCTCCTAAACACTGCGTCAAAACAGTAACATTTCGGCGGTACTGTAGCGTTAAATTCGACGGCTTTAACCCGTCGTTTATAGTTCGTCGGCCCAAAGCCCATGTTTAAAGCCCATCAAACAATTCGACGGGCTTAGCCCACCGAATTTCTTTCATCGTTTTACCCGACCCGTTTAACGAACTCTCTTCGTTCTGTTTCTCATGTCTTCTCTGTACAGTCTCTGTACAGTCTCTCCTCTCTCCTCTCGATCAGGATGTTAGTCTCTCTCGATCTCTTCTCTCTTTTTAATCTCTCTCGATCACTCTGTAATTAAGTCTCTCTCATCTCTCCTCTCTACAGTCTATCCTCTCTCCTCTCGATCAGTCTGTCTGGATCTCTCGATCTCTCCTCTCTGTGAGTCTCTCGATCTCTCCTCTCTCTATTTTTGACCTCTCTCTCACATATTCGATCGATCGATTAATAACATTGTTGATCTCTTCTTCGAATTAAGCTCAAATCCTCTTGATCTCGTCGTCATCTGCGTCTTCCAAGAACTGAAGCTCAAATCGACGAAATTAAGCTCAAATCCTTGGTCTTCTCTTCTCTGCCTACATTTTCGAAGCTCAAATTGAGATATCCATTTGATTGGTTCAGTTCCAGTAAGTACTGTCTCTTATTTCTTCTCCTCATTCATCGTTCATCAATTTTCCCTTGTTTTTAGGGTTTTTTTTTTTTTTTAACAATTTGATTGATTTTGTTTAGTCTTTGTTTTTCATGCTAAAGTGTATCAAGTTGTCATGATCATATCTAATGCATGTCGATAGTAAGTTTGTAATTTTTTATTGTTAATTTTGCTGTTAATGAGTAGAGGCATTGAGTCCTGCTCATCCATTGCTCTTTTGTTGCTTCAATTTGGTTCCACTTGCTTTACTTCTTCAATTTATGTTGGTGCTTTCTTTTTTCTATAGTGGCCTTGTTTCAATGTTGGCAGTCACCTTTCATTTCAAGAGAAAGGATTGTTGGGAGGGGGGTTGAGGTGTATTTTGAGGCAATAGCCTTTGGTAGAAGCTCATGAACACACAAATTCCAGGCTAGGTTCAACAATCTAAATACAAAACATCACTATAATTGATAAAGTTATTTATCTTTAAACCAAGATAGATGCCAAAGTTTTGGAGGAGACATTGACAGACCCATGGTCAAAAGTCATTTCCGAAGAATGACCAATTATGTCGATCATAGTGTAAAGCCTCTTTCCCGAAGTCATCATGGAGAATTAACAATAGGAACATACTCCACTCCAGCTAAAAACATGAATAGGTATTGTATCTTGACAAAGCCAGAAAAAAATGTTAGGTAAATCCATATATAGGGAAGGTTATTTCTGTTTTGTTGGGGCTGTATAAACTTTCAAATAGTTGTAGTGAAGTTATATTTTTTATTAGATTAGTTGTGCACTTGTGCCCTATAATGTATGATCATAATCTGTAATGTACGTTAGAATGTGAATCTTTATGAATGAATGGATTGTGTTGAAGTCTCTTATAGGTTTATGTTTTTATGATCTGCTATACCATGACACTTCACCCTTCCGATTTGTGATAATTGTAATCCTAAATCTTGTATGCTTGCATGATTGAGATCGAGATCGGAGTTCTAACAAAGGTTAGACACAAACATTTGGTAGCCCTCTTAAAAATTGAGTTATTTTTGTGTCAATGAGAATGAAAGTCTTTTGATCTGCCAATAGGTTTAGGTAAATCCATATATATATATATATGGGGAAGGTTTTTTCTGTTCTGTTTGTTATTTTTTATTTTTTATTAGATTAGTTGTGCATGTGTGCCCTGTAATGTATGTTAGAATGTGAATTTTTTTATGAATGAATGGATTGTGTTGAAGTCTCTAATAAGATCAGGTAAGAACACATCTGATTAGATAAGAGGGCTTAAGATTATGGTATAACAACCTTTTAGTAAAGGGTCATGAAGGTGGTCATTGAGTGAGCCATTCTGAACATACTCATAAACCAAGTAGAGGTGGTCATCTCCAATCACATATCCAAGCAGCTCCACCTAAGAAACAATTCTCACAAACAGGGGGAATGAAAGGGGAAAAAAAGAAAAAAGCAACGGGGGGACACTTGCCCTCCACAAAAATATTTAGAACTTATACAATTTATATGCTATTGCCACGGGTGACGATGGTGAAAAACAAAATCCACTGCTACCCACCCCCACATAAAAGTTCAAATTTTTTAGCATTCTTAGTGCTCCTCAAACAAACTCCCGGGCAAAAAAAAAAAAAATCCAAAGCGGATTTATTGTCGGGGCAATAGGCCACTTGCCGCTGTCCCCCACACCCACCAAATTTTTTTTACAACTTATGCAACAAAATCCGCCGCCACTACCCCATAGAAAAGTTCAAAATTTTTATATGTCTTAGTTGCCCCACCCCGACAAAAAAAAATCATGGCTGGTGTGGTCTTAGATAACCTTTACACGTGTTTGCCCAGCAACAACAAAAATCACTAGAACGTTTGTAAATAATTTTTGAAATTTGTTTGTATTGTAAAATTTTTTTTAAAAGGATTTTGGTGGTTCTTGTAAAAATTTTACGAAGTAAATCATTTGTATTTCAGTATTACGTACCCCTAAAAATCTATTTTAGAGTTTTTTTTTAAAATAAATAAATTGTAAATGATTTACAATGTACCCAACAGAGTCAAAAATCAAATAATTTGTTCAATCATTGGTTTACTTGTCATGCACCCACCATAAGAAAACAGTCAAATCTGAATGCTGGCTGTTGGGCTGGATTGTTTTATTTTTGTAGGTCTATTTAGTGTTTAGTCAAAGTCAAACACTTAAGATCAATGAACAAAAACAGTGACACGTGGTGGACCTTGGAATCGACACCTAACCAATGGAGGTTGTAGTTAGTTGTGTGGGAGTACTAAATAGAGAATTCTTTACCAGTCAAAATCTTCCAACTACTTGCACACAACTTGGTCCCTGTTGCATTACTGATGATGTAAACAATCCTATCCAATTCATGCCCTCCAACCTTCAACCATCACCCACTTGGATGATGTAAACTTGGTCCTTTTTTCTTTAAATATTTAATGCAAATAAGTTGTTTGGTTTGTTGAATTTAAATATTTAGGTTCTGTTTATCATGAGTCATTCAAGTACCCAAATGAACATGGTGGAACAATACAACCCACAATGAACTACTATTTTATGAAACATTCAGCAATAACCTATTTTCTGAAATTCATATTTTTTTGGTGTTTTTTCCCCCTAAAATGTCCACTGCATTCTGCTGTAATACCCATGTTTTTTCAAAGAAACAAGTAGATAGATTTTATGAAGATTTACACAAATCCATCTTCCATTTTATTCTTGAATGTTCCCACAAAACATCCAAATCTACACCACAAACAGATCCCAGATTTCAGATATCATCACATGCTCATGTTTCTCATATGATGTCTTTGCTCACTTCGCAATAAGCCAAAACAAAACAGTTGGGTAACCTTTAATATGCAAAGTAAAATAGATTAAATAATACAAATTACAACAACAACATACATAAGTGATTCATTCTACCTGGTGAAGCAAGAAAAAAAAAACAAGCAGACCAGATAGAGATACATATAAACAGATGAACCCTAAGATCCCACTAAAAACCCAGACCTTAAAAACACCTAATTAAACCATCTATCTATTACTGACTCCCTAATTAGACACAACAACAACAACAATAGCTATGCAAATGTTAAAAGCCCATTGCAGTAGCTGAACCTTAATCCACAAAGAAAAGCCAAAAAATTAAAAACAAAGTTACAGAGTAATCAAGAAAGGATTGCTTCCCAATCAATCTCCCATGATGGGTACTTCTTCACATGTCTTTATAAGAATATCTTTACTTTTACTATATTCTCTGTCAACTTCCACGTGCCTTATTCTTTGTATGATTTTAGCATATACTTGGTCTATAAAGAATGGTTTTGGTCCACCTTGTGGTCCCTTTTAAACCATATATATGATAGATTTGTATAGGTAAATTTATCATGTGTTGTCTACATGGGATGGTTTTGGTCCACATTGTGATCCCCCTTAAACCATGTGCATGCGTGCGTGCACAACTTAGTAAGTATTAGCATATATCTTTATCGCTTAAGGTCCAATCTTTTTTATTTTCAGCTTATTTTGTGAATCTATCATTTGTTTTTTCCTCTTACTTGTCAGCTGTATGTTTGATGGAGAGGCTCGAAGTTCCAAGCAAAGAGTGGATGTCAAAACCTAGGTTATCAACGGAATATATTGATGGTGTAGTATCATTTATTGAATACTTGAAGACGAATAAACAGAATTTTGGTTATGATGATCATTATTTTTGTCCTTGTGTCAAATGTCGTAATACTTCATCGAGAAGGAAAGATATAGAAACAATCGTAGAACACTTAGTTTGTGACGGTGTAGATACTTCTTATATGAGATGGATATTCCATGGAGAACATTGGAGGGGCGGGGATCATGTAACAATCGGGGCTAGTACGTCTGTTTGTCAGTGTGATGAAGATACGGTCCCAAGAATGACAGACATGTTGAATGATGCGCTTGGACGTTTTTCCAACGAAGAAGATGAAGTTACTTGTATGGACGAGTGTTCTGATAGAAACGATGACCAAGTTCATGATGATTCAACAGATGATATTCAATATCACCAAATGATAGAAAAAGCGATGCAACCATTATATCATTCATGTCGAAAAGAGGATACAAAATTGTCAGTTATAGTTGAGTTGTTGAGTATGAAAACTAGACATCAATGGTCTCAGAAGAGTTTTGATGAATTGTTGCAAATGATTAAAAGGATATTGCCACATGATAACTCTTTACCAGAGAGTACCTACGCTGCAAAAAAAATGATCAAGACTTTAAGGATGAAATGCGAGATTATTCATGCATGTCCTAATGATTGTATATTGTATTGGAGAGAGAATAAAGGTAGAGATAGTTGTCCAAAATGTGACGAGAGTAGATGGAAACCGGTTAATAAAAAGAAGTCGAGAAAAAAACTTTTACCGGTGAAAATATTGAGGTATTTCCCACTAACGCAAAGGTTGAAACGAATGTATAGTGTGCCATGGATTGCAGAGAACATGAAATGGCATTCTAAAGGATGTCAACAACGAAAAGAGTTTATGTGTCATCCAGTGGATTCCTCTTGTTGAAGAGGAGTGGATAGTAAATGGGGAGATTTTGCTGTTGAGCCACGCAATGTTCGGTTGGGACTTGCAACAGATGGATTTAATCCATTTGGGATGAAAAACAACTCATACAGTTGTTGGCCTGTTATGGTTGTTCCGTATAATCTACCACCATCTTTATGCATGCGGAAGGAGTTTACGATGTTGACACTTTTGATTCCTGGGAGAAATGGTCCAGGACATGACATTGACGTGTACTTGCAGCCACTGATTGCAGAGCTAAATGAGTTGTGGTCTACAGGAATTAAAACATATGATGCTAGCACTAAACATATGTTTACAATGAGAGCAATTTTGTTATGGGCTATACATGATTTTCCAGCGTACGGTCATTTATCGGGTTGTAAAACAGCGGGAAAATTTGCATGTCCTGTTTGTAGTGAAGGAACAGATTCAATGTGGTTAAAACATGGTGGAAAATTTGCTTATATGGGGTACATAAAATTTTTAACTGATCTCAACCGTCCTTTCAGAAGTCAAAAATCTCAATTTAATGGGTATGAAGAAAAAGAGAAGCAGAATCGTCGGTTGAGCGGAGTTGATCTATTAGCCAAGTTGGAAACAACTCATACAGAGTTTGAAAAATTACCAGGTAAGAAAAGGAAAAAATCTATGAATGATGAAACTCCATGGTCGAAGAGATCAATATTCTTTGACTTGCCTTATTGGAAGGATTTGCCACTTCGTCACAATCTTGATGTGATGCACATTGAGAAAAATGTGACTGAAAATCTCTTTGCAACAATTATGAAGACGAAGGATAAGACTAAGGATGGCCGTAAAGCTCGATTAATTTGTGGCCGATGAACATTAATGGCAATGAGGTTTTACCAAAAGCTCTTTACGAACTGTCTAATGAGGAAAAAGAATTAATTTGTAAAATCTTGTGGGATTTGAAAGTTCCTGTCGGATATAATTCAAATTGGAAACAAAATGTGAGTTTACAAGAACTTCAATTGAAAATTTTGAAATCACATGATTATCACATACTTATGCAACATTTATTACCGGTGTTGCTAATGCACGCATTCAAGATGAAGAATCAAAAGCCGTTGCGTGCCACTATTCGACAACTCTCGATATTTTTCAATGTCTTATGCTCGAAAAAAATCAATCGTTTGGAGTTACAAAGTTTTAAAGGACGTATTGTAGAAACAGTGTGTGTATTCGAAAAATATTTTTCACCTTCTTTTTTTGTTTCTATGATACATCTCCTTGTGCACTTGGTGGAGGAAGCGTTGATGTGCGGACCAGTTAGATATCGATGGATGTATCCTTTTGAACGGTATGTGATGATCAATAAGCAATGAATATTTTTATTTGTCTTATCATTATCTAATTCGTAAAATATTATTAGGATGATGAAGAGTTATAAACGATACGTGGTGAACCAAACATTCCCAGAAGGTTCTATCACGGAATGTTATCTTATGGAAGAAGCAATGATGTATGCTATGCATTACATGCCCGATGATTTACGTAGAATAGGAAGTCATCAACGAGGCCAACATATGATTATGAATGATGACTGTGAACCTGCCTACTTTATTGATAAGAATGAGAAACGTTATGTTCTGAACAATGTGGAGTACAAGCAAGTTCGCAAATGGGTACTTCGTCAATCTGTTGAGAATTCTCAATGAGAAAAGTATGTAGCAACAACTCAAATTTATTTCTATATTATATGAATTTAAACCTCATTAATTCATATTATCTTCTATAGGAAATATAATGAATACTTTCAAAGTCTTGCGTCAAGGGCTAATAGTCGAAAGACCAATTTACAAGCAGAAAAAGAAATGCCATACGCTCATTGGGTTAGAGAACAATTACATGACGATTTCAGCCCCTCAATCACAAAAAAGCTTGCTACTGGTCCAAATGCTTCTGTAATTTCATATAACGCATATGCAGTAAATGGGTATGTTTTCTATACAACGGAATATGAAATGAATTTATCAACACAAAACTCTGGGGTGTCAATGAAAGCTGTAACGAGTTTCCGGGCAAATGCTAGAGATACGAATTATGTAGATGAAGAAGTTACCTATTATGGTATTGTAAAGAAAATACTTGAGTTGGACTACCTAGATTTCAAAGAGACGGTATTTTATTGTGATTGGGTGCGTATAGAAGATTCAAATGGGTATGTGGTTGATCGAGACACAAATTTACGATATGTTAATCTAGAGAGATTGATGAGAAATACAAAAGTGGACGATGAACCGTTTATTCTTGCCTCACAAGCAACTCAAGTTTTTTATTGTAAAGATCAAAGTCGACCTACGGAAGCTTGGCACGTGGTTTTAGAAGCTCCAAAGAGATTGAATAAAGATGTAGACGCTTTTGAAGATCCTTTAGCATTTGCTGCAAGTAACGTGGATGCTTTATCATCTGTTCTTAAAGAAGATATCATTGAAAATGATGATGAAAACTAACTATATTGGTACGTTATGTATATATTTATGAAAAATAGTGTGTTATAATAGTGTGTTGATATTGTGTAATATTTCTGCTTTGGTTGTTATTGAACTCACTATTTAATTTATTGCTTTCATTTTTAATCTTATTGCTTTCAAATATCTATACTATTTTTTTTAATGTTATTCCATACAGGCCTTATGACGTTGATAGAAGATTCTGATAGCTTGTCGATGGAGAATTCTGATAGCTCGTCGACATCGGATTCTGATAGCTCGACACCCTCGATTCCTACACGAGATAGTCATCAGAGTTCGTCGACATCGGATCCACATTTATCATCTGATTCACGTCTTCATGTGGAATTCAATGCTATGGGGCAATGCATTGGGGATAATTCGACAGACTTATCGACCAATATAGGCCGCTATGCGATGGCACACGTGCCACCTTTCTATTCTTCTTGGAGGAAGGTACCGACGGAGTTGCTTGAACTTATTTGGCGTTTTCTCCAGGTAGTTTTAATATTCTATTGATTAGTTGTAATAATGATGAATATTTTCATTATATTAGAATTGATTTATTTGTTCATATTTTGACAGTCCCGTTACGACATTTCTGAGGACTACAAGAAGTTCTGCCTACAGAAAGCTGGTCATGCATGGAGAGATTGGAAATATCGATTAGGGAAGGAATATTGCAGAGTTGGTAATACTGATGCAGAACGAAAGTTGAATAAGCCCAAAAGTAGATGGATCAAACAGGATGATTGGGAGAAGTTTGTTGATTTAAAATCGACATCGACTGACCAAGAAAAATGTGATAAAATGAAAAAGCTTCGTAAGCAAAATAAAACTCCACACACAACCGGTAGAAATGGTATAGCAAAAAAGGCAGAAGAAATGGTAAGCATTAATCTAATTATTAATTTACATACTCTGTTTCAAATGTTCATTAATTTGTATTGCTTTTAAGATTGTATGCATTTTTTATCTAAACAGAAAAAATATAAGACGGATGGTCGGCAGCCCACAAGAACAGAGCTTTTCATCGATAGTCATACGAGGAGTGATGGTAGTGCTCTCACTCCTGAGTTGGCCAAATCTCTCGTAAGTGATGTCATTTTTTTAGTCAATTTTTTTATTTTTATTTTTGAAAATATTACTTATCATCGTAATGTTTTCATTGTTTTGTAGGGTCAATTAAACAATCTTATTAAAGAAGATCCTAGTTTTGCCCATAAGGATATCGATCATGATCCTATTTCCATTGTATGTATGACTTATATTATTTAATTTTAATTTTTTATTTACATACATTATATTAATGATAGTTATGCATAGGTGTTTGGGAAAGATGGAAAAGGCAGAGTAAGAGGTATGGGGGGTGGAGTTTCAAAGAGTTCATTACGTTATACAACTCAAAGTCGGAATTATACGAATAAGTTTGAAAAAGACATGGTTAATTTAACCCAATTAGTTCATGCACTAATGAAAGATAAGAAGAAGAAAAAGAAGAACAAGAACAAGTACAAGAAGAAAAAATCATCTACATATGAAGTTGGAGGTCCTTCTACTCAGGTAAAATGTAAAAACACTTTAGCTTGAGAGATTCTTCATTTAATTTTTTTATTAATATTTAATTCATATAAATGATGGATTTTAGCTTACATATCTAATCATAAACAATAATTTTATAGGCGACATCGGATTCCACAATTCCTAATAGGCGAGGAGGTAAAGAACCAATATCAGAACCATTACCATCCTTGAATAATGGTAGGGTATGCTTATTGATGAACTTTAGAAGGAATGTGATCTACGCCAAAGGAGCACTAATAGATCCTGAGAAGCCAGATATGGAGTATTATTCAATTTGTATCGATGAGATCATTGACTCTTCGGCTGAGCTAATGGATAGAGATGGACCCCAAGGGACTTTACTTGATATTCTTTGTGGTGAGGTGATTAGATGGCCTAGGAGCCATTGTCGTGTATTTTGATGAGCATGAGGTAATTTCCATAAATGTTGGATAGATGGTTACCTTTATTTATATAGAATTTTATATCACCAACATTCAGGTTCTTTTAGATTGTATTGAGGGTGCACATAACTTTTTTTTTTTATATTTTAATTTCCTTCAAAATTGGATTACATTTTTTTCTCTTCTATCTATTGTTTAGCATTGAGTATGTGATTTATAAATACAAGTATACTTTTTTATTTGTTTAAAACTAATGCTGGAACTAACTCTTACTTTCTTGAACCTCTTAAGGTTGGACAAGACAAAGTTCCATGTCATTGGAGCTTTCCTCTTTACTGCTCAATCGGCCCTACTACATCCAACAGCAGTTGTAAAGACAAGAATGCAAGTTGATGGATCCGGGATATCCCACATGCAGTTGTACAGCAGCTATTGAGTCATTGCCGGGTAGGGTCTTAGCCTTGACATCGCTCGAAGTATCAAAAGATACAATGCTAAGACCATATCTCTAGAGAAGAAAAAAAAAATGCAAAGTCTCTCAGTCTCTTTTCTTCTCCTCTTTTCTCTTCTAACACCAAGTCTCATTCACTCCTCCCCAGTCCAAGACTCTGATCTAGTGGTACAGGAAGTAGAGAGGTAAGTTACATACCTCTATAATATATAAGTTATACTTTGTTAGTTTAATGCTTAAACCTTATGTTAAGTTAATAATATGTCACATTTTTATTTTCAGGAGCATCAATGCCTCTAGAAGGAACTTGGGCTGATTGTGAACTCATACAAGACCATAGATGGTGGAGGTGCAAGTGTCCATGTTGCTGATGGGCCATGCATTACTATACAATATGTGACCAATATCATCATACATGGCATCCACATACATGACTGCAAACCAGGTGGGAATACTGATGTGAGAAGTAATCCTAGACATTTTGACTTCAGGGGTATGTCTGATGGTGATGGGATCTCCATCTTTGGTGGACCATTGTTCTCTTTCTAATTGCCATGATGGACTCATTGATGCAACATGCATCAACTGCCATCACCCTATCAAATAACTTCATGACCCATCATGATAAAGTCATGCTTTTGGGCCACAGTGATTCCTACTTTCAAGACAAAGTCATGCAAGTGACCATAGCCTATAATCACTTTGGAGAAGGCCTTGTTCAAAGGATGCCAAGGTACAATTTCAAAATCATGTATCCTTTACTAGTAAAGTCCACCAAATTGATGGTTGTGATCGATTTGCATCGATTAATGATGTATTGAGGAAAATTAATTGTTGTAAATATTTGCAGGTGTAGACATGGATACTTTCATGTTGTCAACAATGACTACACTCATTGGGAAATGTATGCAATTGGTGGAATTGCAGCACCTACTATTAACAGTCAAGGAAAGAGATTTCTTGCCCCGATTTTAGATTTAATAAAGAGGTAATATAGAAAAAAGATATTGTGCTTCAAGGCTTACACATTCATCCTTCTTAAAGAAAAAAGATGTTGAACAATCCAATTAGCTTCCTTGCATTTGGCATCTTATGATTCAGAAAGTTTTAAGTTATTCTCAATTTGCCATTTTAAATTTTGTTAGCTGATTTGTTTTGTTTTGTTTATGCTCTATTGATAGAGAGATTATCTGTAAAGCAAGCATGACGTTTGTTTCTGCTCTATTGGAGTCAAATCTACTAAACACATGGCGGCACGGGTGCTCTACTCCATAGGTACATTACATCTCATAGGATCCTCCAAAACTGGGCTTTGAGCAGAGTTCCTCTATTCGAAGTACTCCATGCCAAGGCTCAGATGGTAAGTTTCCATATTACCTATGAGTGGTAATCCTTATTACTTGCATTTAATGGATTAGAATCCCCTCAAAATCAAGGCTTTTTATCCTTATTTTTGGGGTGTCCTGTTAATAGGCCAGCAGACCCATTCACACACTTGGGCACACACCAATGCATTTAAAATGTTGGGGTTGTATTGCTAATTCTGCCTGTTAACAAGAACAGCGAAGAAAGATTATGAAGCATATATTGTTAAAGTTGTAACCATATATTTGTTGTTTCTAGGTTTATGAACTCATATTTGAAAATGTTGGTAGGAATTTCAACTATGGTCCAGTAGGTGAGACATTGGGGTTCGATGGACTGAGAAACCCAGAATTGGTTTCTAACAACTCCCTGTAATCATAGCAGATGACATTGTCTTACCATTTGCGGATGCGATCCCATGGGAAGATATCGGTGTGTTTGTAGCCGAGGAAGATATGGAGGAGCTTCCAAGCACTTGGAGATATTGCCTTCACCTACTCTTACTCCATCATCTTAATCGAAATTCAGGTATAATTCTAACTAAACCTCATCGACATAAAAGATTTCCAATATCATCCACAATTTATTGTGATAGGTATCTTGAATCAGGGATGTATTGTACATCAGGGGAGCGCCCGTCTAGTAGGACGGCTCGTGTCGTTGAGGAAGAGGATATTGTTGGCTTTGTAGATGAGGCAAACACGTTGGTTGAGCAGCTGATTGGAGGGAAGTTAGAACGTGCTTTCATTTCCATTGTAGGAATGGGTGGCCTGGGAAAAACTGTTCTAGCCAAGAAGATTTACAATCATCAAAGCATTACGAAGGGGTTCCAATGTCGTGCATGGGTGGAAGTGTCTCAAGACTATAAACCTACCAAGCTTCTGCAGAGCCTCATAGAACAATTTATAAAAATCACAGAAGAAATGAAGGTGATGAGTGAGAAAAACCTAGGAAAGGAGCTCCAAAGGAGAAATGGGATGACACGTCTAATTGAAAGTGGGATTTTTTTTTTGTAAGACTTCATTACATTGATGTATGTGAACATGATCTCAGGAATTCTTCCAATATGTGAGATTAAAAGTTTGAATTATATAAGTAATTTTTTTTAAAAATCTTATTATTCTTTATACTATGAATTGAATGCAAATTGGTGTGGATCGGATGTGAATAAATGGGATGGAATGTGAATGTTGATGGGGATATGAATGTGTGATTTTTTTCACAGGTATAGGTTGAAAACAAAAGCATTTTGTCACATAAAACTTCTGATCGTCGAAAATATGGTAAGAACCCAGATTCGACGGTCTTAAACCGTCGAAAATATATTATTCGACGGCGTATAGCTGTCGAAAATATATTATTCGACGGCGTATAGCTGTCGAAAATATTTTATTCAACGGCTTATAGCTGTCGAAAATATATAATTCGACGGCTATAGGCCGTCGAATAAATAAAAATTTCTATGGTTTTAAGCCGTCGAATTTTTTTTCGACAAGAAAAATTTCGATAGTCCCGTTCGACGGTCAGGACTGTCGAATTGATCTATAATTTGATAGTTTTGGACCGTCGATATTTGGGTATTTTCACGTGGTGAAAAACTCTCTCCTCTAACTCATCTGCACTAGTTCTTGAAGAACCTAGTAGAATCTCAGACCATAACTCCACATCTCCTCCTTTACTGCAAAACACCTGATTTCCATGGCTTTCAATCTTACACCCAACACCTTCTTTCTTCCCTTTATGCCCCTTTCTTCCATCTCCAAGATAAACCCATGGATTCTCAGTATTAAGTTTCCTCAAATCGGTGTAGTAAACCTCACCCGAATTCACCCCAACCTTGAAGATTGCAGAGAGGTTATCCGAAACAGTTACATCCGAAAAACAATCTATCTTCTCTTTCACTTCCCATTGTACGTTACCAGACCTTATATCCCATAATCTGATGTTACCCAATACTCCTGAAGGTCCTCCATGAGAACCCGACGCCATAAGAAGACTGTAACTTGATACCCACTTCAATTTGGTTGCAGGGATGGCTGAATCGAGTTCGGCACCAAAGATTTCACGATGCCCGATCTCTGCGACTGGGAGTAAGTTGTGTGCTGTGTATGAGTAGATCTTGAACCATTTGTAACTCCTGGAAGTGGTTCTGAAGGCTCGTGTCTCTCCAATTGAGCTGCATTCTTCACAAAATGGTGCTCCAAAAGCTAGGCAGCCGAAGGACGACGAAGTGGATTCCGTTGCAAACACTGCCTAACAAAATCTTTGCCATAATCAGAGAGATGATCAGGAATTGTCGGAAGCTCCTTACTATTACCAAAGGACCCTGCATTGGGCTATTAGGCATATCTATGTTTTTTGAGTAAAAGCTTGGATCAGGGACAGACAAGAAATCTGAGAAAGCATCTTTATAAATGACATCCTCCTCCATAAATATTTTCTGTAGCTCTTGCTCATTATGATCTAAGGTAGTAGGCGAAGCAACAACAACGCTATCCTTCAGCACGGAAAAGGATAAATATTGTGGAGACATAGATAGACGACCTTGAAGCTCATCTTTAATTTTCAGAGAGTGAAGCTTCATCTTGACCGCCAGGTCACATCCCGAATGAACAAGGTGAACCTATAAAATAATATTGCATCAGGATCATATACATAAGATACAAAGTTAACATAACACTCGGCAAGAAAGAAGAGTAGAATTTTACATAATAAATATGCTAACCTTTCCCCCACCAGCAAGAAGCTCAAGAATTAGTGTTTCCTCAAGTATCTCACTACCTTCATCCTTAGTCTGTAAAGCATGTAAATGATGTCCAAGTCAATGCCTCGATCAGAATTATCTAGCAACTACAAATATAATAGAGTAGGTGACAACTTGCGACTCTCCAACTAGAAATGTTTGACCTTCATATATGGTCTTACATAGACTTTAGGCAGGAGAGGTGCAAACTATATCCATCTCACCTTTCCATACATTAACAACTTCATCTCTACCAGGGCTCCATTAATAACGAGATCAGCAGTTCCAAAACTAGTGGCACTAGGTTCAGCAGGTTCAGATATACCATCACTCGATTCTCCAAGTACATCAACAGATGGAGGAGCCTAAGTGCAGAATATAAAAGAGTAACTCACCAAAATTTTAAATAGAAAACATCTGAAATTGTAAAGCAAATGCAAAAGAATTAATAAGAAATGAGGATCTTATGTTATACAGAAGCTCTATATGTCGCTTGTACAAGTCCTTTCAGCCAGGTAGCTTTCTCTCCATCATCTCAAAACTCGATTATCAAGGTACTAGAAGATTCCAGAGCCTGAAAAGGAAATTAGATGTTGAAATGGATCATAAACGATTTAAAAATAGTACTTTTCTCAACAGTATTCTAAAAAGAGCTTAAGGTTTTGTGCCTTGAGACCCACCCTGAGGCAAAGCATTCCCAAAAAGATGCATTTTAAAGATCTCATGAGGCGTAATTCCCAACATTGCGGCTTTGGAGAAGGCATAAGGCTCTCACCTTTCGTGTCTTTATTGAAACCTCATATTAGAGGCGTGTGCCTGTATAGGCATTGCCCAAAAGATTTCTTGACCTCTTTCAAGAATGGACAAGGTTTTCTCCTCTAAAAGAATATATCGGGGCACCTTTGTACGCTTTGCTATTTTGCGGTTTATATGGAAGGAGAGGAAAAGAGGAACAAGAGAATTTTCAACAAGAAGGCAAGAGATCATTCATTTTGGTGGATTTTAGGGGAATTTAGTTTGATGAATTTGTATTGAGATGGGAAGAGCTTGTTAGAGGGGTTCCTTCTGGTTCACCCCCCCCCCCCTTCCAAACCAAATGGAGGACCTTTGTGAGGCTCTTTTTTCACTTTGCCAACTGCATTTCTGTATTCTTGGGCATTTTGCCCCTAATTTAATAAAGATATAATCCAGATAGCACAAGATAACAAGGCTGCCACTCAGCCACAGAATTGCCAATTCCCTGCATCAAGAACATAATATAAGAAAATTAATTGATGAGCACATAAAGAAATTAAATGTCAGATTACATTGGTTCCCCTGGTTCTATAGGACATACCCGCCAAACAAGGATTCGAGCCTCTATTGCAAGATCTGCAGGACTCCAAGGCACTAGACCCATTTGGAAATTTTCACTAGCAGCCTGGTCACTGTTTTCCCCTGTACCATAGAATATATTTAACAATTCCATGATTCTCCAATATCTAGCTGGTGAAAAGTGGATGCCAAGATTGGGCACTTGAACTGAAATCCGTGTTGATGGGTAACTTGGATGAGGTTTTTTGATCTTCAATAACAAAATATCATGAAATCAATGAGCACAAGCCAGGAGATAATATGAAATCACTCGCTTTCAGTTAAAAGACAAGAATATAAGTGTAAGCACATGTATAGACCTGATCAACAATGACTGCCATCCCACACCTATCAATGAGGGAATAGAAATGATCACCATCCTCCAAGTTAGGTAATCTGGAAGGTTGGCTATCAAAAGTTGAAGTGACCAAAGTGCATTTTCCATTGTCAGAACCACAATCCAGAAAGAAAGCAGCAATTTCTCTTCCTGATATATAAAAACGGGAATATAGACTCTGCTTTTGTTCATCATGTTGATCTTCCTGCGTTCATCTTCACCCATTTAAAACAAATTCAATGAAGCTAGAAGAATGTCCAACTGAAGCAACTTACTTTGGTCTGCAAGGTGAAATGACCAAAATCCAAAAGAAAATGACCATCGCATTTTGAAGATGGAAGTGTTCTCAAGGGAACCCTCACTTTTGGAGCATCAAAATCAATGTCAAGGGCAAATCTGAAATGCCATTAGAAGCCAGCAAATAACATTAAATGGATTATATATGCATATATATAACTTCTTTCTCAAATAGAATCTAGTATATATAAAGAAAAGATGATATTACTGTCATAAACCCATAAGTTTTTTTGGATATGGTCAAGTAAATTGAACTAAACAATAGAATACAAAAGCAAGACAAAGAAAAAGACCTCCCAAAACCTAAATCATTGCAAACAAAAGATAAAAAATTATCCTGGCCAAAGTACAATTTCAACCCATTAAAAGGCGAAAACCCTCAAATCAGATTCTCCTAAAGTCTTAAATGATGGAAGAACAAAGAAACAAGTAGCCATAATCTCTACGCATTAATGTATATTGTACCATGAGGTTACATGTAACCAAGCGGCAGTGTGTCATTGCTGTTCTAGCAGGGGATTGGTATAAGTGAGCAATATAGGGATTTTCTCCAAGGTCAACTTGCATGGCCAAGGGCTTTAGTATTTATAGGCAAGTTATTAAATTTTGGTTTGGATGTTTATTTCGGCTGGCCTGGAAATGGAATTAACTTCTATGTGTGCATTGAACCATGGTGATGAGCCAATTTACAAGTGGTAAGATAGAGCAGAGGACAAAAATTTACACTACGAAAACCAAATAAAGAAACAAAATAAGTAAATAATAAAGAAAAATGTGAAAGAAGAGAACCTGTTTTGTTCTTCTAATACCATTTGGAACTGCTCTTGAGCCCTACGAGTCACTTTCTCTATCTTCATCTGTTCTTTGCAAGTTACCAAGAACAGGATACAGGTCAGATTTTCAAGTTCAAGTTTCCATTAAAAAGTACGTATTTGTTCTTGTTATACAGCACTAACTATTCACTCCGGAAACTAGGGAGGTGCATGTGAGAGAGTTTTGAGATAAAAGTAGTGGGAAATGAATTGAGAAACGTGAACAACCCAGTCCCAAGCATGGATAAAGGAGTGTTATGTCAGGTTAGAAACCAGTGTGAAAACTTTGCCATCTCCTAGCATGAATCCTAATCTTTTATTTAGAATTGAATGGAGGAACAGGATTCATTCAGCCAACCCCAGACTTTTGGAAAAGGCTTTGATGATGAAGATTGAAAGGTTAGTGGGAAACCCAATTAACAATAGTACTATTCTTTACCTCAGTATTTGTTATAAAAACTAACGAATGACCATTATAGCCCCAGAGCAAGAAGAAGGCCTAAAAAAGGGGGATTGAGGTTGTGAGAGCCAATACAATTAGCAGAAGACATGGCTTTGGGCAAAAGTGAATGGAAGAACAAGATTCACACAGCAAATCCCAATTTTTTTTTAGATGATGCATGATATTACAGAAGCATTTTTTGGGGGGAAAAGTTGATGACAGTAAAGAGTAATCTTTGTTATATGGTAAATTGGATGCATTATGCTACGAAACACCTTTTTCTAACAACCAAATTTTGACATCATTACCTGCAAAGCAGTTGTAGTCTCCAATGCAATAGTAGGACTAACTGCATTACTCCTCTTCACGAACTCTATGAAACGATCATAACTTTCCATCAAGACCTACAAACATTTTTAGATAAGGATAAAAAAGTAATGTAGATAGAATATACGATCTAAGGTTCATTCAACCAAAGCATACCTAATGATCTGAAAACAAACACATCATACAGAAGTTCAGTAGTTCATTTTGATAAGTGTTTTAAGCAGAAAGCTGTATATGCATTTTTTAAATAGATAATTTCCAATATCTCGAAGAAAAAAATCTTAATACCTACTCCTATGATTTCTACAAAAATGAGAGCAAATCCACAGGTTTGTTTGCTTCTTCCTAAATGCAGATCACTTCCCAATCATTGAAGTCCTAGAAAATTTTCACCATTTCCGAACCAATAATTACGGCCTCAACCCACACGCAGCAAGAATTATAGCTTCTTTGGTATGTGAGGAATCAAATCCGACAAAGCCCAAAACTTATTTTGAATCCCTGCCTTTGTAATTCAACTTCCCAAATCGGTTAAAGCCCTTGTGATGCTCCCCTATCAAAATTAACATGTCTACTCTTTCCATGATTAGCTGCCTCCAGCACCTTAAATCAGAAGCAAAACCACAAGTGCAGATGCAAAAAATATTGCTTTTTTCCCCCCTTGCAAAAAGGCTACTGTATTTGGCTTCAACTACAAACAATTCCTACTTTGACAAATACCTTGTAAAAGCATTGGAATGATTTGGAGACTATAAAAGGACTTCTCTTTGAATCTGATATCCACACTTGCCCATCAGGCGCTCCAGATATCTATTAGAAACTATCGATATGATTTAGCTACTCATACTTGCAACCAATAATAGAACCTCTCACACTGAATTAAGTATTATTTGGCAATGACATCGATTAACAAAACTTATCTCCAAAGTGCATATTGCCTTGATGACTAGAGGGCACCATTATAGCAATTTGTCATCGAAGCCTCTTCTCTGCAATATATATATATATAATCCTGAAAGATTAGTTGGCCTAAAAGTTGTTAGGATGTAGAAGAATAATTTATCTTTAATTCTTCAAAACTACTCAACTGAAATATTTGGAAACATTATGAGAATCCAAAAGAAATATAATTTGTTGATAGGTGCTTTTCTTCTTCTGCTGCTGCTGCTGAAGAGTGAAGACACAAGGTAATTTACAACTGTGAAATTTAGACTTTTCTGGGCATCCATTCCTGAATCCCCAATCCACTCTCCACTTCCACTTGTGTGGGAAACTCTGTTGACTTCTAATAGAGTCCTTGTGCTTAATCTAATGAGTGGTGATCAACATTTAGATAGAAAAATTTGAATGTACTTAATCTAATGGTGTTGGACTTCTAATACCTAACTTAGTTACTAAAATGCAAGTTGTTGGAACAGAGTACCCATGCAGCAGAACAATAACAGAGTACTATAGGTATATCCACATTATTAATAACAATGGCAGCAATAAAGGAGAAAAGGGGAAGATAATCAACCACGCAAGAACTTCAACTGTGCTCTGCTAAGGCTGGTCCTTGTGCTTCATGGACAGCATAAAATGCAAGTTTGCGGCAGAATATTTTGATAAATAGTAACAATCAGCCTAAATATTTTTTTAGAAATATGTTAAAAACATGAATAAAATTTACGAAACAAAAATTTTAATTTTTTGTCGAAAGTACTTGTAAATTAAACATAATAATTCATTGCTAGATGTGAAGTTTTAAAGTGAACCGCTTTCAATACATAGATACCAAGTTTCCATTATCTCGATCTGGATCCGATCGAGCTCATGGCTTCATGATATTTTGACCACCCAAACTATTGATAATTTTCAAGTTAAAAAAGAAAAGAAACACCTTAAACAAATTGTAATGTTTCTGCAGCAATAATTGAAAGAATTAAACATAAACTCACTTAAACAAAGAATAGAAATGAATCGAATCAAATATTAAAAATCTCAAAAATTGTTTCTTAAACATTAAAACCTAACCTCAGCAATATTGTTTATTCATCTTAAACATTAAAACCTAACCTCAGCAATATTTTTTATTCATCGAAGATCAAGAAGAGAAGATTTTTTCTCAATTTCAAAGAAGCTAACCTTAGCAATATTGTTCATCTATAGAAGATTAAGAAACACCTTCACGATTCCCTTGAGTAAAATAAGTTTAACATGCTCAAATTACACAGTCGAACAAAACAGGGATGGAATTACATCATTTGGAAACAAACTAATAATTTTTTTTAGGGCTTTTTAGGGTTCTTGAGAGAGATGGACATACAGATGAGATCTTGAGTGGTTTTGATCGGTGGCACTGATGAGTGAGCTTCAATTCGTAGGGCTTTGTTACTTGATCTCGTTCGGTGCTCTCGATCGATCCGAAATGGGAGATTGAGGGATGTGAGTGAGAGTGTGAGATCGTTCGGCACTTACGATCGCTCGGTGTTCTCGAAATTATCTGTGCGTTTGAGTGAGTTTGATCGAACCAAATCAAGAGAGAAAGTTAGCTATGAGTGAGAGTGAGTTTCTTCTCCAACTATTTTCGATCTGATTTTCCTCTGAAACGGTAGAGAAGGAAGCATGTTAAAAGACGTTAAGAGTTTTTTCGTTATAAGAAATTTTCGTTGGTTCGTTGGGCCAAGGCTGTCGAAATTTGTTCATGGGCTTAAATGGGCCGGTAAAAATAGACGTTGGTCTTGGGCCGCCGAGTTTAGCGCTTTAATAATAGCGAATTTTAACTTTTTTGAGGTAGTGGTCCCAGACTCAAATTTTTGCAAACTTATAGTCTATTTTGGGGAATGTTTTTTTAGAAACTCAATGGTTTCATCGGATTTACAAAATTATGATTCCGCCAAATCATCTTTCTTTTGGATAGAAATTTGACACGCAATTAGAGGATTTTATAACATTTTCCTACAAACTCGGATTGACGTGTGCTTAATGGCTAAAGTATGTTTTTCGACCCTTTTGAATCTAATGGCGATGTCTATTTCCTCAAGAGTTTGTAAATCAAAATCAATACTTTTAATTCACAATAAAAATTCAAAAGTTGTAGAATTAAAACTTTAAATTCTTTCTCGAGATATGAGTTGAATTTTTGGGTCATTATAACCTAATTGATCAGCCACTATTGCTTCTTAGATGACTATTTTGGCTATAATCAAATCTCAATCGCTTTTGAGGATCAAGAGAAGACTACCTTTATATGCCCATTTAATACACTCACCTACTGTTGCATGCCCTTTGGGTTATGCAATGCACTTGCTACCTTTAAGTGGTGTATGTTAAGCATCTTTTCAGACATGGTCGAACAATTCCTAAAAGTCTTGATGGATGACTTCTCAGTATTTGGGTCTAGTTTTGATGAATGCTTTCATCATCTGACATTCATGCTTAAACACTATACAAAAAAGAACTTAGTTCTT
Organism: Akebia trifoliata; assembly: GCF_017979445.1. Classification (NCBI taxonomy): domain Eukaryota; kingdom Viridiplantae; phylum Streptophyta; class Magnoliopsida; order Ranunculales; family Lardizabalaceae; genus Akebia; species Akebia trifoliata. The sequence continues at coordinate 39,015,988 of NC_141385.1, read as the reverse complement.
AATTCGGAGAAGTGTCACTTTATGGTGAAGTCAAGGATTGTCTTTGGCCACGTGATCTCAAAGAAGGGAATAGAAGAAGACAAAATCAAGATTTAATTAATTGCAAACCTTCCACCTCCTAAAATTGTTAGAGATGTACGGTATTTTCTAGGACACACAAGCTTTTACCGAAGATTGTTCTAAGATTTTAGCAAAATCTTGAAGCCCATGTGTGACCTTTTAACCAAGGATCCTCCTTGTGAGTTTGAATACAACTGTTTACAAGCTTAAAATTGAGTTGACCTTAGCACCATTATTAGACCTCTGGATGAGAGTATCTCATTCGAGGTGGTGTGTGACACTTCTGATTATGCCATAGGAGTCCTGCTAGGACAATGATTAGACAAACTTCTACATGTCATTCACTATACTAGTAAAACATTGAATAACGTCGAACTCAATTACTCGACCACAGAGAAGATGTTGCTAGCTATAGTATTTTCACTCGACAAATTCATATATTTTTTTATAGGATCCAAGGTGTTGGTCTACACTAATCATGCAGCCCTCAAGAACCTTCTTACCAAGGAGGATGTTAAGGATTGCCTTATCTGTTGGTTCTTTCTTTTGCAAGAATTTGGTCTCGAAATCAGAGATAAAAATGATCTAAAAATGTAGTCGCTGACCATTTATTTAGACTAATTGTTGAGTCACCCCTCGAGTCCTTTCCGGTCCTTGAGATATTTTTAGATGAACAACTCATGTCCATCTCACATTCCCATGTTCCATGGTACGCTAACATCATAAGATACATTGTCATAGAACAAACACCTAGTACCAAGTCAAAACATGAGCAGCTTAGACTTCTAAGTAAAGAAAAATGGTACTTATGGGACGATCCTTACTTGTTCAAGTATTGTCCTAGTCAAATTATTAGGAGATGTGTCCCAAATAATGACCACAATCAACTCTTGTCCTTCTATCATGAGCACGTCTGTGGTGGTCATTTTAGTGGAAAGAAAACCGCTACAAAAATTTTACAAAGTGGTTATTACTAGCCAACAATCTTTTGTGATGCGCACGACTATTGCAAAGATTGTGACAGGTATCAATGCTTAAGAAAAATCCCACATCAAAATGAGATGCTCCTATTACCCATCCTTATCATCAAAATCTTCGATGTTTGGATATTGATTTTATGGGCCCATTCCTTATGTCACACGGATATCTTTATATCCTCATCGCGATTGATTATGTTTTCAAATAGGTGAAAATTGTTGTTTGCAAGACGAATGACCATAAGGTGGTAATCACTTTAGGTGGCAAATCCCCTCTTTGTAACCCTGTGAAACTGAATGAAAAAAAAAAAAAAAGACAAACAGGATTATGGCAATGATATTTTTTTTATAAAAAAACAAAACTACAAGACACTTTAAGAGAAAACTTTAAGAGATTTGGCTTAGGAGATCTTTAAGAGTTCCAGACAATAAGAACGAAAAAACTAAGATTGACCTTTAAGAGGTCTAAATATCTTTAAGAGATCTGAACTATGAAACAAAAGACGAACTAAGATTAACCTATAAGAGGTCCAACGATCTTTAAGAGATCCGAGCTAGAAAATGAAAAATGAACTAAGTTGACCTTTGAGAAGTCAAAAGATCTTTAAGATATTTGAACTATGAAATGAAAGATGACCTAAGATTGACTTTTAAGATGTCCAAAGATCTTTAAGAGACTCGAACTACAAAATAAAAGACAACCTAAGATTGACCTTTAAGGAGTCCAAAGATCGTTAAGAGATATGAACTACGAAATGAAAGATGGCCTAAGATTGACATATAAGAGGTCAAGAGATCTTTAAGAGATTCGAAACTACAAGACTAAGGTTGACCTTTAAGAGGTCGATGATCTTTAAGATATTTGGATCCATAAATTGGGAAATTGTTAAAACATGAGATTTCTAAGATAGAAATACATAAATAGATGTCTTCCCAAAATAGAAAATTGTGCCATTTCCATATTAGAAAGTTTCAAACTTGGATTTTCCAATGATTTGTAAATAATTTTTCAAAAGTCCTAAATTTGAAAATTATGAACTTAAGACGAATCACCAAGATGAAAATTTACAAAATAACAATAAAAAGATATTCATGTTATTATGTTTACCATATTGGAGATTGACAAATATCAAAGCACATACAATTTCCAAATTTGAAGAAGAAATCCATGTTTAACCAATTCTCAAAATAATCAAACGGGCATGCATTCATAATTTTCGATCTTTCCAAAGCAACTATCATTCAACGACATGCATGTTTATCAAGTCAAGAAGTGCACTAATCACGTGGAATAATCTTAAAATAATGCAAAGAGTTTGAACATCATCATAAGTCATACCAATCCAATTCGAGCATCATGATTGCAACTGTTTAACATAAAAATCCCCTAATCCTATCAACATGCAAAAAAAAAAAAAAAAAAACATAGGCAAAAAACATATAAAAAAATCTTATAACCTATCAATATGCAAAAACAAGAAATACAAACCGAAGGAAATATTTAAAATAAATATTCTCCTAACCTTATTGGTGTGCAAAAATAATAAAATAAAAATTGCATAAAAAACACTCTCCTAATCCCAGCAATATGCAAAAATAGAACAAAAAATAAAAGATAAAAATAAACAAGAGAGATGCCTAAAAACGTTCTCCTAATCTTGTCGATATGTAAAAGAATAACTAAAGCATAGAAAAGAATACATAAAAATTATCCTAATCTAATCGACATAAAAAAAAAAAAAAACTACATAAAATAAAAAATACCCTCCTAGTCCTACCGCTGCAAAAATATAAAAATACATAAAAAAAACTACCGAATCCTATTCGATGTGCAAGAATATATAAATAAAAAAAAGAAAAATCTCATAATAAACCTTTTCCTAATCCTATCAATACATAAAAAAATGTGTCGTGAAGACAAAGTGAAAAGAAAGAGAATACAAAATAAAACAATCTGAAGCTAGACTTACTTATTGAACCGTGAATAACGAATTGACTCTCTCCTTCAGGTATGACCCAAAGGCCTGTGAGTACTCATCGTTGTGGATGCACGAGAGCTGACGGCAGAGAAAGAGGTGTTGTAGCAATGGCTTGAAGAGGTTGGACAACAAAAGTGGTCGTGTTGCTGTGATGTGAATGCAGCAGAGGGGCTGCGTGGCAAGTGGTGTTGTGCTGGGCAGTGAGATGTAGCAGAGGCGTTGCAGCAAAATACAAGGAGGAAGAAGGGGGTGGGCAGAAGGTGTTTCAGCGAAGAGAGAAGTCAGAGAGATGAGGGCTGAGAGTTGGGGCTTTTGATGTAGCAGCCAACAACAAAAAAGGTGAGGCTGGAAGAGATGTTGGGCAGCAGTCAAAAGTGAAGCAAATACGGCTGGGAAGTTGTTGCAGCAAGGGACAAAGAAGACGAGAGGCTGTAGCAATGGTGTGAAGACGTGGCAGAGAGAGAGGAGGGTTGAGAGTGATAGGGGAGGGCAGAGAATAAGAGAGGAGACAGAGTGCAGCCGAAGCGAGACTAGAAGAGAAAGGGTGTTGTGCTGGGACGTTGAGCACATTAATGACTGCTGGTTGTGCTTTGTTTTAGCTCCAAAACGTGGAGGAGAAGAGGTGCAACAGAGAAGAAGAAGGAGAGGAAGATGTCGCAGCCCAAAGAGAAGAAGACGTCCAGCCAGAGAAGGGTTGGGGCGTTGTCTTCCTTTTATAGAAAAATTGTTTCTATTTAAAAAACGATTCTATTTCCTCTTTCTTGCTTACACGTTTTTACTTTCCTTCTTTCTTTTGAGATAGAATGGGAGTAGCGATCCCACGCTACTCACCTTGTTAGTAGTCTCTTGTTGTCGTATTATGGTTGGTCGATTTTAGTTTTCATTCTATCGGTTGATTAATTTTTGTTGGTTGATTAATTTTTAAGTTTTACTAGTTAAATAATTTTGTCTTGGATTTGGTTAAAAAAATTTATTTGATTTTAATTTTTAGTTTGAATTTTAATTGACCATTTGATTTAGATTTTATTTGATTGATCGATTCAGTTCGATTTTGGATTTCAAATTATTAATTTAGTTGGGCTTCGATTTGAATTTGAATCTATTGGTTGGTTGATTTTTAAATTTTAATTTGATTTTGCATTTTAATTGGTTAAATAATTTTAATTTGAACTTAATTTTGATTTTGCATTTTAATTAGTTTCTTGGTTAAATTTTAATTTGATTTTCAATTTGAATTTGATTTCAATTTTAAATTGATTTCTTGGTTAAATTTTAATTTGAATTTTGTTTTCCTAGGTATCAAGATCTCTAGGTTAAAGTTAGACCTTGAGGGGCATTCCGGTCATTTTTGTAATTTTCCTTAAATTTCTCTGTTTTCGTCGATTTGGATCTCATTAGACTCGAAATCACATTCTAAGTCCAATGGCAGTGCTTTCGAGATTTTCGGAGATCCAAAATTTATAAGGGGTGTTTTCGTTATTTTGGTGATTTTTATAGATTTTTACGAATTTTAGCGTGAGGTTTCTTTCAATCCCAACATGATTATTTCTAAGTTTCAAAGTCGCATTTTTCTGTCGTAGCGAGGTTTCTAAATTATCGAACCGTGTAGCAAACCTAAAGCGTAAGTGCTTACTAAATCGGGTGTACGGTGTAACGATTCTAAGCGTGCGTAAATTTCTATGTCGAATTGTAACAAATAGGAGGGATTAAAAGACTAGAAATGGAAAAAGTCAAAGACAGTACTCACAAGCCTTCAAGTTCTTTACGCTCATCATTAGAAATTCACGGCAACTAAGTGACGAATTGTCAAATTAGGCAGATGCAAAAATGGGGTATCTACACACTCGAACCTTTATCTTTGGGTATCTCCAATATATGAGATTTAACCTGTGGTTAGCAGCCTTAGAAAAGGCCTTGAAATGAAGATAAGACTTAGTCATGATTTTTTAACTCATTGGGTGATGGTTGAATGACCTTTCTTTTGGTTAGGTCAAAACTTGGAGGATCACAAGAAGGTTCGACCTAGACCCTACATATTGGGATGACCAATATGTAAGCAAGAAGTGGGATCTTTGATGACATTGGGATTTTGATTTGTTAAACAAACTCGAGAAGGTTGGGAACTCCGAAGCTAAAAGTGAGTTAGGAAGTTGGAGTTTGAGTAGGAGGACCTTTTCCTTGATGATCTCGTGATGATACAACCTAGACCTTATGAATTGAATTGGCCAAGATGTAGGCAAAGAGAGGGGGCCTTAGGTCCCCTCGAAATTTTGAAGGACTAAACTAGGATAGAGAGAGTAATGGAATTCCTAACCTAGGAAGCTAGGAAACTTTAGTGATAGACTTCCTCTATATGGACTTAGACCATAAAGTTAAGACACCAAGGCTTGTTAATTTGGATTGAGAGGGTGGGATCTTATGATTTAAGAATTGGAATTCATCCTCTAGGTACTAGGAAACCAATTTAGAATGGGTAAAGAACAACACTGAGGGGTGACCCAACACAAGACATTATTGTAGGGGGTTTTGACTATGTTCTGGTCCTTTTTTGTGGGGAGGACCATTTGGGCATCCTCTTGTTCATACCTGAGGTGTGGACAAGCCAAAACATGATTTTTTGCAAGTGTAGTATGGACAGGGCATCATTTGCCCTATCTATAAGTAGGGTATGGACAAAGCAATATCTAGGTAGTCAAGAGGTCTAGTGGGGACAGTACAACTTTGTTTCGTCCTCAAGTTATATATGGATAGGCTAGAAATGAAATGTCCTCGTGCAAGATGCAAATTAGGCCAAAACCTAAAAATAGAAACTCGGATTCTAGCAATTTTGCCTTCCAACATTGGTTTTCAAGTGTGTTTATGATGTTTCTAATTTCCTCACTTTGGAACCAACTTTAGGAGGCTTAAAAACACTTATATGAGATTCCAAAAAGGTTTAAAAGAACTAAGGAAAATGAGGTCCCACCCGCACCAAAAGAGGGACACCCTAGCCTATTGCAGAACTCTTGGAACTTTACAACTTGACCTTCAAGGGTTGACTCAACTTATATTGCTTTCATGGAGTTGGCACACAAACGCTTGGATTTTGAAAACCAAGTTTCTTATTATTCTAACCAAAGGCTATGCATGAGGGCCACATGTAGGTTGAAGGTTCTCAATTTTCAAACCTCCACAAAAACTGAAGCAAGTATGTCATTGGTTGGTGATTGAGTTGGATATTTTCGTCTCCATTTTTCAAGGTAAATATCCTATGAGACGTAAAGTTACTTACATTCGGGTATTATAGTTTTCATAGGAAAATGAAGTTTATGCCATGTGGTATGTGTTTGTCACAGATTGTTGTAATAAATAACAAGAACAAAATAAATAATACATTGTCAAGCAAGGGGTCAATCCACTGAGACAACATTTATTCTAACTTTTAACTAAAAGACGATTAAGATTTGAAAGTAACTAAAATTGATTTTAAAAGGTTAAAACTAAAGGAAAGATTGCTTTGTAAAAACTTAGATTTGTTGTATCCACCAAGAACAATAATCATATATTAGATTAACTTGTGTTTATTCCTTTTTATCTTAATCTAGTCAACAATCTAATGTTGCTTGGTCAGAATATCAATCTATAAAAAGTACAATTACTAACTCACAAGTTATGATTAATTTTAAACCAACAGATCAGAAAAAAACTATTTCAAACCACCGATAAATAAGCACGATTTAACTTGACTTAATCTAAATTTAAATCATCAAAGCTATGATAACTCAAAATAGTTTTTACTAATCATTAGCTAAAAGTAGATCACATATAACAGTTAAAACTAGGATGGATAAAATACAAATTATCTATTCATTATCGTCTTGCTCTGGCTTCCTCGACTTCCCTAATGAATGTCTAGCCACAGATCATTGCAAAACCAAATTAAAACATAATAAGAGAAAATAAAACTAGAATAAAAGAAAAGAGAAGGAATCTGCTTGTATTGATCTTGAATGAGAATGTTGTTTTCCCTTGGTTACAATGCTTTCAAAGAAAAGAACTAAAAAGCTAACCTGAACCAAAAGAAGATATTTTTTTTTATTTTGATTTGATCTAAATTTATAGAGCTAGATTAGGGTTACTTTAAGTCGAAAACATCTGTGCAAAATCAAACAAAAGTCTATTATCATCATGTGTAAAATTATAACATAAACAGGTATCACGAATCTTGGGGCTCAATTCACGGTTGTGGTCCAAGTCTACGCCGCAGCTATAATAGGCATGCATTTGGGTCTGGATCTTTTTCTTGGGTCTCCAGTTACAGTGAGCTTTTTGTAAATATTTTTTTTCTCCTTTCTTTGACTAGGTCATGATTATTTAACCAAAATTAAGCCAAAAATCATCATTAATTTGTAAATAACAAATAACATGGATTATGAATACAATTATATCTAATTAGGGGATTTAACATGTAATTATCCTTAAAGTCTCTTTAAATAGGGCCTTAGAAATGACTTTTTAGACCCTGGTCAGTATGCTTAATAGTGTTCAAGTATAATTTCAAAACAAGTGTGCCAACTTTACAAAAAGATTAACATAAGAGCATAAAAAAATAGTCTCAAAGTTACAAGCATTCACCACAAAAGAAAAGAAAAAGAAGACAAGAAAAAGCAAACAAGTTAATGTTCAAAATCTTCACAAAAGGTCAACATAAGTAGTTTGAACACGGTTAGATCTCCAGCGGAGTCGCCACCATTCAAAATTTAAGGTATGAATAGACACCATGAAAGATGATTTTGAAAGCTGATTTTTGATTTTTCATAGTGGCTCTCATCAATGAAAAAGGTAATGGTCTACCTAAGAACTAGGTAGGGAGGTTCGGTTGTGAGACAAGGAAGGTGTTAGGCACCTTGTCTCACCGACCAAGGTGGTGGTTACCAAAGAATGGTATTATATGAGGTTGAAAACTCATTTTTTGGTATATTTAATAGTTTAAAAAAAAGGTAAAGAGTCAAAAAACAAATGAAGTATAGTTTGACCTCTAAAGAGAGCAAACAGACTCAATGAGCAAGCCATGTATAGAAATACATACTTGCTGACATTTTTTGTGGGCTTGAGGTGTAGGTGAAAATCATCATATATTTCACCATTTTGACCACCAAGTACTTGTCCTACACTTATATACTCATTAAAGAGCGTGTTTTTTTTATTTGGGTCCTAAAGACATGCTCATGGATAAAAGACATCCTTGAGAGAACCCTTACGTAAGAAATAAAGTGCTAAGAAATTAAAAGAAACTTAAGACAACTTGCATAGAGGTTGAATACTCTTAGAATTTATTGGAGGACTTGGAAGGGAGAGATGCCTTCACGTAGTAAAGACTTACTCTCTTCAACCTTATGGCCTTGATAGAAAGTAAAGAAGTTACATTTCATAGAACTTGACCTTAAAAGAAATACAAAAAAGAGATTAAATGGGGAAGGGGAAAAGCAAGTAACCTTAAATGAATAGAACAATCAGCAACTTAAGTATCCCATCCCACCTTAGTTTTTTTTTTCTTTTTCTAACTTTTCCTTATTTTAGCTCTAGGGTTCCCAAAGGAATAGGCAAAAAATTTGACAAAATTTTGGGGATTAGGTAGGTTCTTGAGATAGTATTTTGACAAAAAAAATTTACTCTAAAAACCTTTTCCCCTCTTGTCTTGAATAGGTCTCTATTTATAGTATTTTGAGAGACCTTTTGTGGCACCCCACCAAACGCTAACACAAAGCCCCATATCAGATCTCAAGGCACAAGGTGGCACCTTGAAATTTCGGCATGGATTCCTCTATTTATATTAGCATTCCAAGGTGATCAACCTGCACTTGATAGACGACATACATTATCCTACATATATACATATAAAATATAATAATAATGTACGATAAATCAGAGTACAGAAGGATAAATAAAATATAGGATTATATAAACATTCCTCACTCTAACAAAAGTCATAATGCTCAGTACAAAATCTATAATACTCTTGGACAAATCGACACCACTAGGGGGTATAGTCCCAATACTCATTAGGTGACGAACTCTAGTTGCTTATCTGAACCACTAGATGATCCTCACAAGTGTTCTATACCTGCCTCACCAAGCTCTGAATCTGAAATTAAAAAAAATAGAGAAGGAATGGTGAGTAACAATGGTTACCTAGTAGGAAAGTGAACAATTTTTGTCAATAACCTCTCTTAACATGACGAATAAACATACTGAATCATTTTAAAATATGCAAAGTTTTATAGAAGAAATTATAATTAACTGGTACATATAGTCAGAGATGAGCAACTAAACATTTTAAAATTCACATTACATCAATCAATAATACCCACTATAGTATTTTCTTTTTATACAAATCTAATTGACCAAATGAAAATATAAAACATGCATTTCATTTTATATATCAAAATAAGGCAATAAATACATAATACACAATGGTGGAGTAGTGGAATTAGAGAGTTTGGGATTCACAATTCGATCACTCCCGGTCGGGACATGATGTTTCATAATAAAGTATTAGTTCCTAATTTTGTGGCTGGTCGCTGTTTACCACACTTGCAGGACCATTTATCTGGCTCAAACTGACCGTTTGCCGTGACCTTAAGTAACGGCTCTCTTTTCGATGTATCAGAACGTTCGACTACTATAGATTGTTAGTGATCACTCACTAATCATCTTTGTCTATGCCTATCAGGTGTGCATGTGATTCCCAAATACATAATTCATTCGTATACAACCACCTTTACATTACAAGTTCACTAGTAAAGATAAAGAGGAATAAACCTAGATTCCAGTTGTGACTCCACTCTCATACGCGTCTCATACCACGTATGAGCTTGGTGATCCCTACCATACATCCCAGGATAGTACATCACTCCGGATGATATGATGCACTATCCCTTTAGGTATTCACAAACTCTTTAACAACTCACAAAATAGCTATATATATATATATATATATATTTAATTTTATTTTAAAATAGAAGAGAAATTAACAATACGAGGTTGAGAATGGATATCCAGTCTCCTACCATGCAACTGTGGCTACCCGGCCTAAAATAAATAACAGACCTTGGATCCTCTGCACCAACAAAATTTTAATAAACATGCAACCAATCATTATCCCTGGATATCCCTTCACCAACCTATACACAATACATAATGTAAAATGCAGACATCATTCATTGGTCGTATGTCTTACCCGCAGTCACGTGTCAGCTCATGAAGCCTACCATGTGTAGCATTGCTTCCACATCGCTATCCCATCTGATTATCGGCCCAGTTTGGCATGTGCATGGGGTGTGACATCCCATCTTTTCGAATGTAAAATGCATACATCACCCATCAGGTGTGATTCTGACATTTTACCGTTTCATCTCCTTTTTCTCTCTTTCTAATTTTTTGTAGTTCTCAATCTTTCAAACAAAAATATTCACTTTCTAATATTCGTCAACTCAATATGAGTTCACTGAATATTAAATCATTTTTCCAACTATAAAATTGAAAGCGCCCTCGATCCGTGGGGTGTGTAGATCCGCTTTTGATTTTTGAGATTTAGTAGTCGTACCTAGTTATTATGGTCTAGGATCCAAATATTGACTCTAAAAAATAAAACACTAATCTACAAAGAGAACAGGTCCGGGGATCACGTTACGAGGTTGGAAGGTGTTAGGCACCAACCCCGCCCGGTAAACGCCGGTCTCTACTATTTTCAAAGAAAGATTACATTGCTAAAAAACCTAAAATAAATAAATAAAAAAAGGTAAAAAAAAATTTACCTAGATGATTGCAACGATTTGGTCCCTCAGAATTGGTAGAATGGCTCCTCGTAAAATACTTCTCGTTTTGTTTCTGTTACTCGATCTGCTTCAAATCTCTATGATGAAGTACCTCCTTCTTAGATCTGAATCTTTCCTAAAATTTTTTATGAATTTTCAGGTATTTTTTGGAGAGTTTCTGAGAGTTTTTTACAAAACCTAGGGTTTGGATGATAAGTAAGGAATTGGGGCTCCAAAATCAGGGTTTGGAGAAGGTTAGGGATACTTTTTGACTTACTTTTTCTAGGATTTTCTTTTACCTGCGAAATTAGGTTGTGGAGGCTCTATATTTATAGATTTTTTAAAAGAATTAGGGTTTCATTAGGTCTCCTTTTGGATAAGATGAATTAAGGTTTTGACTTAAGTCTTATTTGATTGACTAGGTTTCTTTAGATTAAACTTTTGATTTAAGTCTTATTTGATTGACTAAGTTTCTTTAGATTAAGATTTTAATTCTTACGTACAATGAAAAAAATATATTTTTGATTTTTGAAGAACCCCCCTTAATTATATTTTAATTTTTTAAGCCCCCAAATAGAGGGGTATTTTAATAAATATCAGGGGGCTCCACTTAAATAAGTGGGCAACCATCAAAAATTTTACCTGAGGGCCTGATTGATTAATTTTCTTAGTTCAGATTTTTAAGTTAATTTTATTAAGGTTTCAATTTACATTAATTAATGTTTTATTTATTAATTTTAAATTTTTAAAATTTTTTAATTGAAAAATTACCATTTTGCCCCTAAAGAGAATTTTTGCATTTCAAGTCATTTTTCAATGTTTCGAGATGTTTTGGAATCGATTTTTTGTAAGGAAATCAATGGGATTATAGGTTTGTACCATTTATAAATTTTTTGAATGAAACGATTGTGAACCCTATGAGGGGTATTTTCGTAATTTTGTCAAATTTGGGAAAAATTGGTGAAATGATTTATTTGGTTTCACTTTGTTATTTTATGTATTCAAAAGGATTTTCCTAAGTATAAGGGGGGCTCTAAGGATGTTTTGATGTTAGGGATATTTTAATAATTTGATCATTTTTTAGTGATTTTTATCATAAAGCTTCTTTTTTGTCTGCAAAATGATGATTTCTATATTTTTGGGGTTATATTTTCCTAGCGTATCATGATTTCTATAGTTTTGTTAGTTTAAGATACCTTATTCGAATTTCTGAAACATATCTAGTAACAAATAAAAATATTGAAATATTCATCCGTCATTAGGAACCGTTACAATCGGGTTGATGAGTTGATTAATCAGGCGAGTGTGAAAATGGGATGTCTACAGATGTCTGAATTATGGAAAGTTTGAATAACGAGATAGGTGATGTAGAAAATTCATTAAATCCTATCAAAATTCTTTTTTAGAGTTCGAAAAAATTTGAGTCTCGTTTATCGGACTCTACCTAAGGTTTACAAGAACTTAAATAATACTGTTAATTCATTCTATAATTCAAAAAGTTGGAGTCTCATTTCTTAGACTTGAACTTAGATTTGTAGGCACTTCAAAAAACCTACTCATTCTATGGTTCAAAAAGTTGGAATCTCGTTTCTCGTACTCGAACTTAGGTTTGTAGACACTTCAAAAAACCTACTCATTCTCTGATTCAAAAAGTTGGAGTCTCGTTTCTCGAACTCAAACTTAGGTTTGTAGGTACTTCAAAAAATCAATTCATTTTATGATTCAAAAAGTTGGAGTCTCGTTTCGTTTGTAGGTACTTCAAAAAACCTACTCATTCTATGATTCAAAATGTTGGAGTCTCGTTTCTCGAACTCGAACTTAGGTTTGTAGGTACTTCAAAAAACCTTCTCATTCTATGATTCAAAAAGTTGGAATCTCATTTCTCGGACTCAAACTTAACTTTGTAGGTACTTCAAAAACCTACTCATTCTATGATTCAAATAGTTGGAGTCTCGTTTCTCGAACTCGAACTTAGGTTTGTAGGCACTTCAAAAAACCTACTCATTCTATGATTCAAAAAGTTGGAGTCTCGTTTCTCAGACTCGAACTTAAGTTTGTAGGTACTTCAAAAAACCTACTCATTCTATGATTCAAAAAGTTAGAGTCTCGTTTCTCGGACTTGAACTTAAGTTTGTAGGTGAAAGCTGTAGACACCCCATTTTTGCATCCGCCTGATTAATCAAGTCGTCAACCCGATCGCAAAGGTTCCCAATGATGGTTGTCTATTCCAATGCTTTATTTTGTTACCAGATATGTTTCAGAAATCTGGATGAGGTATTTCGAACTGACAAAACTTAGAAACCACGCTACGCTAGGAAAATACGACCCCAGAAACATAAAAATCATCATCTTGCAAATCAAAAGAAGCTTCACGATAAAAATCACTAAAAATGATTAAATTACCAAAATACCCCTAACATCAAAACAACCCTAGACCCTGCATTATGCTTAGGAAAACCCACTCAAACACATAAAATAACAAATCAAAACCAAGTAAACCACTTCGCCAATTTTCACAAAATTTGACAAAATTATGAAAATACCCCTTATAAAGTTCACGACCATTTCATACAAAATACTTCATAAATGAAAAAAACCAACATTCCCATTGAATTCCTTACGAAAAACTGATTCCAAAACATCCTGGAACATTGAAAAACGACTTAAAACGTAAAAAATCCTCTCCGAGGGTAAAATGGTAATTTCACAATTTTAATAATTAAAAATTTTGAAATTAATAAATAAATCATTAAATAATGTAAAGTGAAATATTAATAAAATTAATTATAAAATTTAAACCAAAAAATTGATCAATCAGACTTTCAAGAAAAATTGTTGATGGTTCGCAAGATATTTCTTTAAGGACCCCTCCATTTAAGGGTCCAAAGAATCAAAGATATAATAGAGGGGGGTTCTCCAAAGTCAATCAAGCAAGACTAAAGTCAAGATATTAAAGTTAATCAAATAAGACTAAAGTCAAAATTAAAGTCAATTAAGTAAGACTAGAGTCAAGTATTAAAGTCAATCTCATAAGACTAAAGTCAAAACCCTAAATCAAAACCCTAATCTAAACTAATCGAGTCAATCTCATAAGACTAAGGTCAAAACCCTAAATCAAAACCCTAATCTAAACTAATCAAGTCAATCTCATAAGACTAAAGTCAAAACCCTAAATTAAAACCCTAAAGACTAAGTCAAAACCCTAATTGAAACCCTAAAAGAAACCCTAATCAAACCCTAATGCTTCTAAAACTTTATAAATAGGAGCCTCTACACCCTATTTTCGTATAAAAGAAAAAATCTTAGGAAAAGTAGGTGAAGAAGCCCCCACAACCTCTCCAAAATCCTAATTTTGGAGCCTCAACTCCTTACCTAACACCCCTGCTCTGATTTTAGCCTAAAAAACACCCAGAAACCTCTAAAAAACATCCCAAAAATCCACAACAAATTCGAAGCACCCAGATCTAAGAAGGAGATACCTTATCTCGGAGATCAGAAATCAGATCCGGAGATAGAACGAAGTAAGGAAACGGTACAAGGAGCCGTTTTCACCAGATCTGAGGGAATAACACTTTTGCAGATCGAAGGTAAGTTTTTTTATTATTTTTTAATCTAGGTTTGACATTAGCGATGTAGATTTATTTGGGATAAGTAGAGACCGGCAATGGCCGGGCGGGGTTGGTGCCTAACACCTTTCAACCCCGTAACATGATCCCCGGATTCAGATTTTCTGTAGTAGATTAGTGTTTATCCATTTTAGAGTCAGTTTGGTTCCTAGACCACAATAACTAGGTGGCGACTCCCAAACCTCAAAGGTCAAAAGCGGATCCGCGAGGTGTGCGGATCCACTTTTGACCCTTGAGGTTTGGGAGTCACCACCTAGTTATTACGATATAGGAACCGAACATTGACTCTAAAAGGCAAAAGAAACTAATCTACAAAAAAGAAGAAACTAAGTTTGGGGATCACGTTACGGAGTTGGAAGGTGTTAGGCACCAACCCCACCCGACAAATGCCAGTCTCTACTAATTCCCAAATAGAATTACATTGCTAAAAAGACCTAATCAATAAAAAAATAAAAAAATACTTACCTTTTCCGAACGTAATGATTTTTTTCCCTCAGATCTGATAGAACAACTTCGTGTACAGTATACCTCGCTTCGTTCTGTCACTGGATCTGATTTCTGATCTCCAAGTTGAAGTATCTCTTTCTTAGATCTGAATTCTTCGGATTTGTTTATGAGTTTTGGAATATTTTTGAAGGGTTTCTATGTATTTTTCAAGTTAAAATCGAAGTATGGGTGTTAGGTAAGAAGTTGGAGCTTCAAAATTAGGGTTTTGGGAAGGTTGGGGAGGATTCTTGACCTACTTTTCCTAGGATTTATGATTTGATACGAAAATAGGGTGTGAGGACCTCTATTTATAGATTTTTTTAAGAGTTGATTTAGATAGCATTAATATTTGATTATAATTCTTTTAATTAGAGTTGTCTTTTGGTTAGAATTGTTTTAGGTAGAGTTGTGTTTTAATTAGAATTGTTTTAGGTGGAGTTGTATTTTAGTTAAAACTCTATTAGATAGAGTTATTATTTAATTAGAACTCTATTAAGATTTTGACTTTTGGTCTTATTTGATTGACTTTAAGATTTTGACTTTAGTCTTAATTGATTGACTTTCAATATCTTGACTTTAGTCTTGCTTAATTGACTTTAATTTTGACTTTAGTCTTACTTGATTGACTTTAAATACCTTGACTTTAGTCTTGCTTGATTGACTTTAGTTGTTTGGAGAACCCCCTCTATTATATCTTTAATTTTTTGGACAGCCAAATGGAGTGGTCCTGAAAGAAATATCTTATGAACCCTCAACAATTTTACTTGATCGATTTTTTTAATTCAAAATTTTAAATTAATTTCATTAATATTTCACTTTAATTATTTAATATTTTATTTATTAATTTCGAAAATTTTAATTATGAAAATTGTGAAATTACCGTTTTACTCCCGAAGAAGACTTTTCGCGTTTTAAGTCGATTTTCGATGTTCTAAGATGTTTTAGAAATAATTTTTCGTAAGGAATTCAATGGAAATATTGATTTGTGTCATTTATGAAGTTTTTTGTGTGAAATGATTGGGAACTTTATGAAGGGCATTTTCGTAATATTGTCGAATTCTGTGAAAATTGGCAAAATGATTTATTTAATTTCGATTTGTTGTTTTATATGTTTGAATGAGTTTTCATAATCGTAACGTAGTCTCTAGGGTTGTTTTGATGTTAGGAGTATTTTGGTAATTTGGTCAATTTTTAGTGATTTTTATCGTAAAACTTCTTTTTGTCTGAAAAATGATGATTTCTATGTTTCTGGAGTCATGCTTTCCTAGTGTAGCGTGATTTCTACAGTTTTGTCAGTTCGAGATAACTCATCCGAATTTCTGAAACATATCTGGTAACAAAATAAAGCATTGGAATAATCATCCATCATTGGGAACCGTTGCAATCGGGTTGACGAGTTGATTAATCAGGCGAGTGCAAAAATGGGGTGTCCACAGATGCCCCTCTTTGGTAGAGAGGGTTGAAGCAAACTAGATAGCAAATCTATTTTGGTAGATAGTGCGATATCCGAATGCCAAAGCTAGTGACAGTTCATTTTGCAGCCTGATTTAACAATTCGTCAAGATGTTCGGATCTTTGAGGGCAAAGCTCTCCCCGAATTAAAAGGTTGTCAAGTCATCGAGTGAGAACTCTCACTGACAGTATCAGATCCTTGAATTTTAGAAAATTCTTCTTGACCAATGCAAAAGTGCACGTGTGTGCAATAGTGTGATGATTATTGAGTAAAAATGTGTCAGGTACTAAAGATCTTCTCTCACTGACAATAATGATTCAAAATTGAGATGCACTTATGCAACAAAAACAATCATGGCAAGGTTTAACAATGTGGTAATTGGAGTCATAACATTGTAGGAACTTCATTAAATCCTATTTGAAATTCTTTTTTAGAGGTCGAAAAAATTTGAGTCTCATTTATCGGACTCGAGCCTATAGCCACACTTCTCGGGCTAAGGAACTTAAACAATCCTATTAATTCATTCTATGATTCAAAAAAGTTGGAGTCTCATTTCTTGGACTTTGGCTAAGGTTTACAGGAACTTAAACAATCCTATTAAAATTAGAGTTTCGTTTCTCGGACTCGAACTAAGGTATATAGGCACTTCAAAAAAACCTATTCATTCTATGATTCAAAAAAGTTGGAGTCTCACTTCTTAGACTTGAACCTAGGTTTGTAAGCACTTCAAAAAGCCTACTCATTCTATGATTCAAAAAGTTGAAGTCTCGTTTCTCGAACTCGAACTTAGGTTTGTAGGCACTTCAAAAAGCCTATTCATTCTATGATTCAAAAAGTTGGAGTCTCGTTTCTCGGACTCAAACTTAGGTTTGTAGGCACTTCAAAAAGCCTACTCATTCTATGATTCAAAAAGTTGGAATCATGTTTCTCGGACTCGAACTTAGGTTTGTAGGCACTTCAAAAAACCTATTCATTCTATGATTCAAAAAGTTGAAATCTCTCTTCTCGGACTCGAACTTACTAAGCCACGTTTCTCAGGCTTAGATTTATAGGAACTTAAACAATCCTATTAATTCATTCTATGATTCAAAATCGAGCTCAAAGTCTGAAAGATCAGGCCTTTATTGGCTTATCATGCATCTGGATTCGTAATTATCATTGGGCTTCGCCGGACTTTTAAGCTTTTGTATGATTTTCTTTTTATCATGTGATTAAGAACAAAAACTTTGGAATTAAATGAGCTTCAAAAATGCCCATAGTTTCAATGTTGGCTTTAACTAGGACTTGACTACGAGACTGATGGAATAGATTACGCTTGAAAAATATGGACTCTAATGTTTAATAGATAGAAGAACTGACATTCTCTTAAATTTAAGACTCTTAAGATTATCATATGTGCAATAAAGAATTGATCATTTTCTTTCGAATTTCTTTTGAAAAATGCTTGAGCTGGACTTAAAAAATCTTGATAAATATTAGAATAGAAGATCTTCCTCTTCAAAGTGGTTGATAATTCTACATATTCCATTAGCGAACACTTGAACAAGTAAACATACTTTTGAAGATCCTACAATGTTCAAGATGATTTCTGATTTTTTTGACTTCAACATTGTCTTCGTTGGATGTGAGCTCTTGACTGAAAAACGAATATTGTGACTTGAATGGTTCTGCATTTTCTAGTTTCTGCACAAGCTTCCTTTTGAATTTTTCTTCTTGATGGGACCTTTCCTCCCGTTTGATGAAGTCCTAATTTTTGCCTAGATCGCCTCTTTAGGTTTTCAATCTAGCGGGCCTTATTTTTCTTTTTCTGATGATGCCTTGATTTTTGCCTAAGTCGTCTTTTCAGGTTTTCAACCTAGCAGGCTTTCTTTTTTATGGTTATGCCCTAAATTTTGCCTAAATCACCTTTTCGGGTTTTCGACTTAGCGGGCTTCTCTTTTTTTTTCTTGATGATCTTGTATAACCAACTCGACAACTTCTCAGTTCCCTGCACCTTAACCGAGTCAATTAGCATTCAGGAGGACTTAATAGGTAGACTTAGGATATGATTTAGAAAGAAAAGATATAAGGCTCAACTTCCCAAAATGCCCCTAATTTGATATTCTCTCTTTTCTGTTAATTTTTTTGATTTTTTTTCTAAATGCCCCTAGTTTGGCATTCTTTTCTTTTTATCAATTCTTTTGATTCTTTTTTCTAATGCCCCTAGTTTGATATTCTTTTCTTTTAAACCTTTCAATAGGAAATTTTCCTTTTAGATGACAAGAGAATACACATATTCTTTGCATGACCGGGCCTGAAGTAATTTCTCAGGTTGCCTACGTACCCCAAATATTTCTTTTCTCTTTTGGGATCAGGTCAAAATGTAGTTCATACCTAGACTTCTCTCCCAAGGTTGGTTGGTATGGTTTAAAAAGAAGAGGCTATTGATTTTTTTCAGAGGCTGCAAGGGGCTTAAAGAAGGTTATCTTTTCCTTGGTAAGACAGGAAAATAGTTCGACCAAAGAAGGCCTCC
Organism: Akebia trifoliata; assembly: GCF_017979445.1. Lineage (NCBI taxonomy): Eukaryota > Viridiplantae > Streptophyta > Magnoliopsida > Ranunculales > Lardizabalaceae > Akebia > Akebia trifoliata. The sequence goes on along the minus strand of NC_141385.1, from coordinate 38,997,099 downwards.
TTTGGTGAAGTGCTAATTGATTTGGTTAAAGTTCTAGGAACTTGATATCTTAATTACTCTATCGAGGAAGGTCTTCTTTTGAAAATGAGTAATCTTCAATCTTCGTCTGAAAAAGAATAATCTTCAGTCTTTTTTTTATAAAAAAAAATCTTCAGTCTTCTTTTACAAAATTGAGTGTGATTGACTTCTTTGTATTTGACGTTGACTCGTTCAACCCTTTCCAAATTTAGAAAAAAATCTTATATTCTTTTGCGAATGAGAACTCTTCTTTCTTAAGTGAAAAACATGATGAATCCCTTCTTATGGATCTTAATACCTTTGTCGATAGTTTCAACTACATCATTCTTGACTGATAATCTTTGATTTTGAAGTTCATCACCAACTTTAGAACTTGATCTATTTTGGTGCAATCTATCAATATATCATCATGAGACCAAGTAGGAATGTTGTTGAATTTCTCAAGTAAGTTTATAATTCTCTCATATTCCCTTGGGGATAATGTAGTACCAATTTGCACTTCTTGAGTATACTCTTTAATTCCAATATTTATCAAGTTTGATTAGTGAGTTCTGATGCATTCTTCATGTTTTGATATTATGCTTAAATCATTATTATACGCATGATAATCAGAAGTTTCTTTATTTTATTGGAATTAAAAAACATAAACTAACAAACTCGTCGAAGACTCGAGAGTTGAAGAAAAAGTAAAGTAATTGAAACAACTAACTGGATTTAGAGACTGACGAAAACTAGATTGAAACTCAAAGAAAACTTAGGGACAATTATCTACAAAGCGAGAAGGTCCTTCTGGGTGGATGGACTACTTGGACTTGACATTGGTATTTTGACTAGACGACTCTTTTGACGGACCCAAGATTAACCATCGATTCTAAAGGTTTGTCTCTTAACCACATGATTAAAATTTTGATATAAATTAGCCCTCTGGTGGGAAATATCGAATCCAAATGCACTATAAGTCTATATTAACCAAGAAAGTGAGAAAGGTTAGATGCGGGTCTACCCCTGATTGGGATTGAACATTTGATTAGACAAATTAATTTAATCCTAAGATCGAATCTTTCTATACAAAGTGGTCTGGATCTTTAAAAGTGAAACCAATTAGTCCAACTGATTTGGTATTGATCAATTTGATCCATTTGTCAATTGGGCCAACTAGTTTAATTAGTTCAACTTAATTAGTACATTTCACCAATTGGGTTGGATCGATATTACGGATTTTGTTTGATTATTCTGGATCGGTCCGCCCACTTACCTGTTGGTTGGATTGAATAAAGCAACCTGGGAACACCCATAGTCAGTTCAGGTCGTGACCTATAGGAAGGCTCCTAGACTCTAGGTTTACTACGTACAATGTAATTTATCTGGCCACCCTTGCCCAAATACACCTATATACCTCTCGATACATGGTGACTTGGTTTGATATACAGTATAAGTGATAATCTAAAACATCAACTCACTTCTCTGAAGTCAAAAACAACCAGTTTGATCTCCAGTTGAGAGGTGGCGCACAATGCTGAGCAAGGGCCCACTTAAATACCTTTCGTCTAGAATAGACGTAGTCTATCCCCCTCGTACAATAGGGTACAGCCGGATAAGATCTCGCTTAGGCACTGGTTTGACCAAGAAGTGCAATTGATATACTTAGATTATCTTTTACATACCTATGGGTACGAGTCAAGAGTTGTAGCTTTCATAAATGGTTTGGCATCCCACGAGGGGACCGACCACGTACTAGTACTACGTTGGCAATCGGGACATGTGACTGTGTGGCTCACAATAGGTCAAAGGCTCAGGTCGCTCAAGCCTGGGTGCATCAATATATCTCTCAGAATCACCTGATCAGACGGTACTGATGCCCCAGTTTGATATACCCTAAGGTACGTGACTGGAGTTGTGATTTTCATGAATGACGTCGTATTTCCGAAGAGATCGGGCCACGCACTAGAGCCACGTTGGCTATATAGGACGTGTAAGTGTGCAAAACAGTAAACGTGCATGTGGTGTGTGTAAAATAGGGTGAGGTGTGCCCAGGGCTTTTTCAAATAAGTAGGCCCATAAGCCAGATCAAACCATTAAAATATGGATATTAGAAAATGTGATCATACAACATAAATATCCAAAGCATTAAAATCAAGATTAAAGCATGCACATCAAAATATATATGAATCAAAATCATGGCAAATCAATTAATGATCATGGCATTTTTATAATTTTTAAGGTCCAATCAATGATCACTTTTGGGTGATCCAAAATAAATTGAGATTCCAATAGATGTTACATTGATGATAGAATGATAATTGTTGAGATGAGAAGCGATGAACCCCTTTTTTTTTTTAAATTATAAAAACAAACTAGAAACACAACCCAAAAGAAAATCAAAGAGAAAGATCCTAGTGCCAAATGAGCTTGCTCTCAGGAACATTAACTGTGTTAACACTAGATAAATTTGGATTTTCTGTGAATTAGAAAAATACAATCTGAACTTGCATCGATGATATCTAAAGCTCCTGATAATGAAATTGAGTGAATTCAGATCCTAAATTCATCTACTTGATGGGATATACATTTTATTAATAGGTGCCCAGACATAATTCTGAATAGAATATTCTGTAAAAATGTTTTAACATTGCTGTCCCAATCTTCATTCAGTAGAAATTCCAGATTTACATATTAAACTTACATCGATGATATCCAAGGCTCCTGATAAGGAAATCGAGCGAATTCAGATTCTAAATTAATCTACTCGATGGGATCTACATTTTATTAAAGGTTCCCAGACTTAATTCTTACTAGAATATTCTGTAAAAACGTTTTAACATTATTGTTCTAATCTTAATTCAGCAGAAATTCCAGATTTACAGATTAAACTTGCATCGATGATATCAAAGGCTCTCAATAACGAAATTGAGTGAATTCAAGTTCTAAATTAATCTACTCGATAAGATCTACGTTTTATTAATAGGTGCCTAGACATAATTCTTATTAGAACATTCTATAAAAACCTTTTAACGTCAATGTCCCAATCTTCATTCAGCAATAATTCCAGATTTACATATTGAACTTTCATCAATGATATCTTAGGCTCCCGATAGCGAAATCGAGTGAATTCAAGTTCTAAATTAATCTACTTGATGGGATCTACATTTTATTAAAGGTGTCCAGACTTAATTCTTACTAAAATATTCTGTAAAAATATTTTAACATTGCCATCCCAACCTTCATCATTCCATCCTTTTCATATGTCAATTTGAATCTCTCATTATTTAGGGGTCATCAAAAAAGTAATCCTTAATTGGACAAAAATACAATACCAAAAATTATCCACAATCTAGTCACAAAAATAAATAAATAAATAAATAAATAAATAAAATAAGTCAAACTAAATATAAAAAAATTAGGTCATCCTGGCAATGCTCCCATACTAGGGGTTTTTCAAGTCTGATCCTCAATAGTCCCCAGTGGAGTCGCCAATGAAAGCGCCCTCGATCCGCGGGGTGTGCGGATCCGCTTTTGACCCTTGAGGTTTGGGAGTCGCCACCTAGTTATTACGGTATAGGAACCGAACATTGACTCTAAAAGGCAAAAGAAACTAATCTACAAAAAATAAAAAACTAAGTTCGGAGATCGCGTTACGGAATTGGAAGGTGTTAGGCACCAACCCCGTCCGACAAACGTCGGTCTCTACTAATTCTCAAATAAAACTACATTGCTAAAAAGACCTAATCAATAAAAAAATACTTACCTTTTTCGAACGCAATGATTTTTTTTCCCTCAGATCTGATAGAACAACTTCTTGTACAGTATTCCTCGCTTCGTTCTGTCACCGGATCTGATTTCTGATCTCCAAGTTGAAGTATCTTTTTCTTAGATCTGAATTCTTCGGATTTGTTTATGGGTTTTGGGATGTTTTTGAAGGGTTTCTAGGTATTTTTCTAACTAAAATCGAAGTATGGGTGTTAGGTAAGAAGTTGGAGCTTCAAAATTAGGGTTTTGGGAAGGTTGGGGAGGCTTCTTGACCTACTTTTCCTAGGTTTTATGATTTGATACGAAAATAGGGTGTGAGGACCTCTATATATAGTTTTTTTAATAGTTGATTTTGATAGCATTAGTGTTTGATTATAATTCTTTTAATTAGAGTTGTGTTTTGGTTAAAATTGTTTTAGGTAGAGTTATGTTTTAATTAGAATTGTTTTAGGTGGAGTTGTGTTTTAGCTAGAACTCTATTAGATAGAGTTATTATTTAATTAGAACTCTATTAGGATTTTAACTTTTGGTCTTATTTGATTGACTTTAAGATTTTGACTTTAGTCTTAATTGATTGACTTTCAATATCTTGACTTTAGTCTTGCTTAATTGACTTTAATTTTGACTTTAGTCTTTCTTGATTGACTTTAAATACCTTGATTTTAGTCTTGCTTGATTGACTTTAGTTGTTTGGAGAACCCCCTCTATTATATCTTTAATTCTTTGGACCCCCAAATGGAGGGGTCCTTAAGGAAATATCTTACGAACCCTCAACAATTTTACTTGAGAGTCCAATTGATCAATTTTTTTAATTCAAAATTTTAAATTAATTTCATTAATGTTTCACTTTAATTATTTAATATTTTATTTATTAATTTTAAAATTTTTAATTATGAAAATTGTGAAATTACCGTTTTACCCCCGAAGAGGACTTTTCGCATTTTAAGTCAGTTTTCAATGTTCTAGGATGGTTTAGAAATAATTTTTCGTAAGGAATTCAATGGAAATATTGGTTTGTGTCATTTATGAAGTTTTTTGTGTGAAATGATTGTGAATTTTATGAAGGGCATTTTCATAATATTGTCGAATTCTGTGAAAATTGGTGAAATGATTTATTTGATTTCGATTTGTTGTTTTATGTGTTTGAATGAGTTTTCATAATCGTAACGTAGTCTCTAGGGTTGTTTTGATGTTAGGGGTATTTTGGTAATTTGATCAATTTTTAGTGATTTTTATAGTGAAACTTCTTTTTATCTGAAAAATGATGATTTCTATGTTTCTGGAGTCATTCTTTTGAGAAATGCTTAAGCTGAACTTAAAATCTTGATTATTATTAGAATAGAAGATCTTTCTTTTCAAAGTGGTAGATAGTTCTACATTTTCCTTTGGTGAACACTTGAACAAGTAAACATACTCTTAAATATCCTACAATGTTCAAGATGACTTCTGAGTTTCTTCAACTTCAACACTATCTTCATCAAATGTGAGCTTTCAGCTGAAAATGAATGTTGTGACTTGAATAATTTTCTACATCCTCTAGTAAACTTCTTTCTAGATTTTTCTTCTTGATGGGGCATTTTCTCCCATTTGATGATGTCCTAATTTTTGCCTAGATCGTCTCTTCAGGTTTTCAATCTAGCGGGCTTTGTTTTTCTTCTTTTGATAATGCCTTAATTTTTACCTAGTCGCCTTTTCAGGTTTTCAACCTGGCAAGCATTATTTTTTTATGGTTATGTCCTAACTTTTGCCTAAGTCGCCCTTTCGAATGTTCGACTTAACAGGCTTTTTTTCTTCTTGATGATCTTGAATATTCAACTCAACAACTTCTTAGTTCCTTGGACCTTAACTGAGTCAATTAGCATTCAGGAGGACTTAATAGGTGGGCTTAGGACATGGTTTAGAAAAAAAAAAGGTATAAGGCTCAACTTTTTAAAATTCCCCTAGTTTGATATTCCCTCTTTTCTGTCAATTATTTTGATTCTCCTTTTTTCTAAATGCCCCTAGTTTGGCATTCTTTTCTTTTTATTAATTCTTTTGATTCTTTTCTAATGCCCCTAGTTTGACATTATTTTCTTTCTAACCTTTCTATAGGGGATTTTCCTTTTGGATGACACATTTCTTTTGAGTGACTTCTCAAATTGCCTACGTACCCCAAATCTTTCTTTTCTCTTTTAGGATCAAGTCAAAACATAGTTCATACTAGACTTCCCTCCCAAGGTTGATTGGTATGATTTAGAAAGAAGAGACTTTTTTAGAGGCTACAAGTGGCTAACGAAGATTATCTTTTCTTGGTAAGATAGGAAAAATGTTCGACCAAAGAAGGCCTCCTTTGGATAAATGCTACTTGATTTGGTCAAAGTTTAGGAAACTCAATGTCTTGATTGTTCTATCGAGTAAAGTCTTCTTCTATGAAATTGAGAATGAGTAATCTTCAGTCTTCTTCTGAGAAGAAGTAATCTTCAATCTTTTTCTTAGAAGAAGTAATCTTCAGTCTTCTTTTGAGAATGAGTAATCTTTAGTTTTCTTTTGAGATGGAATAATCTATGAAATTGAATGTGATTGAGTTACTTTTATTTGACATTGACTCGTTCAATCCTTTTCAAACTTCGAAGAAGATCTTATATTCTTTTGTGAATGAGAACTCTTCTCCCTCTAGTAAAAACATGATGGATCCCTTCTTGTGGATCTTATACTTTTATCGATGGTTTCAACTACATCATTCTTAACCAATAATCTTTGATTTTGAAGTTCACCATCGATTTTATGCCTTAATCTATTTTGGTGCAATCTATCAATATATCATCAAAGACCATGTAGAAATGTTGTTGAATTTCTCAAGTAAGTTTATTATTCTCTCATATTTTCCTGAGGATAATATAGTACTCATTTGCACTTTTTGAGTATATTCTTTAATTCCAATATTTATCAAATTTGATCAGGGAGCTTTGAAGCATTCCTCATGTCAAATTTTATGTTCACATCATTATTGCACGTATGATAATCGAAAGCTTCTTTATTTTATTGGAATAAAAAAGACATCGACTGACAAACCTGACTAAAAGATAAAAATTAATAAATCCTAACATAAAAGAATTAATCGACTGAATTTAAAGATTGACACAACTAACGCTTAAAAGAAAAATCAAAATGGGGACATGATTCTGAATGAGAGGACATAATGCTAGGGTCTATGCCACTTTAGATATCTTCATAATGGATGATTCGAGCTCATCCACTTTTGTCACATTTTCATGTTCTGATTCAAGCCTATCTGATACTAAAAACCCTATTTCTTCAATATTTTCTCTACTTTTCAATTCTGACATTGCCTCAGGGTATATGGATTCATTCTTGCATGGTGATGATGTACTATTAAAAGCAATCGAGTGAATGAAGGAAATCGGATTAATGGATTCAGGTTTACTTATGGATATTAGGTTCAAAGTAAGAGGGGGTTGATTTTGAAATGTAGGTAAAGGGTTAGTTTTAATATTTGGCGCAGTAGGAGTGGGTATGGTGATCTTTTCTTGCTCAATAAGGTCTTGAATAGCATGACGGAGACTAAGGCATCTATCAAGAACATGACCGGACATCTGATGGAATTCATAGAATTGCCCACTGTCCATGTTTAGAGGAAAATGATTGGGCAAAGGCTTAGGTTGTAATGGTGTTAGTAATCCCATTTTCATCAACTTTTGACAGGCAATACTAAGGGACATTCCAAGATTGACGAATTGTCTCCTAGGCTTGGCTTGTAAGAGCTGAGTGACTTGAGGAGTTAGTATGAAAGAGGTGTTGGCTACTTGTAAGGAATTGACACTGGATTTGAAATGTTTGGGTTTCGACTCAGACGAGTCACCAAAAAGTCTCAAAAAGTAGGCATCCTCAACTTGATTTCCAGCCTCAATGAGGGATTGAAAAGTGGGAAGGTACTGAGGGATCAAGTACTTGGCATAATTTGGAGTGAGATTTATGAGGATGATCTTGACTTGTTCCTTCTCCTAAGGTTGATCCCACAATTGAGCTACTTTAGCTCTCCATCGAGCAATGAACTCAATGAAAGTTTTCCCGGACTTCTGTTTAGTAGTTTCTAGATCTCTTCTTGTAAGTTCAATATCCGTGTTGAATAAATATCGACCAATAAACTCCTTCATCAATTCATGCCATGTCTTACTCAAGATGAATCTAATGACATTAGCCAGCGTAAGGCAGGACCTGTAAGGGTTCTTTAAAAAAGTTGTGCCATCTGTTATTCACTCAAACCCTGAGATTGCATAATGCCGACATATACTTTTAAGTGAGTCCTAGGACATCCCATCCCATCAAACTTCTCTATGTCTGGCATTGTAAATTTCTCTGGTAGACGGATCACGGGAAATAACATCATTACCCCTAATCCAAGAGTAAGATCATTGAGGTCTTTGCTATTCTTCAAAGCAATTTTGACCTGAATTATTCGATGAGCTAAGACAAGGTCGACGTGTAATTGATCATCTTTTTTATTTTTGACGAGGTCAAACACATCCTGAGGATCTATAGCTTTATCTTTTTTTCTTTTCAGTCTTTAGGACTTCAAATTGTATCTGAACAGAAGTGATAATTTGTGCTTGAAAAGATTCTAAAATCTGACGAAGCGTTGCTTCATCCATGGTACTTGTTTTTTCTTGTGGCAAAGACTGACTACTTGACAAAGGTACTCTAGAAAGATAATTTTTTTCACGGACTCAAAGTGGTACAGATGGAGGTTTAGAACCTTTGGGACCAATTATCACCTGAGTTGAAGTACACCAAGATTAACCATTGATTATGAAGTTTTGATTCTTAACCACATGATTAAAATTTTGAGATTAGCCTAAGTCCGGTGGGAAACATTGAATCCAATTGCACCATAAGTCTATAGTGACCAAGAAAGTGAGAAAGGTTAGTCACGGGTCTACCCTTGATTGGGATAGAACCTTTGATTAGACAAATTAATTTGACATTAAGATCGAATTTTTTTTGTATAAAATAGTCTGAATTTTTTAAAGTAAAACTAATTGGTCCAACAGGTTTGGTGTAGATCAGTTTGATCCATTTGTCAATTGGGCTAATTGATTTACATTTCACACATTGGGTCGGACCGATATTGCGGGTTTAATTTGAAGGTCTGGATCGATCCACCCATTTACCTGTTGATTGGATTGAATAGAGCAACCCGGGAACACCTATTGTCAGTTCGGGTCGTGACCTATAGGAAGGCTCCTAGACTCTAGGTTTATTACGTGTAATGCAATTTATTTACCCACCCTTGCCTAAGTACATCTATATACCTCTCGAGTGTACTCAATCAAACGGTACATGGTGACTTGGTTTGATATAGCGTAGGTATTCAAAGTGATAATCTAAGACTCCAACCCAAATCTCTAAAGTTAAAAACAATCAGTTTAATCCCCAATAGAGAAGTGGTGCACGATGCTGGGCAAGGGTACTCTTAAGTCACTTCTCGTCTAGAATAGACGTAGCCTATCCCCCTTGTATTGTAGTACATCAGGGCAGGATCTCGCTTAGGTACTGATTTTAACCAAGAAGTGCAGTTAGTGAACTTAAATTAACTTTGATATACCATATAGGTACGAGTCTAGGGTTGGTGATCGAAACATGTGACTTTGCGGTTTATAATAGGACAAAGGCTCAGGTCGCTCCAACGTGGGTGCATCGATATACCTTTCAGTGTCACATGATCAAACAATACTGATGCCCCAGTTTTATATACCTTACGGTACGTGATTGGAATTGTAGTTTTCATGAATGACGTTGCATCTCCGAAGAGACCAAGCCACGCACTAGTGCCACGTTGGTTATAAGGGACATGCAAGTAGGGGTGTCAATGGATAGTCGAAATCCGAATTCGAATTCGAAAAATTGGATATTATCCAAAAATTTTGGATATCGGATTCGGATTCGGATGTGATTTTAACATTCGAATGAATTTCGGATACGAATTCGGATGTTATGATATCCGATTCGATAATATCCGCTCCGATTAAAAAAACATCTGTTTCGTATTCATGTTACACAACAAAAGTTATTTATATACATATATGCTCTCGTGTATTCGAGTTTCACAACGAAATGGAACTCGAAATATTATCTTCTCTAATCTCTCATCCATAAACTCAGAACCAACAACCGTTTCTAACTACCGTGGGTTTCTACTATGAAAACTCCCACAGTCACCCTCTTCTCCGGTCGACGAACATCGAGATAGGTATTTCATCTATCTCTCTCTTTCTCTCTCTCTCACTCTCTCTCAAAGTAAATCTAAAACCCACTTTTTTTCAATCGTACGAGTTCCATAACCGCCATCGTCTCCGGTCGGCAAGCATTAGGTAGTTTATTCATCTCTCTCTCTCTCTCTCTCACGGTAAAACCCTATATTTTATTCAAATTTTTCATAAATTTTTTTCAAAAATCAAAGTTTATTTGATTTTAAAACCATTTTTTTAAAAAAATCAAAGCTTATTTGATTTTAAGACTGAAATACGTTGAAGATTAAAACTTCTGAAGTTGAAAAAATTAGGAAAATCAAATTTTTTTACATCGAATTAGGATTTTTATCGAATCGGATATTATCGGATATTCGATATATTTTTCGAATTCAAATTCGAATTCGAATTCGAATATCAATATTTTTTTTCGGATTCGAATTCGGATATAGCACTATCCGATCGGATGGGTATCCGTTAACAGCCCTACATGCAAACGTGCAATGCAATAAAATAAGCGTACTAGTGGTGTGTGCCAAATAGGGTGGGGTATGCCCGAGACAATTTTAAGATTAATGGTCCCGTGGGCCATATCAGATTATCACAATATGGATTTCAAATATTAAACAAAATAAAAACAACATCCATAATATTCAATTCAAGATCAAAGTATGCACATCATAGAGATATATCAGATCATGGCATATTAGATGAGCAATTACAGAATATTCAATCACATTTAACATTGAAACCGGCATAAAATGAATCAAAACAATTTTTTTATTTTATCTTTATGATCCAATCAAAGATCATTTTGGGCGACCTTAAACAAGTTGAGATTTCAAAGAATATATTAAGTTAAGAATGGAATAACAATTATCGATATAATAAATTATAGTCATTCTTAAAACAAAATATTTTTTATTATTTCTTTTAAGAAAATAAATTGATTTTTATTTTGCCAAGAAACACCAAAAACTTTCTCTCTTATTTGAAGAAATTGATTTTTTTTAACTAAAAAGAACTCCTTTTTTTTTGTATATGTTGCTGCCAGCAACACACAACAGCAAGAGCACAACAATAACAATAGAACACAATAGTAACACACAATAGCAACAACAACACACAATAGCAACAACAACACACAACAGCAACACACAACAGCAACAACAACACATAGCAGTAACATTCAGAAAAACTGAATTCTGTTTTATAAAAAAAACTTTTTTTTAAGGAAATAAAGAAAAACTGAATTCAATTTTTTTTTTAAATTATTCATTTTTTTAAAAGAAAAACCAAATATTGTTTAAAATAAAAAATTTTGAAACAAAGAGAAAAATCAAAATTTTTTTCTTTTAACATTTTTTTTAATTTAAAAAAAAAATTACTATCAAAGATCAATGCATGTACCCTAAAAAAATTTAAATAAGTAAAAAAAATAAAAAATAAAAATAAAAATAAATAAATAAAAAGTTTTTTTATTTAAAAAAAAAAATCTTTATGATCTAACAACTCTCATTCCATTTTACCTCATTATTTTTCTTTAAACCATTAAATTATTTGGGAGCCTCCCAAATCGACCTTTAATTAGGACTACAAAAAAAAATATCCAAGAATATGATCTCCAAACTTTTATAGCCAATTCAACATCATCTCATCCTCACTTCATATGTCAATTTTAATATTTCATTGTTTAGGATCATCCCAAATGATCCTAAATTGACTCATAGAAAGTGATACTCCAAAATAACATACTCAAAATAAATCGAAATAGTGCCAAGAGAAGATAATACAACCCAAAAAATAAATGAATAAGATAAACAAAATATAAAAAAATATAAAAAAATAAAAAAAGGTTCTACTTAGCAATGTATCAATGTTTGGAATCTGTAGATACGTGGATTTCGTCATTACGACGACTGCCTCTAATGAGGATTGGAGTCGCCACCATTCATTTCATAAATAGGTGTGAATGGTCAGTCGATGTACATTTTTCGAAAAAAATGACATTTTTGGCACGTAGTGACTCGCGACGAATAAAAACTAATCAAACTTTTAGATTCGGGATAAACGACTCGGTTGGAGAAAAGGGAAAGTGTTAGGCACCCTTTTCTCCTCGTCAAGTGGCAGTAACCTCAACTCAACTCGATCATTTTAATTAAAATAAATGAAAAATAAAATGCCACGTGTTGTGTGTTTGTACCCTAAATAGGGATTTAGTTTCAGCTCGATTATAGGATCATCTCATTGAAGGAGATGATCTTAATAGACATGAGCCTTAAGGACCATTCATCCTAAGTCCATTTAAAAGAAAATGAAGAGAAGAGGGGACAATAAAAAAGGGAAGTGGAGAGGGTAGAAAGAGAGGGGGGAGTATTTTATTGCACCCACCTTGATGCTTTTCCTTTTCTTCCCTTTCTTTTCTTCTTCTTCTTCTTCTTCAATGTCTTCTTGGGTCCTTTTGGAATATGAGAGCTTATGTCCCCTTTTTTAGAAGGTTAGTATGAGAGTAGAGTGATTTTTGTGAGACATGGTAAGAGATTTTTTGTAGTGAAAGTTGAGGGCCTTTTTGGAAAGAGAATGAGGGGTATTTATAGATGTTTGAGGATGGTTTGAGGGATATAATGGGGTAAAGTGGGGGAGAGTAGTGAATGGCATATGTTTTAAAGGTGGGGAGTATGAAATTAGGGATTGGGAGAAAGGTAATTATGTAATGAGGGTAAATGGATTGTGTTTTGATCCAAATGGTTTGGATTGTGTTTTGATTCATCCCAAACCATTTGGGTGGAGTGTTTGGTGAGGTGAGATGATAGGTGTTTAAGAGGGTGGTTGATTGATTGAGTGGTGTTTGGTTTAAGAGAATGGAAAGTGTAAGAGGGTGGTTGGGAGGGTGAGGGAGATGCTGACATGTGGCAAGATGTGTGGAGGTTAGGGGTTTAAATTTAATTGATGGGAGAGATTGAGTGTTTGATTTGAGAGGATGGGTGTAGGTTTAGATTGTAGAGATGGGTTTATAGGAAATGATGATGGTAGACTAGGGGAAGGTATGATGATGATAGGTTATGGGAGATGTGGGTTTATGTGTTTGATTTGAGAGAGTAAGGGTTAAGGAATTATGAGAGTAGGTTAGGGGAAAATGTGGGTTGATGTGATTTTTTAAAGAAAAAGTGATGTGGGTAGTTAATTTTTTAAAGAAAGGTGATGGGGTAGGTGATTTGATGAGGGAGGTGAAAGGGGGTGATGACATGTGTCACCTTTTGATGATAAAAGAGTGATTGGTTGATATGGGTTGTGCTTTATGGGTTAGAGTTGTGGGTTAGATGTGAATTGGATATGGGTTTGGGCTTAGGGGCATTGGGCTTGGGTTATGAAATGATTTTGGGTTTTAGGAATTGGTTGGGGGTTATCTTGGAATGGGTTTTGAGGGAGTAGGTTTGTTTTAGATTTTAGGTGATGTGGGATTGAGTTAAAGTTAAGGGGGAGGTGAGAAAAGTATTTTGAGTGTTGAGGGTTTGCAAGCTTTAGGTAGGCTTAGGGTAATTGGATTCGGGAGCGGAGCGGTGAAGGTAGAGGAAGTGATAGGTGTCCCAAGTCTCATATTTTAGTTTTATTCATTTTTTTGAGATTTTGAAATTATTGAATTAATCAAAATGCCACGTGTTGGCAAATCGGGGCTTTTTAGGCCCGTCAGAGAATTTTATTGAAAATCGAGTTTTTATGGATGCAAGAGCGGAACGATAAAGGTTGGGAACGTGTAGGGTAGGTTAAATCTCTTTGATGGGCCCACTAAACCATTAGAAGGTCTCAGGGGCCTCAATTCGATCAAAATGCCATATTTCGATTGATTTGGACCTTTGAGGCCCCTTGGCAATTTTTATTTAAAAATCTGTATTTTTGAGCTCTTTCAAGTGGACACCTGTTCAAATTGGGGTGTCTACAGCTGCCCTTCTTTGCAGGAATTACATGTAAATAATTACAAAGAATAGACTAAACCCCTATTTGTACGGGCCAGAAAAATTTTGTAAAAACATGACTTCAGATTACCGATTGAATTGATGAATTTTGTGAAAAATGGCGCCTCAAACACGGGGTCAAACAGAGTTTTGCCTTATTAATTCCTTGATCTCGATGGCACGGAGCTCTTGTGAGATCTTGAATTTGATGAAAATTTGATGAGTTTTGAAATCTGACTATTTCTTTGATCGTGTTTTGACAAATCGGAGTTGAGTGCAACTCAAAAGGTTTTTAAAGTTCTTTTGATGATTTTTTTTAAATCCCCTCTTAATTGCCTTCTTTTGTTGATCTTGCTCTATTTTTATCATAAGTTAACCCTCTAAATTCATGCATTGTCCCTTGTAATGACACATTTGATCCTTTCAACGGTACAAGCACTGAGGTTGTTAGTAGTTGCCACAAATCTAAGAGAAAGTTTTGCAGTTGGAACCAAATCGACCAAGATCTGGAATGCGATAGTTAGTAGAGATCCACCAGACCCAACTTCAGTAACTCTACCTCTATTTACTGTTAGCCCATTGGGGAGTATAGCAAAACCAAGGGAAATGAGTGCTACATAGTCTGGGTCTCCCCCATTTAAATCCACGTTCATTGCAACAATATCACCAGGAGCATAGATTACAAAAGAGCCCGTTGCATCGGTGCTACTCTCTTATAATATCAACATGTTGTTCTGGTTGGGATTTGGAGTATTACATCGCAGTAGAGAGACACAGTTACCAAGATCTCTGCCATTAGCAATATATATTATTTCTTGAACACCGCCATTAGAAAGAATGTCCCACTCACTTCTAAAGTTTTCATCGCGAAGGAAATTGAAAACTCTCTTTGGTGGGACTGGAAGCCAGAAGGAGGTAGCTGCACTTGACACAATACCAAGAGGCCTGTCCAGATCATCTATGATTTTTCTAATCATGACCCTTACATTTTTAGCGCCACTTCCCGATAATGTTGTCCATGTGTGAGTGGTAGAAGTACTCACACCAGAGTAAAAACTCATCACCATTCTCTCAGCCAACTTCAACATACACTTTCGTCCTTATTGACTTGTGATCACACCAACATCTCCAGTCGGCATGTTACTAGCCATAACACTTGCAAGGCATTCCCACTGTCGATCTAGGGTGTCAACCCAACGTTTTGCACCAAACCCAAGGCTGGAGTTAACCAGTGTTCTTTATATACTATGAACTGCTTTGTCATCCACTTCTACATGTTCGACTCATATGACCTTGGAGTAACCATTTGGCATTTCTTGGATTATACAACCAAATGGCCTTCTTCGACATCTCAATATCGGGCTAGGACGTAAATGGTCCAAGACACATCGATAACCACCCAAATTCCCTGGGAGTGTTATTTACAATACCTTATAAAGAAACTCTCTCAGGTCGGAACAAGAGGTGAAAAGATTTGGAATTCTACTGTCATTACTTGAAGGACTCCATTGTAGTTTCCTACTACGCCTGTTGATAAGACTTTGAGAGTCATTGCCTTTGAAACAATGCTAGAAAACACAGTGGACCACTGATTCATATCCATAAGGATCTCAACAAGGTTAATATGATTCATGATTACAATGGTACTTTCTTGTGAAGCTTCTGTTTTCAATCTAAATGGTTTTGGCCTTATTTCCCTCGAAAATGTTTGCATGTACTCATCTTCACTTAGAATCTCATAAGCATGATCAACGTTATGCACCCACAATGGTTCTCCTAGTTGGGCCATTCTTATAAGCTCTTCCATTGCTGCAACTGCAAGTTTGATGATCAATGGTTTATCTGCCTCAGTAGGCCTGGAGAGTGATCTTAGGAGAGGCTTGCTCAGGATCCTTATTTTCATACTTTTGCGTCTTACCTGGTGAGTCGTAACGCTTCAGATGCTGAGGTGGTGATGGTGGGGGCAAGCTGCCTGAATTCATGCCTTGGAAGAGAGATTTGATCGAGATTTGTGATTGGCACCATATATTTTTGTATTTTCTTTTTGTAATGTGAAAAGAAAATAGGTTTTTTACATACTTGGCCTCAGGTGTATCTATTACTTTGAAAGCATGAAGTTTTGAACCAGTCCTAGATTTTTCATCACCGGCCAAAATAGTAGTTTTGAAAATGTTTGAATTTTTGTGATTTGTCTTTGTCTAATAAATATTGAAGATGTAGAATATGAACACTTTGAAAAACCTTTGTTACTTCGATGATTTATGTGCTTTTACCAACTATTGAGGATATAGATGTCAGTAGCTGTTTTGCTCTTTTTAGAGCCATCCTCAGTGTCCCAGTACTGGGTGAAAATCGATTGGGCGTGCGATTTGAGATTTCGAAAAAATTTTGTCGTTCACAGTTTATACTCATGCAGACCAGGAGTTAATAATTTTTTTTTTAATTTTTTTAATTTAATTTAATTTTATTTTATTTATTTTTATTTTTATTTTTATTTTTACTGCCCCTGGTGCTAGTTACGATTTTCACCTGACCAAGTTTCCACATTTTTGCACATCGACGCCTTTTTGGGTTTTCATCATGCCGGTGGCCTTGATCTTGTCATAGTCTGATTTTTTTACTCATAGCGCTCTTTCAGATTTTCACTATGCCCTTACAGACTATGCTTGTATATTTTTGGATTTTTACATTACAATTCTCGTTTGGAGCCTCTGTGTCTTTGTGGCTTGGTGACTCAAGTTGAGCTGCGAGATCAGTGACTCTACTTTTATAGTGGCGCTCTTTCTTGAGTGATCAATCTAGATTCTCTTCTCGAGTTTACTGATGACTATTCATGATTTGACAACTCAAGTTGGACCGCGAGATCGGCTACTCTACACTTCGAGTACTCTTTTTTTTTCAAATATCTGATCTTGACTCCCCTCTCGAGTCTTCTAACGACTAATAAGACTTAAGATCCGGATCAAGTTACAAGATCATTGGTGTTATCATTGTCATTGTGAAGCCTTTAGAACATTCCCTGATCCGAAAGAACTTTTAGTGGGACGAAATGTTAGCTTAGGTTAAGGGTAGTGGAAAAGATACAAAAAGTTTAAGATCTGGATCTATCTAGAATGGGTTACATGTGGTGTTTATCTATTATTGTTTTGAAAAGGTGATATATGTCTCCTCTCAGTGTCTCTCGAACTTGTTTAGGCTGGAGATTTGGGTTGAGCTAAAGATAAAGTATTTGATTTTTTACCTTTTTTTGTATTTTCATTTTTTTTTTGTATTTTTAGCCAATCACAGTTTATCTTCATGCGAGCCAGAAGTACTTTAATGTTTTTTTTTATAAGGTTGACTTGTCCCAATCTTAGGTTAAGAAATGAATGTGATGGCTCAAAAGGGCTGACTAGGGTTAGATAATTATTTTTAGGGTAGTAAAGTTGGCCTTTCGTCATCTCAGGATCAGTTCTTAGACGTAATATTTTTTGATAGTGTCAACATTGATCGGTTGCGGGAAGACTTGTCCGTCCATTTCTGTGAGAATCAGAGCTCCTCCCATCATTACCTTTTTCACGATAAAGGGTCCCTCATAGTTTGGTCGAAATTTTCCCCTGACGTCTTCTTGGATTAATAAAATTTTCTTCAAGACAAGGTCTCCTGATGAGAAATCTCTAGATTTGACCTTTTTGTTATAGGCACGAGCTATTCGTCACTGATAAATCTTTTCGTGGTAAATAGCTGCGAGGCGCTTCTCTTCAATCAGATTCAGTTGATCAAATCGGGTTTGAAACTATTCTGTTTCGTCTAACTCAGCTTCTTTCAAGATCCGAAGAGAGGGAATCTCAACTTCTACGGGTAAGACCACTTCCATTCCATATACCAATGAGTACGGAGTTGCCCTAGTTGAGGTTCGGAATGAAGTCCGATAAACGTGAAGGACGAAAGGCAACATGTCGTGCCAATCCTTGTATGTAACAGCCATTTTCTCGATGATTCTTTTAATATTTTTGTTGGCTGCCTCGACGGCTCCTTTCATCTTGGGTCTGTAGGGCACCGAGTTGTGATGAGTGATCTGGAAGTCTTCGCACATCTTGATCATATCTTTGTTCTTAAAGTTCTTGGCATTGTCCGTTACTAATCCGCTGGGGAGCCCATATTGACAAATAATGTTGTTCTTAACAAACTTCAATACATTACTTTTGGTGACATTGGCATATGATGCAGCTTCTACCCATTTTGTGAAGTAATCGATAGCGACCAGGATGAAGCGATGTCCATTTGAAGTTTTTGGTGAGATCTGTCCAATAACGTCCATACCCCAAAGTGAAAAGGGCCATGGCGTAGTCATACTGTGCAATTATAAAGGTGGAGCATTGATTTTATTTGCGTAGATCTGACAGAGATGACATTTACGAACGTGCTGATAACAATCGCTTTCCATTGTAGTCCAATAATATCCCATTCTCATGATCTTCTTGGTAAGCATGTGACCATTCATGTGAGGTCCACAAAGTCCACCATGTACAGTCTCGATCAATCATTTAGCCTCTGTTTCTGTGACACAACAGAGAAGAACCTCGTGATGTGATTTTTTGAACAGAGTCCCGTTACTTAGGAAGAATTGACCAACCAATCTTTGGATGGTCTTTCGTTCATTTACCGTTATATCTGATGGGATGGTTCGATCTTTTAAGTATGCCTTGATGTCTGAATACCACGATTTCTCCTCGGGCTCTGCTATATCCACTGGTAAATAATAGGTTGGTTCGTCTTGGACACCAATTTTGATAGGATCGATGACTAGGTCCTTTGAAATACTGATCATGGAAGTAAGCGTGGTCAGTGCATCTGCAAACTAATTTTTGGCTCGTGGCATGTAAGTGAATGAGATCCTGGTGAAGTTTGAGCTCAATTCTTCTAAGTACTCATGATAAGGGACTAACCTTTGTTCTCGAGTCTTCCATTCTCTAGTTGTCTGATAGACCACTAGACTTGAATCTCCGAATACATCGATTTCGTCCACTTCCAAGTCGATTGCTACTCGGATGGTGATCGGAACATGAGATCCATCTGGTTTCATCAAAACTACCACTATTCCATTTCTTTTTTTATTTGCAGCTCTGTTGAAATACACCTTCCAACCTTGCTCTTTGTCACTATCTTCAACTTCTGTCAATAGGATGGCCTCATCTGAAAAATTTATCTTTAATGGCTCATAGTCAGGTAAGGGATGCTCAGCTAAGTAGTCGGTAATGACTTGTCCTTGATGGCATTTTGAGTGACATAGGTGATGTCGAACTCAGATAGTAATAATTACCATTTTATGGTGTGACCTGTCAGCGCTGACTTCTCGAAGAGATACTTGAGAGGGTCCATTCGAGCAATAAGCATAGTTGAGTAGCTGAGGAGGTAGTGGCGCAATCGTTGAGATGCCTAGACCAGTGCACAACAAGTCTTCTCGAGCGCCGAGTACTTTGCCTCATAATCAATAAACTTCTTACTAAGATAGTAAATGGCTTGCTCTTTTCGACCTGACTCGTCGTGTTGCCCTAATACACAACCCATAAATGTTTCTTGTACCGAGATATACATTAGTAAGGGTCGCCCTAGTGTGGGAGGAACCAAGACTGGCGGATTGAGCAGATATTTCTTTATTTTGTCGAAGGTTTCCTGACAGTCCTCGTTCCACATTTTTGGTACATCTTTTCTCAGTAGTTTGAAGACTGGTTCGCAGATAGGCGTGAGTTGCACAATGAATCTGCTAATATACTGTATTCTACCTAAAAATGCTCTGACGTCCCTTTCTGACATTGGTGCTTTCATCTCAAGAATGTACTTGATTTTTGCTGGATCTATTTCGATGCCTCTTCTACTGACGATGAAGCCTAACAATTTTCCTGATGTTGCCCCAAAGACGCATTTTGCTGGATTGAGCCTCAGACTGTACTTCCTTAGTTGATCGAACAGCTTTCTCAAGTTTATCAGATGGTCTTCCTCTAAGCTAGACTTAGTGATCATGTCATCCGCATAGACCTCCATTTCTTTATGTATCATATCGTGGAATAAAGCCTTCATTACGCGTTGATAAGTTGTCTCGACGTTCTTGAGCCCGAATGGCATGACTTGGTAATGAAACGTACCCCAGGGTGTGATGAATGTTGTTTTCTCCTAGTCTTCTTCTGTCATTTTTATTTGATTGTAGCCTGAAAAATCATCTATGAATAAGAACATACCATGCCCTGCTGTGTTATCGACTAGAGTGTCGATGTGGGGTAGTGGAAAATCATCCTTAGGACTGGTTTTATTCAAATCCTGATAATCGACACACATTCGTACTTTCCCATCTTTCTTTGGTACCGGAACGACATTGGCTAACCATTCAGGGTATGTGGAGACTACGAAAAATCCTGTTTGGAACTGTTTCATCACTTCATCCTTGACTTTGAGTGTCCATTCTAGCTTGAGTCTTCTCAACTTTTGTTTGTTTGGCTTGCTCCTAGGACCGATCTACAGTTTATAAACAACGAGATCTGTGTCTAAGTCGGGCATATCTTTGTAGGACCAGGTGAAGATGTCTTGATAATTACGTAATACTTCAGTCATTTCTTCTTTTTGCTAAGGGGTTAACAAGGCTCCGATTTTTACAACACATGGGTTATCTTCTATGCCTAGATTAACCGAGTCTGTATCCTCAATATTTGGTTGAACACCTTTTTCATGACATTCTAGAAGATTTTTGATTTCTTTAAGAGGGTATTCGACTTCGTCCTCTAACTCTTCTTCGATTCCCATGAGGTCGAAGTCAAGTTCAAGATCAAAGTCATACTCATCCCTTTCGTATTTTGTTCTGTGCACAGGTCCATTTGAGTAAGACAAATCCTTTAAATTCTGAGAAAACTCTTTTTTTGGTTTTTGAAAAATATCTATTTTTTTGAGATTTTGAAAGTTTTTTTATTTTTTTTTTTTTGAAGACTTTTTGATTTTTTTGATTTTTGAAGAATATTTGATTTTTTTTATTTTTGAGTACTATTTTCCAGACATGTGAAATAAGAAGAACAATCATGCATTAGTAAAGATAAGGAACCCTCTAAACAATCTTTACCCGAGGATGAGGGCTCGTTATGATTATCGGGCAAATTGATTTTGCCTAATAGCGTTTTTTTTAAAGCCTCAACAGCCTCAAGGGTTAGAAGGAATTCTTCTCAATTATTCAAAATCTCCCTTTCCTTAAGGGGGTAGATGATGTGAGATGATGGTTCTTTTGGTGACTCGGAGAAGACCATGATCTCCGGTTGAATTTTGTCAAAGTCGGGCATAGCTCTTCCCAAGCTTGGTAGGATGACGACTGATGCCCAGTCAATGCCGATGAGGAAGGGTGATTCGTTCTCTTTGTTCATGGTGATTTCCACTTTTGCAGGCTCTCTTGTCGTTTCTGTTATATTCTCATTGGAATCCCCATTGAATAAGACATCGATGCCCTCCACGAGGGATGGTTGAGACTCAACAACTGAGTCTTCTCGAATGCGCTGGGGTTTGAAACTTATTGTTTTCTTCTTTCTGACTGGCTTTGTTGGTATTGATTCTGATAGATTGTCGGGTCTGACTTGTGATTTCGGGAAGCTGATGCTGATGTGAGGAACCTCGCCCAGATTCCAAACGTTTGGTTCACGATTTTGCTTTCTTACTAGTTGAAGTTCTATCTTCTTGTCGTTCATGTCAGTAATGTCTTTCTTTGTAGGTCTGAACCCCAAACTGAAATAAGGCGTGTGCTTCTTCGTTTCGATTGGCGTAGTTTTCCCTTTGCTTCCCGGTTCCAACCCTTGCTTGGGTTTGTAACCAGCACTCTTCAAGACCCGACCAATCATCAAATTAGCATTTGATAGTTCTGCCTTTACCTTCTCTTTCCCTTTTTCGACGTGCTTAACAATCGCAAACTGATAGGAATAATATAACACTTTGTCTTTCGTCATCTCTATGTCAATAAAGGGGACGTCCGGAGCTCTCCCAGCTGGAATCAAGTTTTCTGCTAGTACAGATATCATCATCTGTCCCATAATAAATTTGAATCTTTGGTGCAAAGAGGAAGGCACTGCTCCAACAATATGGATCCCTGGCCTGCCCAGCAACAAGTTGAAGGTTGTAGGTATCTCCATGACCTCGAATGTTAACGCGAAGGTGCAAGGTCCTATAGTGATTGGTAAATCTATCTCTCCCAGAGAGTTCCTTCTCGAGCTGTCGAAACCTCGGACAACCTTATTATTGGGTTTAACATGCGACCAGTCCGCATTAAGTTCTCGAAAGATTTCGATAGGACAGACATTAAGGGCTAAACCATTATCGATTAACACCCTAGCAACCATCATGTCCTTGCACATGACCATGATATTTAGTGGCTCGACATACCCCCGTCCCTCTGGCACGAACTCACTTTCTATGAAGACGATGGGGTTGGGAGCCATGATTTGACCCACTATTTGTTCTAACTGTGCTTGCAAAGTAGTTGTAGGTAGATGCGATTTTCCCAGAATTCTCAACAATGCTTCTTGATGTTCTTCTGACTTTTGTAGCAGATCCAAGATGTTGATCTAAGCGGCAATTTGTTTAGTTGATCCACGACATTGTGCTTACTCTTACGAATGAGCCTAATGAAGTCTGCTACTCCTTATCTGTTACCTTCCCTATTTTTTCTTCTTTGCCCTCTTCATTTATCTTGTCCTTGCCCTTTTCCTTTCTTTTCTCCTCATCCACTGTTTCTTTTGTTTCTTCCCTGATGCTTATCCCTTTTACTGGCACTCTTTGGCACCTTCCTGTTTTAGTCATGTGGCCAATGTCAGCTACCATTGCCTTCTTCATCGTCTCGACCCCTGCTGATGTGGTGATAGTCGTCTCGTAGCTCCAAGGGACTGCTTGGTTAGAGTTATATGGAAATGGTTTTGATGAGCGTATGGTTATTGGGGATGGATCAGGTTTTACATTGAGGATGAGGGGTGGTGGTTGTGTTTTGGCTGTTGTGGTGATGGGAAGAGCTACTTAAGGGACTGGTGAAGTATGAGGAATGACTAGTGGTGGTCGTGAAGTGTAAGGTATATGAAGGGGTGGTTGAGTCATATATTGAGAACCTTGCGATGCATATGGTATAATGAGAGGCGGTCGAGTAACAATATTGGGAGTTTGATGAGTTGGATGGATGGTGAGCTCAGCCATTCTGAGGGGCAGTTGCAAGTTTCGAGGTGGATTTGTTGTGTACTGGTCAATGGTGTGAACTGTTGGTGTTCTATTTTTTCTGCTAGATGGATCCTGATTTTCAATCCGATGGGAGCTATCAAAGCTGATGGGTTAAAATCGAGTTCCCCAAGAATGACATTTACCCTGTGCCCACTTCCCCCTCCATTGTGGGTAGGTAGGGGATTTTGGTTGATGTTCTACTGCTGAGTGGGATTCGCTGGTCCATCTAGTATGAGTGATTTTTTATCTATCAAATTTTGTACCTGGTGCTTGAGTTGCCAGTACTGATCAGTAGAGTGCCCCGGTGCACCCATATGAAATTCACAAAATAAGCTGGGGTTATACCCTGGTCCTTTCGCAGCCTCTGGATTTGGTGGTCATTTTGTGAGGTACTCTCCCTTGAGCAAGATCGTAAGTAATTCTGTCAGCGTCATAGGCAATCTAGTGAATACCCTGTTTACCCCGTTGGACCGTGCTTGTTGATTTTGCCCATATTGTGGTGCTGGTTGTGCTTGCGGAGGAACTGTCCGAAAGGGATTCTGTGGTACTGAAGCCTAGGCAGCTCGAGGTACTGGCACCCAAGGGACTTGTGGTGCCTGTGGCCTCTGAACTGGTGCCTAGATGAAAAGAGGTTGGCTGGGTTGTACATTGTTGACTTGAGTTTCCTCTTTCTTCTTGACAAAAGGTACTGACTTCTTTTGTGTCGATGTCCCTGCTGCTGCACTCAGGGCTGTGAAGTCAAATATTAAATCGGTTCGAATCTCATCCTCGACCCGATCTACCACTTGAACAAGATTGGAGAAAGTGCCCGTGGTATGCCCTACTAGATGGGTATGTCCCAATGTAGAGATAAATGTGGTGTTCATCTCTTGTTCAGTCATAGCGAGCCGTACCTGAGAAGCTAACTCTCGTCACCTTTGGGCATATTCTTTCTCTGCTTCCCTCTGCTTCCTCGTCATTCTAACCATATCATTCCGGTCTAGACCTACATCTGTGTTGAATCGATAATTGTGACAGAACATTTCAACCAAGTCTTGCCAGTTCTTGATGAACGTGTGATCTAGTCTCGAAAACCACTTGAGGGATAGTCCCGTTAAGCTTCTTTGGAATAACTGTACCAGTAACCTGTCATCTTCGCCATATTGGCACATAGATCCATAATATAATTTCAAGTGTGACAGCGGACACCCCACCCCACTTTACTTCTCAAACTTCGAACATTTGAACTTGGCCGGCAACTGTACATTAGGGTAAAAGTAGAGGTCTTTAAATCGAGTCCCGCTCATCGTGTTAAAACCTTTCATTCTTCTCATCTCTTCCTGTAGAGACTCGATTTATTGAGTCAATTTTTCATCAGTTGCACTTTTGGCCTTTGTGGCCTTATACTCGCATTCGTCATCAGGAATGACCACAGGGGGTGGTCGATTCTATGGAATATAAAGTGGGGGTCCTTGGTATTCTGGTAATGTAAGAGGCATAGTGGTCTGGGGTCCCTGCGGAGGTTGGTCGGGTAGATCCTGATTTGACCCCGATGCATGGTGCTACATTGTTTGAGCTTGTGTGATGCTGGCGTTGGCTAATATGACACTTACCATCTTTTTTTGCCTCTCAATCATTTTTAGTAGCGCTGATATTCTGGGATCATCCTATGATGCTTCAGCTACTGTGGGCTGTGCCGGTTCGGAAGAACTCATGGTAACGATGGAAAATCTGAGAAAATACGGAGGTTCATCTGGTTGATTATATTTATTTCGTTTGGCCACATTTGGGTACAGAAGACCAAGCATTACTATCTTGTTTACAAAAAGGAAAATGCATGACGTTTTATTAGGTCGGGTAAAGTTATTTATTTTAAAGTAAACGAGTTTTAAATAAAAGAGTTATCCGGCACGGAGCCGACATTAACGTGAAGTTGGCATAAACATGGGACTGGCAAAACATTTTGAAAAAGAATTACATCAGCCAAAGCTGACATCGACACAGAGTCGATAAAATTAAAAAGATTTCATCAGGACGGAGCTAGCATTGACACGGAGCCGGTAAAAAAGATTTCATCAGCACGAAGCTGGCATCGACACGGAGTCGATAAAATTTAAAAATAATTTCATCAACACGGAGCTGGCATCGACACGGAGTCGGTAAAATTAAAAATGATTACATCAGCACAGAGTTGGCATCGGAATCCATAAAAATTAAAATGATTTCATCAACACGGAGCTGGCATCGACACGGAGTCAGTAAAATTAAAAATGATTACATCAGCACAGAGCTGGCTTCGACACAGAGTCGTTAAAATTAAAAACGATTTCATCAGCACGGAGTTGGCATCGACACGAAATCAGTGAAAATTAAAATGATTACATCAGTACGGAGCTGACATCGTCACGAAGTCGATAAAATTTAAAAATGATTTCATCAGCATGGAGTTGGCATCAACACGGAGTTGATAAAGTTTTTTTTATAAAAAGAATTACATCAGGCAGAGCTGGCATCAACACAGAGTCGGTAAAATTTAAGAATGATTTCATCAGCACGGAGCTGGCATCGAAACGGAGTCGGTAAAACTTTTGAAAAATGGATTCCATCACCACGGAGCTGGCATCGATACGGAATCGGTATGACATTTTGTAAAAGTAGATTAACTGAAACAAGTTGAGTTGTTTGATTGGTTGTCATCCTTGTTAAATTATTGATAAGTCATGGGCTTGATTCGAAATCGAATATGGGTCGTGGACCCAATCTGAGATGGATATGGGTCGTAGACCCATTTGAGGTGGATTATCAATTGCTGTGTTACCCCTTTGATAACATTTTGGTGAATCCTGAGATTGAATTTTGTACACCAACCCATTAAATAATTCATTTATGCCATGATTATTCATAAAGAAGCTAAAGGAAATTTTATTGAACAATTGAAAATTATTTGACTGATAAGATTTTCATAACTTTCAATAACTCTGACTTAGATTTTTTTACATAGTGTAGACACCCCATTTTTGCATCCGCCTGATTAATCAAGTCGTCAACCCGATCACAACCGTTCCCAATGATGGATGTTTATTCCAGTGCTTTATTTTGTTACCAGATGTGTTTCAGAAATCCGAATGAAGTATTTCGAACTGACAAATCCTTAGAAATTACGTTACGCTAGGAAAATACGATCCCAGAAACGTAAAAATCATCATATTACAAACCAAAAAGAAGCTTCACGATAAAAATCACTAAAAATGACCAAATTATCAAAATACCCTTAACATCAAAACAACCCTAGAGCCTACATTACACTTACGAAAACCCATTCAAACACATTAAATAACAAATCGAAATCAAATAAATCATTTCGCCAATTTTCACATAATTCGACAAAATTACGAAAATATCCCTCATAAAGTTCACGATCATTTCACACAAAAAATTTCATAAATGATAAAAACCAATATTCCCATTGAATTGCTTACGAAAAACTGATTCCAAAACATCTTGGAACATTGAAAAATGACTTAAAACGTAAAAAATCCAATCTGAGGGCAAAACGGTAATTTTACAACTTTAATAATTAAAAATTTTAAAATTAATAAATAAATCATTAAATAATGTAAAGTGAAACATTAAAGTCAATCAAGTAAGACTAAAGTCAAGTAAGGCTAAAGTCAAGATATTTAAAACCAACCAAGAAAGACTAATCTAAAATAATCAAGTTAATCTCATAAGACTAAAGTCAAAACCCTAAATCAAAATACTAATCTAAACTAATCAAGTCAATCTCAAAAGATTAAAGTCAAAATCCTAAATCAAAATCCTAATCTAAACTAATCAAGTCAATCTCATAAGAGTAAAGTCAAAACCCTAAATTAAAACCCTAAAGACTAAGTCAATCTCATGAGACCAAAGTCTAAACCCTAATTGAAGCCATAATCAAACCCTAATACTCCTAAAAAACTTTATAAATAGGAGCCTCCACACCCTATTCTCGTATCAAAGAAAAAATCCTAAGAAAAGTAGGTGAAGAAGCCTCCACAACCTCTCCAAAATCTTAATTTTGGAGTCCCAACTCCTTACCTAACACCCCTACTTCAATTTTAGCCTAAAAAACACCTAGAAACCTTTCAGAAACACCCCAAAAATTCATAATAAATTCGAATCACCTAGATCTAAGAAGAAGATAACTTACCTCGGAGATCAGAAATCAGATCCAGAGACAGAATGAAGTAAGGAGTACGGTACAAGGAGCAGTTTCACCAGATCTAAGAGAATAACACATTTGCAGATCGAAAGTAAGATTTTCGTTATTTTTTTTATCTAGGTTTTGTCATTAGCGATGTACTTTTATTTGGGATAAGTAGAGACCGGCATTGGCCGGGCGGGGTTGGTGCCTAACACCTTCCAACTCCGTAATATGATCCCCAAATTCAGTTTTTCTATAGTAGATTAGTTTTTTATCCGTTTTAGAGTCAGTTTGGTTCCTAGACCATAATAACTAGGTGGCGACTCCCAAACCTCAAGGGTCAAAAGTGGATCCACGCACCCCGCAGATCGAGGGCTCTTTCAGTGGCGACTTCGCTGGGGACATTGAGAATCAAACTTGAAAAATCCTAAGTATAGGAGTACCGCTAAAATAACCTAGATTTTTTTTAATTTATTTATTCTTTGTTTATTTGTTTATTCATTATTTGCGTCTTTATTTTTTATTACTTTTTACTTTATTTTATTTTATTTTTTCGATTATTGAGCATGTGTTTTGATTTTGAATATTTGGCTTCGACATACTATTCTTGTGAGTCAATCAAGGGTTATCGAACGTGATCCTAAATAATGAAGGGTTTCAAAATGATTGATTTTATTGAAGATAGTATGATGATTGGTGGATCATGACGCTTGATTCTTTTACGTGTGTAGGTTTTCCTTTTTCTTTTTATTTTATTTTTTTAGGGTGTATGCGATTGATCATTGGATAGCGTTTTATTTTCTTAGTTTTTAAAAAAAAATAAAGGGAAAAAGTGTATGTAATTAACCTTTTTTTTTTAAAGTAAAATAAATTTATTTTTTCTAAAAGTAGTGTTGTCCATTGACAGCAAGAAAGAATAAAAAAAAAATTCAAAAAAAAAAAAAAAAAAAAAAAGGAGTTTCTTCTAGGTTCTGTCAACAGCACAAGGTGCTGGAATTTTGGGTGCCCCGAGTATTTATTTATTTATTATTTTTTTTCACACCCATTAACAGCATTGACGTGTTGGTGTGCGATGAATAAAAATGGTTATTTTCTATCCCCACATCGTCTTCTCAAAAGAAAACACTGGTTCATATGGCTTCCGATTCGGTCTCTCTGTTCAACCGATTAAAATCAGCGAAAATCAACAAAAAAAAATCGATTTTTTAAAACCCACATCATCTTCTTAAACGACTGGGGTTCACCGAACCAAATCAAAAACCGATCTATGGTCCATCATTTTCAACCGAATCAAATCAGAGACCGATTCTCATCGTCTTCAAACCGAACCAAATCAGAGACCCGATTCAGCCTCTCTAATTCAATCGGTTGAAATCAGTTCCGAATAACTTGAATGTCACACAGGTCGCCGATTTTGCTTGATTTAGTGTTTAAAACTAACGGTTCTTCTTGAAACTGATCCAAAATGATGATTTCATTAAGAGAACATTGGCCTCTCTTCATTCGATCGAAGAAAATTTTGAAATCTGCCGGCTCAGATTATTAGGAACTTCAATTGATCAGAGTAAGTTGTTGTGAAATGGTCTGAAAGGAGAGAAAGAGTTAGAAAGATCGAGTATAAGAGGATTTCAGATCAATTCCTTTTGGTACCTTATAGAGGTTTGAATGTCGATGATCAACCCAGTTTCTTTTTTCGTTTCTGTCTAGTTCGTTCGATTGAGTTTTAAGATCATTTAATCCGGGATCAATAATCGGTATCTTGATCTGAATTTCTTTCCCTCAAATCTTATTTTTCCCGATCCAAACATATTGGAATTTTCTATATGTTTCGGAGTGAATGTGGATGCTTTTGAATCTTTGTCTCTAAGATTTGGATTTCATCAATTGAGCGGGTTCTGAACTTTGAATATGTTGTTTGCGAAGCGTGAACCATCCGATCAAGTTACAACTCTAAATTACAGGATTTAAATGCGGGACGTCTATGTTATTAAGAACATGTTTTGCGGAATTGTTGAAGTGCACTCCAAATCTTATTGAACACGTGGATTTTTTATTCCATCATTGGCACTAAGTAGAACACGTGTTCGATCAAACATCAAAATAAAAAATGGGGATTTTTGCAATCAAAGTTTTAAAATTGGATTTTCTGCACCATTCGTTGATTTTAATCAAGGAATTTCCACGTGAAAGTCGATTTGGGGTGGGTCGGTTTTTTTTCTTTTTCTCTCTTTAATAAAAAATCGGTTCATAGGCTGGATTTTTGGCCATTTTAAATGGTTTTTTTTTTCTTTTGCTTAAATTTAAAAATTAAAAATAAAAAAATAAAAAAATAAAAAAATAATAATAAAAAATAGTAAAATCAATTGGTTGATTCTGGTAAAACCACCATGTGTTCCACTAATTACCACTCTATCCTTAATTCGATATTATCTTAAATCTCAATTTATATAAGGTCACTCAAGTAACCCTTGATTGACATACAAAGAAATATGTCGACTTAAATGTTTGTTTCTAATACGAATATGTGCTTGATATGCTTATTTTTTAATCATGTATTTAGAATGTTGTTGATCTTGATTAAATATCTATGTGATTAGAATGGTGTTGATTAAATATTCATGTGATTCACGTTGTAATGATTGATTTGATTGGACCAATGGGCCCATTTGTTTGGAAAAGACCCCGAGCACACCCCACCCTGTGTTGCACACCCACATGCACGTTTACTATTTTGTACACTTACACGTCCTATATAGCCAACGTGGCACTAGTGCGTGGCCCGGTCTCTTCGGAGAAGCGAAGTCATTCATGAAAACCACAACTCCAGTCACGTACCTTAGGGTATATCAAACTGGGGCATCAATACTGTCTGATCAGATGATTCTAGAGGTATATTGATGCACCCAGGCTGGAGCGACCTGAGCCTTTGACCTATTGTGAGCCACACAGTCACATGTTCCGATTGCCACCGTAGTACTAATACGTGGTCGGTCCCCTCATGGGATGCCAAACCATTTATGAAAGCTACGACTCTTGACTCGTACCCGTAGGTATAAAAGATAATCTAAGTATATCAATTGCACTTCTTGGTTAAAATCGGTGCCTAAGCGAGATCTTGCCCCGCTGTACCCTACTGTACGAGGGGGATAGACTACGTTTATTCTAGACGAGAGGTATTTAAGTGGGCCTTTGCTCAGCATTGTGCGCCACCTCTCAACTGGAAATCAAACTGATTTTTTTTGGCTTCAGAGAAGTGAATTGAGGTTTTAGGTTATCATCTATATGGTATATCAAACCAAGTCACCACGTATCGAAAGGTATATAGGTGTGCTTGGGCAAAGGTGGCCAGATAAAAATGCATTGCACATAGTAAGCTTAGAGTCTAGAAACCTTCCATGTAGGTCACGACTCGAACTTATCGTGGGTGTTCCCGAGTTGTTTATTGAATGAAATCTTTTGATTGTTGAATGTATGTGAATGATGAGATCAGAGTGTATGATTGTCCTCAAGAATAAAAAATGTTGTTTTTGAAAATTAAAATAGGTGCACCAACCCAATAAATAATCCATTTCCTGCAAAAATTCAATAATGACCCAGTCCATTTCGATCCAACAATCATGTTGGACCGGCCATTTAAATCAAAATGGAAATTGAATTTTCAAAGAAGAAAAAGAAAATATTTTTCAGAAAAGAATGTTTTCCAAAAGAAGTATTCTTCAGAAAAAATATTTTCCAAGAAAAAATATTTTTCAAAAAATGTTTTCCATAAGAACAAGATTTTTCAAAATGAAAATATTTTTAAAAAGAAAATAAAGAGAAAATTGATATTTTACATAGACCTTGGAAGAGTACTAAAATACCCTTTTGTGTCAAACCAGGATGCTAGTCGCAGGCGATAACCCAATCGATCAGTTAGTCAAAACAATCATCGTAGGGATGCACCCTGTGGAGAAGATCAATTTTGGGAGATTCATATTGAGGAGTGCTCTTTACTTCCACAAGTTTGAAATAGACTGGAATCTCTTACGTGTTATGGCTAAGCGATGGAACCCCCATCTTCATATATTCCATATGGGGTACATGCATTTGTGCCCCACTCACGAGGATTTTTGTGGCATTATGGGGATATCCATTTCAGGACCTCTAGTCAGGCCCTTATTGAAGACCGGATATTCTGGTGACCTCGCCATAGAACTGAACATTTTCAAGAAAGAAGCCAAGACCTTAGTCCATAACGGGAGATTGGACTTAGTACCTTTACTAGGCCCGTATCGCTTTCGTAGTCACCCTATCAATGTAAAACCTGAAGCCTGATGAGCTACTAGAGATTATCGATTGTGCCTAGGAATCTTAGCCCAATACATACTGACCTCCAATAGTGATGGCCAAACTATCCCTGAGTCCTTCATAGATATAGCCTCTCAACTCTCAAGGAAAGCCAACCCGGTACCTCTCATCCTAGCTGAAACTTTCTCAGGTTTAGATGCCATAAAAAATGGTGAGCGGGAAAGCTTCAAAGGAAGCCCCTACTTGCTCTACATGTGACTTTGTGATCGTCTCAAAATCGTAGATGTTCCCTCAAACCTCGAATATGAACCAGAACACCTTTCCAAGAGAAACCTGTTAGTGCGTCACAACTCAATCAAAGCTTGGAGCAAATGGTTAGACTCTCGCCTTGCCTGTCATATCGGTTTTAGGTGCCCTTGGTGGATGATTGATCCCCCTGTTCTAGGTACCAAAGGATCCTACTATGTCCGTCTGATCGGTTTAGAAGAAACATCTTTTTACCATCCTAATCTGATCCCAGAACAATACGACGTACCTACAGAGTTATCTTTACCTCAGCACAAAGCCTTTTTTCCCCCCGAGCCTTTAACTAAAAAGTTAGTACACCTCATTGAGAAATCTTGGAACAAGCACACCTTAAGGTATCCAGACGGACCCGTAGAATTCAAAGAGCTAGTTATTAGAGCTAAGAGGGTCAAGCCTGACAGCAATCCTGATGACCATCAAGACAAGGCCAAGCGTCCATGTAAAAATAGTTCAAGTCAAATTTGTTGAAAGATGTTTTAATAAGAACACTTATTTGTCAATCATTTTCATTAAAGCTATTTTTCTTTCAAATAAATATTGATTTCTTCTTTGAATGTTCATTATGTGAATGGATTAACTATTGGATTGGTGCATAAACCTCAATGAAATGATTTCTTAAAATGTTATCAAGAGGGTAATACTGAAATTGACTAAATTTACCTTTGATGGGGTCGTATAGGATTATCATTGCGCCCAAACTCAAGCGTCCACCTCCTAGTTGGAGTCGTAAGTCCAGTCGGTTAGAACGAGCTACAGTACTAAGTCAACAAGCAAAGATGGCTTCAGAATCTGAACTTACAGAGATTCGTAAGATCCTGGCAGCCTTTGCCAATGATATCAATAGTATAAAAGGCAAAGTGGAAGTGCTAGAACAGACCTCAGAATCAACGGGCAATCCCCTAAATGATCTAAAAGGAAAGAAGGTAGAAGAGAGACGTCCACGTGAAGTCTTCGAACTCGACGGAGGTGAAGAATATGTTGATGAAAATTCGATGTATAAAGGGTATCGATGAAATTGTAGCAGGCATTGAAGCTCTGAACCGTATCCCCAGAATCTATTTGCCAGAGAAGTTTGTAGTGCCGGAAATGGACAAATTTAGTGGTATAGGATGTGCAAAAACACATCTTAAGGTGTATGTTACTAACATGCGCACTATGGGGCTCAGCGACGAACATATGACGTTGTTGTGTTAGAGAACTTTATCAGGATCAGCACTACGCTGGCTAATGTCTCAAGATCCAGTTACTGTAGGCACCTGGGGGAGCATGTCAAAGGCCTTCTAGCATCAGTATAAGTACAGTACCGAGATTGAGACTTCAATAAGAGATTTGGAGGTAACTAAGTAGAGAAATGGGGAAACATTCACTGATTTCATTGGTTGTTGGAGGGCCAAGGCTACCCAAATGTGGGATAGACCGTCAGAAAAAGAACAAATAGCGATTATCTTAAAGAACCTCTCACAAGGATATGCTCAACACTTAGTGGCCCAATATCTCCCTATTTTCAAGTCATTGTTACAAGTCGGAAGCCAACTCGAGGATGCATTTGCCTCAGGGATTCTCTCTAATCCCTCAGATAACAAGCTTAAGAAACCCTATGTTTCTAAACCTAGCACCAACCATGTCTACATAGCCAACACGTCAGCTACCCCAGCTCAACCCTCAGTCCGAACTAATAACCAGGCTCACCCAAGTCAACCTCGAACTCCACATCAATTTACCAATCTAGGGATAAGTTTCACTGTAGCTTTTCACAAATTGATGAAAAAAGGATTTCTTACCTCTATCCAACCCTGATCTCTACCTAATCCATTGCCAGCTGGACACAATTCTAACTTGTTTTGCGAGTTCCATCAAAATCCTGGCCATCACACAAATCGATGTATCACCTTGCACCATGCCATTCAAAACCTTATTGACAACAAAAAGGTCACAATCCCTAACCCACCAAATGTCACCACTAATCCACTACCTACCTATCAACCTCCACCAACCCTGAACATGGTTTCTCACATACCATTGCCATTCGATCCTGTCTCTCTTATCCATCCCATCCAAGTCAAACCGCCTAGTTACGCCCTTACCGGGATAGCCTTCACTGATGAGGTTTTCACCACAAACTATGGACCATTTGATTTAACCTCAGATGATATGTATTGTTTATCCCCGCCTCGATACAGTAGCCCCGCATTCACTAGTTACCTATTGGTCCAGATGAACTTGAAAAGTCCTGTACCTTTGACGGATGAAGATCCATACTTGCTGACTGAAGAAGATGAGCCTTATTCTCTCTCATGTGATGAAATTAGACATATGACTCGATGGGGAAGAATTTTTAAGCCACAAGAACTATGTGTTGATAATCCGACGGCCTTGGCAAGAAAAGAAAGAGAAAATCCTATCACAGAAAATATTGAAGAAGATAACTCCGTGATCAACCAATTGAAGAAATCAGGAGCCAACATCTCAGTCTGGGGTTTACTTATGACTTCCACTGCCCATAGAGAGGTTGTTCTCAAAGTATTAAGTACAGTCCAAGTCTCCCTTGATACTTCTCCAGATCAGCTGGCCAACATAGAAGGGGCGACTTATGTGGAGAATATCTTATCCTTCTCAGACTCCAATCTCCCAAAGGAAGGAGTAAATCACACTAAGCCATTGCACATCACAGTTGACTATAATGGGATGAGGGTACCTCTGGTATTGATCAATAATAGGAGTGCATTGAATGTTTGCCCTTTGAAGAACGCCACTTGCCTTGAGTTTAAAACTGAAGATCTCAAGCCCACTAATCAAGGGGTTAGGGCCTATGATAACACTAAAAGGGATGTACTGGGAATTTTGCACCTTCGACTGTCCACAGGTATAGTTGAATTTCCTGTGGAATTTCAAGTTATAGATATCCAGTCCTCTTTCAATTTACTGTTAGGGAGGCCATGGTTACACCAAATCAAAGCTATCCCTTCCACACTGCACCAGAAGGTCAAGTTTATCAAGGATGGGCTAGTGATTACTCTCCATGAAGATGCTGAAATTGTAGAGATTATAAACAGTACTGAAGCTAAGGATGAGCCATTGCTTGAGATTCAGCCAGAACAACAGGGAGTAGAGCTCAGTGGGTTCGAGTTTGAAAACATATGCTCAGTCCAATGGGATCAAGCCATGAAAGAATATTTTCCAATGGAAAATACTTCTAACTGCAACATGGCCAATATATTCAAGAAAATAAGATTTTTCCCTGGTATGGGCTTAGGTCACAAGCAGCAAAGTATTAAAGAGGCACCAGTGATTAAAGAGGTTATCGACACATTTGGGCTAGGATTTAAGCCTACTACGGAAGATTGGGCCCAATACTGGAAGACAAGACGGGACAAGACAATTGCAAAAAGGCAAAGATGCACTACGGATCTCATCAAAATGAAGTCCTATCGTAAGACCCTTAATGGCTATTTCGTGAAAGACGAAGAAGATTTCTGTTACTGTGGGTTCCTAGAGCCGTTCATTGACCACATCACAGGTACTCGTCTGCCGAGGTTTGAGCTCTTCTTTGGTCTGGATTGGCCTGAAAAGGAAGCAAGCACAGAAGCTGAAGAGAAGAAAGTTGAAGACTGGCAGCTCGATTTGGACTCCCTCAACATTGATCAACTATTCATTAAAGATCACAATGTCCTAGTGTTGTCAGTTGAGACGGGGATCCCAAATCCTCAGTCTGTAATCAAACCCGTTATTGGGTACCTCTCTAACTATCATGTAATTAGTCCCGTGTTGCACGTCAAGGCTGGGTCTGTCAGTCCCATTAGTCCTGTTCAGTCTGACATGCCAGTTGAGTCCATTATTTCTAATAAGATAGTTGTTTCTACTGAGTCTCTTATTTCTAGTGAGTCTGTTTTTCCTACCGAGTCAAGTGAGTCTGTCAAGTCTGCAATGAGTCCTGTTACCCCATCTCTTTTCAATGAAATGAAAGAAATTTTTGATTATCCCGAGTGCAATAATAATCTGACTTCGGAGGGAGAATCTTCTGACGAAGAACCTCTCCCTGAAATAATCAAATTATTTGAACAAGAAAATGAACGTCGGGCTCAACCTCCAATGGAGGAAGTAGAGGTTATCAATCTCGGAACAAAAGAAAGTCCTCAAGAGATTCGGATTGGGATCACATTATCCCCCGATGAACGCAAAGGGATAGTAGACTTGCTCAGAAAGTTCAAAGACGTGTTCGCGTGATCTTATGAGGATATGCCGGGAATAAGCACAGACATTGTTTAACATCGGATTCCGTTATATCCGGATGCTCGACCCATTAAACAGAAACTTCGACGTATGAAGCCGGAATGGACTTTGAAAATTAAAGAAGAAGTTACAAAGTAGATTAACGCTGGATTTTTGAAAGTAGTAAAATACCCTGAGTGGATTGCCAATGTTGTCCCGGTGCCTAAAAAAGATGGAAAAGTCCGAATGTGTGTAGACTTCAGAGATCTAAACAAGGCAAGTCCAAAAGACATCTTTCTTTTACCACACATAAATGTTCTAGTAGATAGTACAGCAGGACACGCTTTATTGTCCTTCATGGATGGCTTTTCGGGGTACAACCAGATAAAAATGGATCCTCGAGATATGTAAAAAACGTCGTTCATCACACAATAGGGAACCTTTTGCGACAAGGTTATGCCTTTTGGTTTGAAGAATGCTGGAGCCACCTATCAAAGAGCAGCTACGACTCTACTACATGACTTGATACATAAGGAAGTCGAAGTCTATGTAGATGATATGATAGTCAAATCCAAATAACGACTGGGGCACATTACGATGTTAGAAAAATTTCTCACAAGGATTCACAAGTACAAACTCCGCCTCAACCCCCAAAAATGTGTGTTTGGAGTAACTTCTGAAAAATTATTGGGATTTGTGGTCAGTCAAAGAGGGATCGAAGTAGATCCTGTGAAGATTAAAGCTATCCAAGAGATGCCACCGCCGAAAATTGAAAAGCAAATTCGAGGTTTTTTAGGCAGAATCCAGTATGTCAGCAGATTCATCGCTCAACTCACCAACATCTACGAACCTATTTTCAAGCTTCTCAAGAAGAATGAACCAACAGTTTGGAATGAGCAATGTCAAAAGGCATTCGACCAAGTCAAGGAGTATCTCTTGAACCCGCCTATTTTGGTTCCACCCACACCGGGTGAACCACTTCTTCTTTATCTATCAATCACAGAAGAAGCTATGGGATGCATGCTTGCACAGTATGACAAAGATACTCGCAAAGAAAGGGCTATCTACTACATCAGTAAGAAAATATTAGAGTATGAACGAAAGTATTCAGTCTTGGAAAAAACTTGCTTGGCACTAGTGTGGGTTACTCAGAGACTTCAACACTATATGTTATCTCATTCAATTATCATATTATCTCGGATGGATCCTCTCAAGTATCTTTTCGAGAAATCGACACTGACAGGGAGAACCGCACGATGGTTATTGTTGTTATCAGAGTTTGACATCACACACGTTACACAGAAATCCATCAAGGGGAGAGCTGTAGCAGAATACTTGGCAGATCACCCAATAGCAGAAGGAATAAGGCCTGTTGATCAGTTCCCAGATGAGAACATCTTGCATGTTAAAGAAGAACCTCAGAACCAAACATGGCAGTTGTATTTTGATGGACCCGCCAATCAGAATGGGTATGGAATAGGGGCAGTCCTGTTTTCTCCGAAAGGATGCCACATTCCGATCGCTATTAAGTTAGTTTTCTCTAACACCAATAACACAGTCGAATATGAGGCATGCATCACTGGACTTGAAGCTGCTTTGAATCTGGGCATTACAGAAATCGAAGTTTTTGGGGATTCAACTTTGGTCATACACCAGTCATTGGAAGAATGGAAGACTAGGGACGAAAAGTTGAAGCCTTATCATGAGTATTTGTTAAACCTAGTTAGTAAATTTGAAGCTATTCTGTTTCAACATGTGTCAAGGGAAGATAATAGATTTACTGACTCGTTAGCCACTCTATCTTCAATGATCCATTTGCCCCCTAGCATGGAATTGAGGCCGATCACCATCGAAGTCAAAGACAAACCTGCATATTGTTGTCAGATCAATATTGCTACTCGACTACCTGATGGAAAGCCATGGTACACAGCCATTAAAAAGGTTTTGGAAAAATAAGAATTCCTAGAAGAAGCATCGAGGAAGAAACGACAAGCCTTACTAAGATTAGCATCTCAATTCATCCTGTGCGCAGGAAGTTTATACAAAAGGTCTTATGATGGGATTCATTTGTCATGCATCAATAAAGATCAAGCTGAACAGATAATGGTCGAACTACATTTAGGAGAATGCAGCCCTCACATGAGTGGAAAATGTTAGCTAAGAAAATTATGAGACAAGGGTACTACTGGCTTACGATGGAAACATATTGTCATCACATGGTCAAGACCTGCCACAAATGCCAAATACATGCAAATCTCATACATGTGCCACCTTCTCGATTAATTGGTCTGACTTCACCATGGTCATTATCAGTTTGGAAAATTTGACATTATTGGTAAAATATCGCCTAAAGCATCAAACGGGCATGAATACATTTTAGTTGCTATCGATTATTTTACTAAATGGGTCGAAGCTGCCTCTTATGTTGTTCTTACCGCGTCTCGAGTTGCAAAGTTTATCCAAACGAACATCATCAGTCGATACGGGTTACCTTCAGAACTGATTTCTGATAAGGGGTCACATTTCAAGGCTGAGGTTATTACTTTGTGTTTAAAGTTTAAAATCTCACACCACAAATCATCTCCATACCGCCCTCAGACTAATAGAGCAGTCGAAGCAGCTAATAAGAATCTTAAGACTATCATCAGGAAAATGTGTCAATCACATCGAGATTGATCTGAAAAACTACCATTTGCACTATGGGCATATCGAACTTCA
Organism: Akebia trifoliata; assembly: GCF_017979445.1. Lineage (NCBI taxonomy): Eukaryota > Viridiplantae > Streptophyta > Magnoliopsida > Ranunculales > Lardizabalaceae > Akebia > Akebia trifoliata. The sequence goes on along the minus strand of NC_141385.1, from coordinate 38,958,241 downwards.
ATTCAATCCTTTAGTAGAGCTACTCCCTACTCCTTAGTGTATGGCATGGAAGCAGTCTTGCCAGTTGAAATGGAAATTCCATCTCTCAGGGTCTTGTTGGAAAGTCAATTGTCAGAGATAGATTGGGTTTGCCAGCGGTATGAAGAATTGAATTTGATCGAAGAAAAATGACTAAGAGCTTTGTATCACGCGTAAGCTTATCAAAGAAGAGTCGTCCGTGCATTTGACAAAAAGATCAAGGCCCGTCACTTACAAGTCGGGGATTTAGTACTCAAAGAGAATCGGGCATCTATCTTTGACGCTAGAGGGAAGTTCAAACCAAATTGTGGAGGTCCGTACATAATCACGGAAATATTACCAGGAAAAGCTGTCAGGCTTCAAGATCATGATGGAATCGAGTTACCAGAACCAACCAACCTTGACCAAGTCAAACAGTATTACATTTAAGGAGGCCATTTTTGGCCGAATCAATTTTCCTACTACCTAGTTCATTATCTCCTTTCTCAACCCTTTTGCAGCCTGTTTAAAAAGAGAAAAAAATATGCCTGTTACTTCTTAGCCTAATTACCTAACCTAGGGGAGGAAAAAATTTTACTTACGTCTTGGTCTGATCCCAAAATTCTAGGGTACGTAGGCAACCTCAGAAGTTACTTCAGGCCCGAGCACATCAAAATAAAAAAATAGATCCCCCGAAAAAAAATCTAAAAAAAAAAATTCAAAAGAAAAATAAATATCATCCAAAATGGGGAAATTTTTTTTAAATGAAATGCCACACAAGGGGCATTTGGGTTTTTGAGCCTCAAAATCCCTTTCATTGTATGCCTAGTCCCAAGCCTACCTATAAAAGTCCTCCTAAGTACCGTGCGAAAAAGTCAAGGAAGGTAGCAAAGCATGATCAGACAGTAATTCTAGAAGTTCAGAGGAGAAGAAAAAGATAAAAATGATAAAGCCTGCTAAGTTGAAAACCCGAAAAGGGCGACTTAGGCAAAAATTAAGGCAAGCTCGCAAGGTTGAAAATCTGAAAGGACAACTTTGACAACAATCAGAGCCGAGAAAAAAGAAGGAAAAGCTAACTAGATCGAAAACCTGAAAAGGCGATCTAGGCAAAAGCTAGAGCAAGCTCGATAGATTGCAAACGTGAAAAGACGATCTAGGTAAAAGTTAGAGCAACAAAGAAAAATAGAAGAAAATGCCAAACTAAGAGCGGTCCGAGCTGAAACATCAGAAGTCCGAATAATCAAGTTCAATACTTAGCTCAAACCAGGCATAGACTCGGAAGCCACAAGTATCGTGTCTACGATAGATCTGAAAATTCTTACTTCCCCAAGTGAACCAAGGGAGAGAAGAATGAATTCTATGATGAGTTTCAAAAGGGAAATAATTTTGTTCTCATGAGCCTGACTCAAAACCTTTAATAAAATTAATCAAAATTAAAAGTTGGATCTTTATTGCGCTTGTGGTAATCAAATTTTTTTTTAAACTTTCATACAAGGGGCATTTTTTTCCTCCAATATGTAGTTTCCCCTTATACTAAGGGCATTTTTTTATTTTTGCATGATGTATTCAATTGTTTTCAATGCCATATTTATTGTCAAACTAGGGGCATTTTATTTTTGAGCAATGTTAATCCTAAAAGATAATGACAACCCCAAACTTAAGGTTACCCTCTTGATAACAGTTTTTCAAAAAACTCGTGAGGCTCAAACTTAGGTTTTAAATTCATAAAACTTTTGGATAAAATCTTGAGGTTCAAACAAATGCATTTTGGATCTCACATAGGAGATGGGGCATTCATTCTGCCCCAAATCTATTCATTCCCAAATTCAACCCCTCTTTTTCAGATTTCATTTTCAATCGTTCTTTCCCAGATTTATTCCTTCATTCTCAGTTTTACTCAGCCAAACGCCGCCAAGGGTTTTCTTGGAATTATGCTCAGATACCGCCGAGGGTTTTCTCGGAACTACGCTCAGTTACCGTCGAGGGTTTTCTCGAAACTATGCTCAGATGCCGCCAAGGGTTTTCTTGAAATTATGCTCAGATGCCGCCAAGAATTTTCTTGGAATTATGCTCAGATGCCGTCAAGGGTTTTTTTGGAATTATGTTCAGATGCCGTCAAGGGTTTTCTAGGAATTATGTTCAGATGCCGTCAAGGGTTTTCTAGGAATTATGCTTAGATGCCGCCAAGGGTTTTCTTGGAATTATGCTCAGATGCCGCCGAGGGTTTTCTCGGAACTATGCTCAGATGCCGCCTAGGGTTTTCTCAAAACTATGCTTAGTTACCGCCGAGGGTTTTCTCGGAATTATGCTCAGATGCCGCCAAGGGTTTTCTTAGAATTATGCTTAGTTACCGCCGAGGGTTTTCTCGAAATTATGCTCAGATGCCGCCAAGGGTTTTCTTGGAATTATGCTCAGATGCCGTCAAGGATTTTCTTGGAATTATTGCTCAGATGCCACCGAGGGTTTTCTCAGAACTATGCTCAGATGCCGCCAAGGGTATTCTTGGAATGATGCTCAGATGCCGCCGAGGGTTTTCTCGAAACTATGCTCAGATACCGCCGAGGGTTTTCTAGGAATTATGCTCAGATGCCGCCAAGGGTTTTCTTAGAATTATGCTCAATTACCACCGAGGGTTTTCTCGGAATTATGTTCAGATGCCGCCAAGGGTTTTCTTGAAATTATGCTCAGTTTATGCTAAGTTTATATTCATTTCATGCTCAGATTTGACTCATTTCCAACTCAAATTCTTTGAAATCTATCTCAGATTTTGAATCCACACACCTGCACAATTGTTATATCAGTCAAGGAGAATTTTCTAAAATTCAAGGATCTGACATTGCCAGTGAGAGCTCGCTCTCAAGGACCTGATATTTTTTAGTTCGGGGAGAGTTTTACCCTCAAGGATCTGAACACTCTAATGAATTGTTAAATCAGGCTTCAAAATGAACTGTCACTAGCTTTGACATTCGGATATCGCACTATCTACCAAAATAGATTTGCTATCTTGTTAGCTTCAACCCTTTGCCAAAGAGGGGCATCTGTAGACACCCCATTTTTGTATCCGCCTGATTAATCAAGTCATTAACCCGATCGCAACGGTTCCCAATGATGGATGTTTATTCCAGTACTTTATTTTGTTACGAGATGTGTTTCAGAAATCCGGATGAAGTATCTCGAACTGACAAAACCTTAGAAACCATGCTACGCTAGGAAAATACGATCCTAGAAACGTAGAAATCATCATATTGTAGACCAAAAAGAAGTTTCACGATAAAAATCACTAAAAATGACCAAATTACCAAAATACCCCTAACATCAAAACAACCCTAGAGCCTACATTACGCTTAAGAAAATCCATTCAAATAAATAAAATAACAAATCGAAACCAAATAAATTATTTCGCCAATTTTCACATAATTCGATAAAATTACGAAAATACCCCTCATAAAGTTCACAACCATTTCACACAAAAAATTTCATAAATGACAAAAACCAACATTCCCATTGAATTCCTTATGAAAAACTGATTCCAAAACATCCTGGAACATTGAAAAATGACTTAAAACGTAAAAAATCCTCTTCGAGGGTAAAACGATAATTTTACAACTTTAATAATTAAAAATTTTGAAATTAATAAATAAATCATTAAATAATGTAAAGTGAAACATTAAAGTCAATCAAGTAAGACTAAAGTTAAGTAAAACTAAAGTCGAGATATTAAAAGCCAACCAAGAAAGACTAATCTAAACTAATCAAGTCAATCTCATAAGACTAAAGTCAAAACCCTAAATCAAAACACTAATTTAAACTAATCAAGTCAATCTCATAAGATTAAAGTCAAAATCCTAAATCAAAACCCTAATCTAAACTAATCAACTCAATCTCATAAGACTAAAGTCAAAATCCTAAATTAAAACCCTAAAGACTAAGTCAATCTCATGATACCAAAGTCTAAACCCTAATTGAAACCCTAAAAGAAACCCTAATCAAACCTTAATTCTCCTAAAAAACTTTATAAATAGGAGTCTCCACACCCTATTTTCGTATCAAAGAAAAAAATCCTAGGAAAAGTAGGTGAAGAAACCTCCACAACCTCTCCAAAATCCTAATTTTGGAGTCCCAACTCCTTACCTAACACCCCTACTTCGATTTTAGCCTGAAAAACACCTAGAAATCTTTCAAAAACATCCCAAAAATCCACACCAAATTCGAAGCACCCAGATCTAAGAAGAAGATACCTTACCTCGGAGATCAGAAATCAGATCTAGAGACAGAACGAAATAAGGAGTACGGTACAAGGAGCAGTTTCACCAGATCTGAGGGAATAGCACTTTTGCAGATCGAAGGTAAGATTTTCGTTATTTTTTTTATCTAGGTTTTGTCATTAGCGATGTAATTTTATTTGGGATAAGTAGAGATCGACATTGGCCGGGCGGGGTTGGTGCCAAACACCTTCCAACTCTGTAATATGATCCCCAAATTCAGTTTTTCTATAGTAGATTAGTTTTTTATCCGTTTTAAAGTCAGTTTGGTTCCTAGACCATAATAACTAGGTGGCGACTCCCAAACCTCAAGGGTCAAAAGCAGATCTGCGCACCCCACGGATCGAGGATGCTTTCACATAGATGCTTGACTTTGTTTTGATCGTCATCAGGATTGCTAGGACAATTAAGCTTGCTTCTTTTGGTTCTAACGACTGACTCTTTGAACTCTACTGGTCCATCTGGATATCCTAAGATACGCTTGTTCCAAGCCTTCTCAATGAGATGCACTAACTTTTCAGTCAATGGTTCGGACGAAAAGAATTATTTGGGTTGAAGTAGCGAAAATTCTATAGGCACTCCGTACTGTTCTAGGATCAAGGCAGGTTGGTAAAAATATATTTTATCCCGTCCAATCAAACGGACATAATAGGATCCTTTGGTGCCTACGGGCATCTCAAACTAATATGACGAGCAAGACGAGAATCCAACTGTTAGCTCCAAGCCTTGACCGAGTTGTGACGTACTAACGTGTTTCTTTTGAAAAAATACTCTGGCCTATACTCTAGGGTTGAAGGAATGTCCACAATTTTAAAACGGTCGTAGAGCCACATATAAAGTAAGTGGGGGCTTCCTTTGAAACCCCTTCCCTCACCATTTTTTATTGCATCTAGACCTGAGAAGGTTTCAACTAGAATGAGAGGTCCAGGATTGGCTTTCTGGAGATCTAGGAAGCTATGTCTCTGAAAGACTCAAGGATAGTTTGACCCTCACTTTTGGAGGTCAGTATGTATTAGGCTAAGATTCCTAAATACAACCGATAGTCTCTAGTGGCTCTCCAAACTTTTGATTTTACATTAATGGGATGACTGCGAGAGTGGTATGGACTCAATAAGGGTACTAAATCCAATCTCCCGTTACGAACTAAGGCCTTGGCTTCTTCTTTTAAAATGTTTAGGCCTGTGGCGAGGTCACCAGAATATCCTGTCTTCAATAAAAGCTTGACTAGAGGACCTGAAGTAGATATCCCCATGATGCCACAAAAGTCTTCATGAGTAGGACACAAGTGCATATGCCCAATGTGAAAGATGTGAAGATAAAGGTTTCAAAGATTAGCCATAGCGCGCAAACGGTTCCAATCTATCTCTAACTTGTGGAAGTACAGGGCGCATCTCAACATGTAAGTCATTTTTTTTTGTGCAAACAATAAATCTTTTGCAAATCATTTTTCATTTTCTTTTCTTTTAGAAAATATTTTTCTTCTCTTGAAATAGGTTGGGATCCAAATTAGAGAAAAAAGAACTTAAACGTCATTTTGACTTAAATGGTCCGACTCATCGTGATCGTTAAATCGAGATGAACTGGTTCATTATGCATCACTACCAAATTTAAAATAGATTCTTTATTGGGTTGATGCCCCCATTGATATAATAGTTTTGAATCAGGTTAAACAAATGGTTTGATTATCTTAAAGACAAAATCGTAACTTCCTGATCTCAACAATTTGTAATGTCCATTTCCGAAAAGCAACCCATTGATATAATAGTTTTGAATCAGGTTAAACAAATGGTTTGATTATCTTGAAGACAAAACCATAACTTCCTGATCTCAACAATTTGTAATGTCCATTTTCGAAAAACAACCCGGGAACACCCATTATAAGTTCGAGTAGTGACTTATGGGATGGTTTCTAGACTCTTGGTTTACTACGTGCAATGCAATTTATCTGGCCACCCTTGCCCAAGTACACATATATCCTCTCGAGCATACTCAATCACACGGTACGTGGTGACTTGGTTTGATATACCGTATAGGTGATAATCTAAGTCTCCAACTCAAATCTCTGAAGTCAAAAATAGTTAGTTTAATCTCCAATTGAGAGGTGGCGCACGATGCTGAGAAAAGGCACACTTAAGTCACCTTTCGTCTACAATAGATGTCGTCTATCCCCCTAGTACCGTAGTACGACGGAGCAGGATCTCGCTTAGGCATTGATTTTAACCAAGAAGTGCAATTAGATTACTTTGAAATACCGTATAGATATGAGTCTAGGGTTGTAGCTTTCATAAATGGATTTGCATCCCTCGAGGGGATCGACCACGTACTAGTACTACGTTGGCAATCAGGACATGTGACCGTGCGGCTTACAATAGGACAAAAGCTCAGGTCGCTCTAACATGGGTGCATCGATATACCTTTCAGAATCATCTGATCAAACGGTACTAATGCCCCAGTTTTATATACCTTACGGTACGTGATTAGAGTTGTGATTTTCATGAATGACGTCGCATCTCCGAGGAGACCGGGCCACGTACTAGTGCCACGTTGGCTATTAGGGACATGCAAACGTGCAATGCAATAAAGTAAACGTGCTAGTGGTGTGTGCAAATAGGATAGGGTGTGCTCGGGGTATTTTCTAGATGAGTGGGCCCGTGGGCCAAATCAAACCATTCATACATAGATGTCACATAGATTAAAGACTACCATATCCATCACAACCACATTAAGATCATGTAGGCACATTAAAATATACGTATAGAGACCATGGCTTTTTAGATAATTAGTCCACAAGGATAGCACATTCATAGTTAGGCATCGATCAATCCATTTTTTTTCATTTTTTTATATGAATGAACTAATCATGAAAGGACTTCTCTTTTTATTTATTTTTTTTTTATGGTCCAACCGATGATTGCTTTAAATTTTTATTTTGATCAATCAAAAAAGTGGCAAGCGGTATGCCCTAAGTTTAACAAAAAGTGATCCGTTTGATCTTTTGAAGTTTTAAAACTAAAAAAAAAATGAAGTCCAAAAGGAAAGTTGCCAAAACTGACGTAAGGAACAAACTTAGCAAAAAAAATTAAAAAAAAAAAATTTAATTAATTTTTTTGTATGCTCATTTTGAGGCACATTGCCTCTGATTTTTGGCTTGGGTCAAAATTTTTCTTATGTTTAACATTTTTTCATTCTTTTTATTTGTTTTGGTTTTTTTTTTTGATAATATGAATGCTTAAAAGAAACATAATCAGATAACTAAATGAAAAATCGATTTTTTTTAACCCAAGGGAGTAAATAAAGAAAAAGAAACCCACCTAAAAAATAAATACAACAAATACAATAAATAATGTTAGCTTGCAAATAAGAATATTTTGAATTTTTTTTCAAAATGACCGAGTTGACACGAGGGTAGAGCCTTCTATCCCCAGTGGAGTCGCCAAGCTGTAGATACGTGGATTTCGCCATTACGATGACCACCTCTACTAAGGATTGAAGTTGCCACCACTCATTTTGTAAGTGGGTGTGAATGGTCACCCGATGTACATTTTTTTAAAAAATGACATTTTTGACACGTAGTGACTCGCGACGGATAAGGACTAAATAAACTTTGAGATTCAGGGTAAGCAGCTCAATTGGAGAAAAGTGAAGGTCTTAGACACCCTTTTCTCCCCGCCAATTGGCGGTAAACTCAAATCAACTCGGTCATTTTGATTAAAATAAATGAAAAATAAAGTGTTACGTGTTGTGTGTTTGTACCCTAAATAGGGATTTACTTTCGGCTCGATCATAAGATCATCTCATTGAAGGAGATGCTCTTAATAGACATGAGCCTTAAGGACCATTCATCCTAAGTCCATCTAAAATAAAATGAAGAGAAGAGGGGACAATAGAAGAGGGAAGAGGAGAGGGTAGAGAGAGAGAGAAAGGGGGGGAGTATTTTATTGCACCCACCTTAATACTTTTCCTTTTCTTTCCTTTCTTTTTTTCTTCTTCTTCTTCAATGTTTTCTTAGGTCCTTTTGGAATATGAGAGCTTATGTCCCATTTTTTAGAAGGTTAGTATGAGAGTAGAAAAGATGATTAGAGAATTGAGAATAGAGAGTAGAGTGATTTTTGTGTGACTTGGTAAGAGATTTTTATAGTTGAGTTGGGGAGGGAGGGGGTATTTATAGATGTTTGAGGATGTTTTGAGGGATATAATGGGGTGAAATTGAGGGAGAGTAGTGAATGGCATATGTTTTAAAGGTGGGGGTATGAAATTAGGGATTGAAATAGGTTTGGATCTTACCCAAACCATTTGGGTGGAGTGTTTGGTGAGGTAAGATGATGGGTGTTTAAGAGGGTGGTTGATTGATTGAGTGGTGTTTGGTTTAAGAGAATGGAGGGTGTAAGAGGGTGGTTGGGAGGGAGATGGTGACATGTGGCAAGATGTGTAGAGGTTAGGGGTTTAGATTTAATTGATGGGAGAGATTGAGTATTTGATTTGAGAGAATGGGTGTAAGTTCAGGTTGTAGAGATGGGTTTATACGAAACGATGATGGTAGATTAGGGGGAGGTATGATGATAATAGGTTAAGGGGAGGTGTGGGTTGATGTGTTTGATTTGAGAGAATGGAAGTTTATAGGGAGTAATGAGGGTAGGTTAAAGGAGGGTGTGGGTTGATGTGATTTTTTAGAGAAAAAGTGATGTGGGTAGTTAATTTTTTAAAGAAAGGTGATAGGGTGGGTGATTTGATGAGGGGGCTGAGAGGGGGTGATGACATGTGTCACATTTTGATGATAAAAGAATGATTGGTTAATGTGGGTTGTGGTTTATGAGTTAGGGTTGTGGGTTAGATGTGAATTGAATATGGGTTTGGGTTTAGGGGCATTGGACTTGGGTTATGAAATGGTTTTGGGTTTTAGGAATTGGTTGGGGGTTATCTTGGAATGGGTTTTGAGGGTGTAGGTTGGTTTTAGATTTTAGGTGATGTGGGATTGAGTTTATGTTAGGGGGAGATGAGAAAGGCATTTTTGAGTGTTGAGAGTTTGCAGGCTTTAGGTGGGCTTAGGGTAATTGGATTCGGGAGCGGAGCGGTGAAGGTAGAGGAAGTGATAGGTGGCCTAAGTCTCACATTTTTAGTTTTTTCCATTTTTTTTAGATTTTGAAATTATTGAATAAATCAAAATGCCATGTGTTGGCAAATTGGACTTTTTAGGCTCGTCGGAGAATTTTATTGAAAATTGGATATTTCTGGATACAAAAGTGGAGCGATGAAGGTTGAGAAGGTGTAGGGTAGGATAAATCTCTTTGATGGGCCCACTAAACCATTAGAAGGGCTTAAGAGTCTCAATTCAATCAAAATGCCATATTTCAATTGATTTGGGCCTTTGAGGCCCGTTGGTAATTTTTATTGAAAAATCTATATTTTTAGGCCCTTTCAAGTGGGGGTCCGTTCAAATTGGGGTGTTTACAGGATCTTTCAAGTTTGATCCTCAAAAGTCCCTAGTGGAGTCGTCACTAAAAGCATCCTCGATCCACGGGGTATGCGGATCCGCTTTTGATTTTTGAGATTTGGGAGTCGCCACCTAGTTATTATGGTCTTGGAACCAAATATTGACTCTAACAGATAAAACACTAATCTATAAAGAGAACAGGTCCAGGGATCACATTACGGGGTTGGAAGGTATTAGGCACCAACCCCACCTGACAAACGGCGATCTCTACTATTTCTCAAGAAATATTACATTGGTAAAAGACTTAAAACAAATAAATAAATAAAAGTAAAAATATATATATATACCTAGATAATCACAAATATTTGTTCCCTCAGAATTGGTAGAATGTCTCTTCGCTTTGTTTTCGTTACTCGATCTGCTTCGAATCTCCAAAATGAAATACCTCCTTCCTATATATGAGTATTTCCTAAATTTTTTGATGGATTTCCAGGTATATTTTGGAGAGTTTCTATGAGTTTTTCTACAAAACCTAGGGTTTGGATGATAAATACGGAGTTGGGACTCCGAAATCAGGGTTTGGGGAAGGCTAGGGAGAATTTTTGACCTACTTTTCTAGGGTTTTCTTTTACCTACGAAATTAGGTTGTGGAGGCTCTATATTTATAGATTTTTTTAAAGAATTAGGGTTTGACTAGGTCTTCTTTTAGATAATATGAATTAGGGTTTTGACTTAAATCTTATTTGATTGACTAGGTTTCTTTAGATTAGGGTTTTGACTTAAGTCTTATTTGATTTACTAAGTTTGTTTAGATTATGATTTTAATTCTTACGTACAATGAAAGAATATATTTTTGATTTTTGAAAAACCCACTTTAATTGTATTTCAATTATTTAGGCCAGCAGATGGAGGGGTCTTTTAATAAATATTAGCGGGCTCCACTTAAATAAGTGGGCAATCATCAACAATTTTGTTTGACGGCCTGATTGATTAATTTTCTTGGTTCAGATTTTTAAATTAATTTTATTAAGATTTCACTTTACGTTAATTAATATTTTATTTATTAAAAATTTTAAAAATTTTAAATTGAAAAATTATCGTTTTGCCCTTGAAGAGAACTTTTACGTTTCAAGTCGTTTTTCGATGTTCCAAGACGTTTTGGAATCGGTTTTTCGTAAGGAATTCAATGAGATTATGGGTTTGTATCATTTATGAATTTTTTGCATGAAACGATTGTGAACCCTATGAGGGGTATTTTCGTAATTTTACCAAATTTGGAGAAAATTGGCGAAATGGTTTATTTGGTTTCACTTTGTTATTTTATTTGTTCGAAATGGTTTTTCTAAGCATAAGGAGGGCTCTAAAAATATTTTGATGTTAAGGGTATTTTAGTAATTTGATCATTTTTTTAGTGATTTTTATCATATAGCTTCTTTTTTATCTGCAAAATGATGATTTCTATGTTTTTGGGGTTATATTTTCCTAACGTAACGTGATTTCTACAATTTTGTTAATTTAAGATATCTAATCCGAATTTCTGAAATATATTTAAGAACAAATAAAAATATTAGAATATTCATCCATCATTGATAACTGTCACAATCGGGTTGACGAGTTGATTAATCAGGCAAGTGCGAAAATTGGGTGTCTACATAAATTTATTTATTTTAATAACATTGAAAAAATACAAAATTTAGATTAAAACGGGGTCTGAGCGGTGCATAAGACCCAACTAATGGAAATAACCCAGTGAAATTTCCTACCTACGTATAATTTGTTATAAAATACAATTAAACATGTCAAATATGCAAGTTCTGGCGTGAATTTGAAATAACCAATTGAATTCTATATTTTTGCAATACATCACAAATTTTTGATAAAATCTTAAATGTAATTTTCACAATCTACGATACTAATAGAAATTGAGAGTTTCTTACAATCTCTAGGCGATAGGATAGAAGTGCGTATGCGAAAATTGAGACAATCGGCACAGAAATTGAGGTGAATCGAACTTCGAGATTGATGATTTTTGAATCTAACCGGGTGGTTTTGAATATCTAAATGTCGTCATTCTTTCTCTTTTCTATGACGGAAGACGATTTGGTCCTGAAACAAATGAAATCAACGATCGAAGGTACATTGGTCAAATACATTGGTTGGTTATTTTTGAAAATTGAGGTGATGAATAGTGTTTTGAATTTAAAAAAATTTATTTATATAAGTGCGGGACGAAATCAATATTTTACCTATTATTTCGTTTGACAATAACTTGACCGTCCAGACTCCAAAAGTGACGAATGAATACTCTATTTTGTATAATTTTTCGTTTCGGATCTAATAGTGTGGTCAATTTCTACTAATTTTGTCTCTAAAAAAAACTTATATTTTTGGCCCGATGGAATCCTAAAATTGACATCGTTTTCGTTTTTGACGATAATTTGACTTTTTGGACTCTAAAAATAATAACTAAATAGTTTATTTTTTATAATTTTTTATTACAAATTCAATGGTATGATTAAATTTTAAAAATTCTTACTCTAGTAAAAAGTCATTATTTTAGCTTAGTCCGACTTGGTAATCGAGGATTTTATAATTTTTCTGTTCGGACTCGCATTTAAGCATTTGAGTATGTTTTTCGACTATTTTGAATCCAATGGTAAAGTCAGATTTCATTAAAAATAACTAAAATAAAATCCTACAGTTTTACCCTAAGTTCCACTTCTAGGATTTTTTTTTCAAAATTTAACTATTTATTTTTCTTGAGATACGAATCAGGAATTTGGGATTTTACATTCCTTCCCCCTTAGTAAAAATTTTGTCATCAAAATTGAAATCATACCTTATCAAACTTCGTTGTCACTACACTAACACAACATGTATAATAAACGATATTTATCCTCAATTATCATATATTCTTGGTTTTAAGCTAATGTCATTTTCAATTCATAAACCTTATGTCACCTATTTTTCATCAACCCAATACATCCATCAATTAATCACTCCAATTCAAACTCATACTCCAATTAATCTATTATTTGTATAACCCTAAGATAACAATCAATTCATATTATCTTACTTCCCCACCAATATTTATCAACAACAATCCTTTCACATCTTCTCTATTCTTTATCTTTATTTCTCTCACCAATTACACCGTCTCTTATGTTTTACTCATAATTGTCATGAGTATTACTCCTCAATGCATAGATTTACCGCAAACACACCACTACTTTTTGCACACCATTTAATACTTCTTAATGAAATAATATACAGTATCCATACTTAATATATCCCTACTATAATACAAATATTTACTAACATTAGATTTGCAAATTGCATTAAAATCTCCATTTCCAATACACCACTATCTTTATATTCAATTCAATATTTTATTTTCTACTCTACCTTACTATGCCTATTTTATCAACATTCTTTGCCCATACTACTTCAATAAATTTTTATCAATCATAGTCTCCCTGTGGTGTAGATGATTTCATTACTCGACCCATGTCAATAGTTTCTAGCTCTAGTAAGTATACAAAATCTCAGTAGAATTATATGATCTAGAGGAAACAGTATTGAATAAGACTCTATGTTCTAACATTATAATTAGAAATTGTACCTTCCAAAACTTCATCGGAGATATGTAGTTTCTCCTAGGTCACAATCCTTGCTCGCGACTATGATAGAGGACACTCTCTCCTGATATGCCCCACTTGACCACACGCATAACATGCTAACAATATTGTCTTCGTATATTTCTGTGAAGTGGACAGTTGGTGGACTGGGGTCTATAGGATCTGAACTTGCCTTGTTGGTTCCTTTGACCCTGTTGGCATCATTGGAGCTCCAACTGCCCTATAACTCAGTGATGGGGGAACTCGACAAATCGATAGTGAAGAAGTTCTATATTGTGGATACATTGATTTGGGGGAGATTGGCCTCGAATACGTCGACCTCTTGTCCAGATCTGATCTAAGAAGAAAAAAAATCTAAAGTCGACTAGTTTACCCTTTGAAAGTCTGTAACTCCATTTCCCCTTTTCTACCCTCTAAGCTCAATTCATCGTATCTCTATAATTCGAAATTTTGTCGAATTTGGTAAAAATTGGCATAATGGTTTATTTGGTTTTACTTTGTTATTTTATATGTTTAAAAGGATTTTCCTAAGCGTGATGTGGGATCTAAGGATGTTTTGATGTTAGGAGTATTTTAGTAATTTAGTCTTTTTTTAGTGATTTTTATCATAAAGCTTCTTTTTGTCTAAAAATGATGATCTCTATGTTTTTTGGGATCATTTTCTTATCGTAGCGTGATTTCTACAGTTTGTTTGCTCAAGATACCTCATCTGAATTTCTGAAACATATCTAGTAAGAAAATAGAGCATTGGAATAATCATCCATCATTAGGAATCGTCGCAATCGGGTTGACGAGTTGATTAATCAGGCGAGTGCAAAAATTGGGTGTCTACAGATGCCCCTATTTGACAAAGGATTGAAGCAAACTAGATAGCAAATCTATTTTGGTAGATAGTGCGATATCTGAATGTCAAAGCTAGTGACAGTTCATTTTGTAGCCTGATTTAGCAATTCGTCGGGATGTCTAGATCCTTGAGGGTAAAACTCTCCCCGAACTAAAGGTATGTCAGGTTCTCGACTCTCAATGATGATGTTAAATCCTTGAATTTTGAAAAATTCTCCCTAACTAATCAAAAGTGTATGTGTGTGCAATGGGTGATGCCTACTGAGTATTCTATCGGATCATTGAAAATAAACTCTCTTGGATAACCACAAATGTCAAGTCCTAGAGATCTTCTCTCGTTGACGATGATGATTCAAATTGAAATGCACATACACAATGAAGACAATCACACAATTTTGAATTATGGTAAGTTTGAATAACGAAAAGGTGATGTAGAAACTTCATTAAATCCTATCAAAATTCTTTTTTTTAGAGTTTGAAAAAATTTGAGTCTTGTTTATCAAACTCGAGCTTATGGGAGCCACCTTCTCGGGCTAAAGTTTGTAAGAACTTAAAAAATCCTATTCAAGTTGGAGTCTCGTTTTTTCGAATTCGAACTGAGGTTTACGGGACTTAAACAATTTCGTTAATTCATTCTATAATTCAAACAAAGCTAGAGTCTCGCTTCTCGGACTCTGGCTAAGGTTAACAGGAACTTAAACAATCATGTTAATTCATTCTATGATTTAAACAAAGCTGGAGTCTAGTTTCTCGAACTCTAGCTAAAGTTTATAGGAATTTAAACAATCTTGTTAATTTATTCTATGATTCAAACAAAGCTGGAGTCTCGTTTCTCGGACTTTGGCTAAGGTTTACAGGAACTTAAACAATCCTGTTAATTTATTCTATGATTCAAACAAAGCTGGAGTCTAGTTTCTCGGACTCTGGCTAAGGTTTACAGGAGCTTAAACAATCCTATTAATTCATTATATGATTCAAACAAAGCTAGAGTCCCGTTTCTCGGACTCTGGCTAAGGTTTACAGAAACTTAAACAATCCTGTTAATTCATTCTATGATTCAAACAAAGTTGGAGTCTCGTTTCTCGAACTCTGGCTAAGGTTTACAGTAACTTAAACAATCCTGTTAATTCATTCTATGATTCAAACAAAGCTGAAGTCTCATTTTTCAGACTCGAACCTGTCGGGGTCACGCTTCTCGGGCTTGAATTAGTTAAAGACTCAGTATTATTGAGCTTAAAGATTGGGAGATTGGGTAATTATTGGCTTATCATGCATCTGAATTCATAATTATCGTTGGACTTCACCGGACTTTTAGACTTTTAAGTAAGATTTTCTTTTTTATCCTGTGATTAAAAACAAAACTTTGGAATCACAATGACTTTAAAAAATGCCCCTAGTTTCAGGGTTGACTTCTTACTGGAACTTGACTATGAAACTGATGGAATGGATTGCATTTGAAAAATATGAACGAGCAACTATCGACTCTGATATATATCAGACAGAAGAATCGATATTCCTTTAAATTTTCAAGACTCTTAAAATTATCATATATGCAATAAAGAATATGATCATTTTCTTTTTTAATTTCCTTTGAAAAATGCTTGGGTTGGACTTAAAATCTTGATAATTATTAGAATAGAAGATCTTTCTCTTCAAAGTGGTCGATGGTTCTACACTTTCCTTTGTTGACCACTTGGATAAGTAAACATACTCTTAAAGTTCTTACAATGTTCAAGATGGCTTCTGAGTTTCTTCGACTTCAACATTATTTTCGTCGAATGTTGTAGCTTGAATGGTTCTGCATTTCCTAGTTTCTGTACAAGCTTCATTCTAAAATTTTCTTCTTGATGGGACCTTTTCCCCTATTTAATGATGTCCTAATTTTTACCTAGATCGTCTCTTCAGGTTTTCAATCTAGCGGACTTTATTTTTCTTTTTCTGATGATGCCTTGATTTTTTCTTAAGTCGCCTTTTCAGGTTTTCAACTTAGCAGACCTTTTTTTTTATGGTTCGACTTAGCGGACTTCTCTTTTTTCTCGATGATCTTGAATAACCAACTCGACAACTTCTTTTTGAATTTTTATTCTCAATAGGATTTTTTCTTTTCTGTGTATCATAATTTTTGCTTAGGTCGCCTTTTCAGATTTTCAACCTAGCGGGTTCTCTTTTTTTCTTAATGATCTTGCATATTCAACTCGATAACTTATTGGTTCCCTACACCTTAAACAAGTCAATTAACATTCAGGAGGACTTAATAGGTGGGCTCAGGACATGGTATATAAAGAAAAAGTATAAGACTCGACTTTCTCAAAATGCCTCTAGTCTGATATTCTCTTTTTTTCTAATGCCCCTAGTTTGGCACTCTTTTTTTTAAATGCCCCTAGTTTGGCAGTATTTTCTTTTCTGTCAATTCTTTTGATTCTCTTTTTCTAATGCCCCTAGTTTAACATTACTTCTTTGAACCTTTCAATAGGAGATTTTCCTTTTGGATGACATTTTTCTTAAAAGAATACATTTTTATTTTTTTGTGTGACCGAGCCTAAAGTAACTTCTCAGGTTGTCTACATACCCCAAATATTTCTTTTTTCTTTTGGGATCAGGTTAAAACGAAGTTCATACAAAGATTTCTTCCCGAGGTTGGTTGGTGTGATTTAGAAAGAAGAGGCTATTGATTTTTTTTAGAGGCTGCGAGAGGCTAAAGATGGTTATCTTTTGTTGGTAAGATAGGAAAATGGTTCGATTAAAGAAAGCCTTATTTGGAGGAAATGCTAATTGATTTAGTCAAAGTTTAGGAAACTTGATGTCTTGAATACTCTGTCGAGTAAAAGTTTTCTTTTGAAAATGAATACATTTTCAGTCTTCTTCTGCGAAATTGAGTGTGATTGAGTCCTTTGTATTTAACTGTTCAACTCTTCTAGAACTTCAAGAAAACCTTTTATTATTTTGTGAAAGAAAACTCTTTTCTCTTGAGTGAAAAACAAGATGAATTCTTTCTTGCGGATCTTAGCACCTTTGTCGATGGTTTCAACTACATCATTCTTAACCAATAATCTTTAATTTTGAAGTTCACCATTGACTTCATGCCTTCTATTTGGTGCAATCTATCAATATATCCTCATGAGACCATACAAGAATGTTGTTGAATTTCTCAAGTAAGTTTATTATTCTCTCATGTTCTCCTGAGGACAATGTAGTACCCATTTGCTCTTTTTAAGTGTACTCTTTAACTTCAATATTTATCAAGCTTAATTAGTGAGCTTTGAGGCATTTCCTCATGTCAAATTTTATGTTCACATCATTATTGCACGCATGATAATCAAAAGCTTCTTTCAAAGTCGACTAAAACTCAATAATTAAAAAAAGACTAACGTAACTGAAACAACCAACTAAATTTCAAAACTGATGAAAATTGAATTGAAACTAAAAGAAAACTACGCTTATTTACAAAGCGGGACTGGGTGGATGGATTACTTAGGCTTGACATTGGTACTTTGGCTAGACAACTCTTTTGACGATCCCGAAGTAGCACAGATGACGGTTTAGAACATTTAGGGGCACCTAAGATTAACCATCAATTATGAAGGTTTGACTTTTAACCACATGATTAAAAATTTGATATAAATTAGCCCAAGTCCAGTGGAAGATATCGAATCCAAACGCACTCTAAGTCTATAGTGGCCAAGAAGGTGAAACAGATTAGTCACGGGTCTACACCTGATTGGGATATAACTTTTGATCAAACAAATTAGTTTGACCCTAAAATTGAATCTTTTTGGCATAAAATAGTTTGAATCTTTGAAAGTAAAACCAATTGGTCCAACTGATTTGGTGTTGATCAGTTTGATCCATTTGTTGATTGGGCCAATTGATTTACATTTCACACATTGGGTCGGATCGATATTGTGAGTTTAGTTTGAATGGTCTGGACCGGTCTGCCCACTTACCTGTTGATTGGATTGAATAAAATAACCCGGGAATACCCATAGTCGGTTCGGGTCATGACCTATAGGAAGGCTCTTAGACTATAGGTTTACTATGCGCAATGCAATTTATCTGGCCACCCTTACCCAAGTGCACCTACATACCTCTCGAGCATACTCAATCAAACAGTACGTGGTGACTTTGTTTGATATACCATATAGGTGATAATCTAAGATTCCAACTCAAATATCTAAAGTCAAAAGTAGTCGATTTAATCCCTAGTTGAGAGGTGGCACACAATGCTAAACAAGGGCACTCTTAAGTCACCTCTCGTCTAGAATAGACGTTGTAGACACCCCATTTTTGCATCCGCCTGATTAATCAAGTCGTCAACCCGATCGCAAAGGTTCCCAATGATGGATGTCTATTCCAATGCTTTATTTTGTTACCAGATATGTTTCAGAAATCCGGATGAGGTATCTCGAACTGACAAAACTTAGAAACCACGCTACGTTAGGAAAATACGACCCCAGAAACATAGAAATCATCATCTTGCAAACCAAAAAGAAGCTTCACGATAAAAATCACTAAAAATGATTAAATTACCAAAATACCCCTAACCTCAAAACAACCCTAGAGCCTACGTTACGCTTAGGAAAACTCTCTCGAACACATAAAATAACAAATCGGAACCAAATAAATCATTTCACCAATTTTAACAGAATTTGACAAAATTACGAAAAATGCCCCTCATAAAGTTCATAATAATTTCACATAAAAATTTTCATAAATGACACAAACCAACATTCTCATTGAATTCCTTACGAAAAACTGATTCCAAAACATCCTGTAACATTGAAAAACGACTTAAAACGTAAAAAATCCTCTCCGAGGGCAAAACGGTAATTTCACAATTTTCATAATTAAAAAATTCGAAATTAATAAATAAAACATTAAATAATTAAAGTGAAACATTAATGAAATTAATTTAAAAAGTTGAACCTAAAAAATCGATTAATTGGACTCTCAGGCAAAATTGTTGAGGGTTCGTGGGATATTTCTTTAAGGACCCCTCCATTTGGGGGTCCAAAGAATTAAAGATATTTTAGAGGGGGGTTCTCCAAAAATTAAAAGTAAATCAAGCAAGACTGAAGTCAAGGTATTAAAGTCAATCAAGTGAGACTGAAGTCAAAATTAAAGTCAATCAAGCAAGACTGAAGTCAAGGTACTAATCGAGTCAATCTCATAAGACTAAGGTCAAAACCCTAAATCAAAACCCTAATCTAAACTAATCAAGTCAATCTCATAAGACTAAGGTCAAAACCTTAAATCCAAACCCTAATCTAAAACTAATCAAGTCAATCTCATAAGACTAAAGTCAAAACCCTAAAACCCTAAAGACTAAATCCAAATCCTAATTGAAACCCTAAAAGAAACCCTAATCAAACCCTAAATGCTTCTAAAAACTTTATAAATAAGAGCCTCCACACCCTATTTTCGTATAAAAGAAAAAACCCTAGAAAAAGTAGGTGAAGAAGCCTCCACAACCCCTCCAAAACCCTAATTTTGGAGTCCCAACTCCTTCCCTAACACCCCTACTCCTATTTTAGCCTAAAAAATACCCAAAAACCTCCCAAAAACATCCCAAAAATCCACCACAAATTCAAAGCATTCAGATTCAAGAAGGAGACACCTTGCCTCGGAGATCAGAAATCAGATCCGGAGCCAAAACGAAGCAAGGAGTACGGTGCAAGGAACTGTTTTTCAGATCTGAGGGAATAGTGCTTTTGCAGATCGAAGGTAAGGTTTTTTATTATTTTTTTAATCTAGGTTTTATCATTAGCAATGTAGATCTATCTGGGATAAGTAGAGACCGGCATTGGCCGGGCGGGGTTGGTGCCTAACACCTTCCAACCCCGTAACATGATCCCCGGATTCAGATTTCTATAGTAGATTAGTTTTTTTTATCCATTGTAGGGTCAATTTGGTTCCTAGACTGTAATAACTAGGTGGCGACTCCCAAACCTCAAGGGTCAAAAGTGGATCCGCTTACCCCGCGGATCGAAGGCGCTTTCAGTGGCGACTCCACTGGGGACATTGAGGATCAAACTTGAAAAACCCCAAGTATGGGAGCATTGCCAAGATGACCTAGTTTTTTTTATTTTTTAGTTGGATTTATTTTATTTATTTTTTCTGTTTATTTATTTTTTGTCTTGGTTGTAGATGATTTTGGGTATTGCATATATTTTTTTTTTTTTCAATTAAGGATCACTTTTTGATGACCCCTAAATAATGAAAGATTCAAATTGACCTATGAAAATGATGGAATGATGAAGGTTGGACAGAAATATTAAAACGTTTTTAGAGAATATTGTAGTGAGAATTAAGTCTGGGAGCCTTTAATAAAACATAGATCTCGTCGAGTAGATTAATTTAGAATTTGAGTTCACTCAATTTCGTTATCGGAAGCCTTAGATATCATCGATGCAAGTTCAATCTATAAATCTGGAATTATTTCTGAATGAAAGTTGGGACAGCAACGTTAAAACTTTTTTATAGAATATTCTAATGAGAATTAAGTCTGGGAGCCTTTAATAAAACATAGATCTCGTCGAGTAGATTAATTTAGAATTTGAGTTCACTCAATTTCGTTATCGGAAGCCTTAGATATCATCGATGCAAGTTCAATCTATAAATCTGGAATTATTTCTGAATGAAAGTTGGGACAGCAACGTTAAAACTTTTTTATAGAATATTCTAATAAGAATTAAGTCTGGGAGTCTCTTAATAAAACATATATCTCGTTGAGTAGATTAATTTAGAATCTGAGTTCACTCAATTTCGTTATCGGAAGCCTTAGATATCATCGATGCAAGTTCAATCTGTAAATCTGGAATTATTTCTGAATGAAAGTTGGGACAGCAATGTTAAAACTTTTTTACAGAACATTCTAATGAGAATTAAGTCTGGGAACCTCTTAATAAAACGTAGATCTCATCGAATAGATTAATTTAGAACTTGATTTCACTCAATTTCGTTATCGGAAGCCTTAGATATCATTGATACAAGTTCAATCTGTAAATCTAAAATTATTTCTGAATGAAAGTTGGGACAGCAACGTTAAAACGTTTTTACAGAACATTCTGGTGAGAACTAAGTCTGGACACCTATTAATAAAATGTAGATCTCATCGAGTAGATTAATTTAGAACTTGAGTTCACTCGATTTCGTTATCGGAAGCCTTAGATATCATCGATGCAAGTTCAGATTATATTTTCCTAATTCACAGAAAATCTGAATTTATCTTATTGGCACAATTAATGTTCTTGAGAGTGAGCTCATCTCAACCATTGTCATTCTATCATCAATGTAACACCTATTGGAATCTCAATTTATTTTGGATCACCCAAAAGTGATCATTGATTGGACCTTAAAAATTATAAAAATTATGTCTATTGCAATGTTTGTTTGATCAATTATTATATGCCATGCTCATTAATTGATTTGCCATGATCTTGACAGATATATTTGTGATGTGTTTGATTTCATCTTAATTTCGATGTGATGGGTTTTGGATTACTTTCTTGATCAATATTCATTTGATATCCATATGTGATGACATAATCAGGCTCATGGGCCCACGTGTTTGAAAAAAGGCCCCGGGCACACCCCACCCTGTTTTGCACACACCACAAGCACGTTTACCGCTTTACTCACTTACACGTCCCATTTAGCCAACGTGGCACTAGTGCATGGCCCGGTCTCTTCGGAGATGCGACGTCATTCATGAAACCCACAACTCCAGTCACGTACCTTAGGGTATATCAAACTGGGGGCATCAATACCATCTGATCAGGTGATTCTGAGAAGTATGTTGATGCACCCATGCTGGAGCGACCTGAGCCTTTGTCCTATTGTAAGCCACACAGTCACATGTCCCGATTGCCAACGTAGTACTAGTACGTGGTCGGTCCCCTCGTGGGATGCCAAACCATTTACGAAAGCTACAACTCTTGACTCGTACCCGTAGGTATAAAAGGTAATCTAAGTATATCAATTGCACTTCTTGGTCAAAACCGGTGCCTAAGCAAGATCTTACCCCGCTGTACCCTACTGTACGAGGGGGATAGACTACGTCTATTCTAGACGAGAGGTATTTAAGTGGGCCCTTGCTCAGCATTGTGCGCCACCTCTCAACTGGAGATCAAACTGGCTGTTTTTGGCTTCAGAGAAGTGAATTGAGGTTTTAGATTATCACCTATACGGTATATCAAACCAAGTCACCACGTATCGAAAGGTATATAGGTGTGCTTGGGCAAGGGTGGCCAGATAAAAATGCATTGCACGTAGTAAGCTTAGAGTCTAGAAACCTTCCTAGTAGGTCACGACTCGAACTTATCGTAGGTGTTCCCAGGTTGTTCATTGAATGGAATCTTATGAGACATTGTGATTGATATGAATGTATGTGAATGATGAGATCAGAATGCATGTGAATGATGAAATGGATGTATGTGAATGATGAGATCAGAGTGTATGATTGTCCTCAAGGATAAAAAATATTATTTTTGAAAATCAAAATGGGTGCACCGACCCAATAAAAAATCCATCTCTTGCAAATGACCCAGCCCAACTCGATCCAACAATCCTGATGGACCGGGCCATTTAAATTGAAATAGAATCAAATTTTCAAAGAAGAAAAATAGTTTACAAAGGGAAAGTATTTTCCAGAAAAAATATTTTCCAAAAGAAGTGTTTTCCAAAAAAAAGTGTTATTCTCTAAAAAAATGTTTTCTAAGAAAAAACGTTTTCCAAAAAATATTTTCCAAGAGAAGATACTTTCCAAATAAAAAACTATTTTTCAGAGAAAAAAATATTTTTCAGAAGAAAATGTTTTCCAAAAGAAAAGAAAAAGAAGGAAAAATAATTTGCAAAAGATCTATTTTTGCATGAAAAGTTTTTATGGACCTTGGAAAACTACCAAAAAATGTTGTAAAAAAATAATCAGATTTGTGAAATAAAAACATTATTTTCCAATATTTTTCAAGAGTGCAACATAATTATTTTTCTTCTGAATAACCATTGAATGGACGAATTTTTTAATGGATTGGTGCACAAAATTCAATAAAATCTCAGTGTTCATTTAAAATGTTATCAAGGGGGTGACACTGAAATTGGTTAAATTCACCTTCAAAGAGGTTTAAAGGTTATCATTGTATCTAAGCTCAATCGTCCATCGTCTAGCTAGGGTTGTAAATCCGGTCAGTTAGAGTAAACGTCAATATCAAATCAACAATCAGAAATGACCTCAAAATTTCTCAACATCGTCCAGTTGTTCTTTGAAGATCATAGTGCTTCAATCCTACCGGTTATAAGCAATATCTCAGTCCTCGGTCCTAATCAAACTCGTGTGGGTACTTGTCTTGAGTTTTCGTGAGTCATTTGGGTTAACCTGAGTCCTTTTTTCCATCAAGGTCATGTCTTCTTTTAATTGAGTCTACTCTTTCCTATTGAGTCAAGTTAGTTCGTCGAGTCTATAGAGGTGTTTGTTGCCCCATCTGAAATTGATCGGATAAAAGAAATTTTTGAATACCTCGAGCGCATTAACGAATTAACTAATAATTTGATAGATTTCATTTTTGAACAAGAAGATAAGAGTCAGGCTCAACTTTTAATTGAGAAAGGAAAGGTCTTTGACCTCGAAACAAAAAATAATTCCTAAAGAGATTCAAATAGAAACCATCTTATCCCTAAAGGAACACGATGGGATAATGAATTAACTCAGAAATTTCAAAAGACTTGTTCGTGTGATCATATGAGGGTATGCTAGGTACAAGCTTGGGTGTTGTTCAACATGGAATGGATACTCGTTTATATCAATGGAATCAAAGAAGATGTTATAAAAATGTATCAGTGCTATCCTCACTACATCTTAAGTTTCAAATCATATATTATCAGTCGATATGGGGGTACCTTTTGAATTGATCTCTGATAATAGGTCGTACTTCAAAGCATAAATCATTACTCTGTGTTCAAAGTTGAAGATCCGGAATCATAAATCATCCTCCTACCGTCCTCAGATCAATGGAACGGTTGAAGCAGTTAGTAAGAGTATCAAGACTATCATCAGGAAAATGAGTTAATAACATCGAAATTGGTCAGAAAAATTATCATTCACGCTGTGGACATATCGAACTCTAATTCGATCCTCTACTGGAGCTACTCCTTACTCCTTAGTGTATGGCATGAAAGCAGTCTTGCCAGTTGAAATGGAAATTTCGTCTCTCAGGGTCTTGTTGAAAAATCATTTGTTAGAAACAGATTGGGTTCGTCAACAGTATGAAGAAATAAACTTGATCGAAGAAAATGAGTTAAAGCCCTATATCACGTGCAAGCTTATCAAAGAAGAGTTGCCCGTGCATTTGATAAAAAGATCAAGGTTCGTCATTTACAAGTCGGGGATTTAGTACTCAAAGAGAATCGAGCACCTATCTTTGACCCTAGAGGGAAGTTCAAACCAAATTGGGGAGGTCCGTACATCATCAAGGAGATACTACCAGGAAAAGCTGTCAGGCTTCAAGATCATGATGGAATCGAGTTACCAGAACCAACCAACCTTGACCAAATCAAACGGTACTACATTTAAGGAGGCCATTTTTGGCCGAATCAATTTTCCTATTACCTAATTCTTTATCTCCTTTCTCAACCCCTTTGCAGCCTGTTCAAAAAGAGAAAAATTGTGCATTTTATTTCTTAGCCTGATCACCTAACCTAGGGGAGGGAAAAACCCGAACTACGTTTTGGTCTGATCCCAAAAAATTTGGGGTACGTAGGCAACCCGAGAAGTTACTTCAGGCCCGACCACACCAAAATAAAAAATAGATTCCCTGATGAAGAAAAAATCTAAAAAGAAAAAAATTCAAAAGAATGGGGAAGAAAATTCAAGAAAAAGTTTAAATGAAATGCCACACAAGGGGCATTTGGGTTTTTGAGCCTCAAAATCCCTTTCATTTTATGCCTAGTCCCAAGCCTACCTATATAAGTCCTCCTAAGTACCGTGTGAAAAGGTCAAGGAGGGTAGTAGAACATGATCAGGCAGCAACTCCAGAAGTTCAGAGACAAAAAAAATAAAAAGATAAAAAATGATGAAGCCTGCTAAGTTGAAAACCCGAAAAGGGCGACTTAGGCAAAAATTAAGGCAAGCTCGCAAGGTTGAAAATCTGAAAGGACAACTTTGGCAACAATTAGAGCAAAAAAAAAAAAAAGAAGAGCTCGCTAGATTGAAAACCTGAAAAGGCGATCTAGGCAAAAGTTAGAGCAAGCTCGCTAGATTGAAAATCTGAAAATGCGATCTAGGCAAAAGTTAGAGCAACAAAGAAAAACAGAAGAAAATCCCAAGTTGAGAGCAGTTCGAGTTGAAACATCAGAAATCCGAATAATCAAGTTCAATACTCAGCTTAAACCTGGGATAGATTCAGAAGCCACAAGTATCTTGTCTACGATCGATCTGAAAATTCTTACTTCCCCAAGTGAACCAATGGAGAGAATGGTGAATTCTATGATGAGTCTCAAAAGGAAACATTTTGTTCTCTTGAGCCTGACTCAAAATCTTTAATAAAATTAATCAAAATTAAAATTTGGATCTTTATTGCGCTTGTGGTAATCAAATATTTCAAACCTTCATACAAGGGGCATTTTTTTCTTTTTCTTTTTCCTCTAGATATGTAATTTCCCCCCTTATACTGAGGGCATTTTTTAATGATGTGTTCAATTAGTGTGTTTATTGTCAAACTAGGGAAATTTTGTTTTTGAGCAATGTTAATCCTAAAAAAATAATGAGAACTCCAAACTTAAGGTTACCCTCTTGATAGCAGTTTTTCAAAAAATTCTTGAGGTTCAAACTCAGGTTTTAAATTTACAAGACTTTTTTGATAAAACCTTGAGGTTCAAACAAATACATTCTGGATTTCACATAGGAGATAGGACATCCATTCTGTCCCAAATCTATTCATTCCCAGATTCTACCACTCTTTTCCAGATTCATTTTCGATCATTTCTCTTCCAGATTACAGTATCTTCCAGATTTATTCAATTCACTCTGATCATTCTTTTCCAAATTCATTCATTCTTTCCCAAAAGTCCTTCATTCCTTTGTCAATTATGCTCAGATACCGCCGAGGGTTTTCTCGGAATTATGCTCAGATGCCGCCAAGGGTTTTCTTGGAATTATGCTCAGATACCGCCGAGGGTTTTCTCGGAATTATGCTCAGATACCGCCAAGGGTTTTCTTGGAATTATGCTCAGATGCCGCCGAGGGTTTTCTCGGAACTATGCTCAGATGCCGCCAAGGGTTTTCTTGGAATTATGCTCAGATGCCGCCGAGGGTTTTCTCGGAACTATGCTCAGATGCCGCCAAGGGTTTTCTTGGAATTATGCTCAGATACCGCCAAGGGTTTTCTTGGAATTATGCTCAGATACCGCCGAGGGTTTTCTCGGAATTATGCTCAGATGCCGCCAAGGGTTTTCTTGGAATTATGCTCAGATACCGCCGAGGGTTTTCTCGGAATTATGCTCAGATGCCGCCAAGGGTTTTCTTGGAATTATGCTCAGATACCGCCGAGGGTTTTCTCGGAATTATGCTCAGATGCCGCCAAGGGTTTTCTTGGAATTATGCTCAGATACCGCCGAGGGTTTTCTAGGAATTATGCTCAGATATGCTCAGATGCCACCGAGGGTTTTCTCGGAACTATGCTCAGATCCCGCCAAGGGTTTTCTTGGAATTATGCTCAGATACCGCCGAGGGTTTTCTCGGAATTATGCTCAGATACCGCCGAGGGTTTTCTCGGAATTATGCTCAGATGCCGCCGAGGGTTTTCTTGGAATTATGCTCAGATACCGCCAAGGGTTTTCTTGGAATTATGCTCAGATACCGCCGAGGTTTTCTCGGAATTATGCTCAGATACCGCCAAGGGTTTTCTTGGAATTATGCTCAGATGCCGCCGAGGGTTTTCTCGGAACTATGCTCAGATACCGCCGAGGGTTTTCTCGGAACTATGCTCAGATGCCGCCAAGGGTTTTCTTGGAACTATGCTCAGATGCCGCCAAGGGTTTTCTCGGAACTATGTTCAG
The DNA here is from genome assembly GCF_017979445.1 of Akebia trifoliata. Classification (NCBI taxonomy): domain Eukaryota; kingdom Viridiplantae; phylum Streptophyta; class Magnoliopsida; order Ranunculales; family Lardizabalaceae; genus Akebia; species Akebia trifoliata. The sequence goes on along the minus strand of NC_141385.1, from coordinate 38,931,023 downwards.
ATGCCGTCGAGGGTTTGCTCGAACTATGCTCAGTCAGATGTCATCGAGGGTTTGCTCAGATTATGCTCAGCCAGTTGCCACCGAGGGCTTTCTCGGATTATGCTTAGTCAGATATCGCCTAGGGTTTTCTCAGATTATACTTAGATAGTTCATTACTCTTTCACCCCGAGTATGTAGAGTAGAACTCCAAGAAATTAGTCCATTACTCTTTCACCCCGAGTAGGTAGAGTAGGACTCCCAGAAAAAGTAGTTCATTACTCTTTCACCCCGAGTAGGTAGAGTAGAACTCCCAGAAAAAATAGTTCATTACTTTTTCACCCTGAGTAGGTAGAGTAGAACTCCCGAAAATAGTTCATTACTCTTTCACCCTGAGTAGGTAGAGTAGAACTCCCGAAAATAGTTCATTACTCTTTCACCCCGAGTAGGTAGAGTAAAACTCCCAGAAAATAAGTCCATTACTCTTTCACCCCAAGTATGTAGAGTAGGACTCCCAAAAAAAATAGTTCATTACTCTTTCACCCTGAGTAGGTAGAGTAAAACTCCTAGAAAAAATAGTTCATTACTCTTTCACCCCGAGTAGGTAGAGTAGAACTCCCTAAAAAGAATTCATTACTCTTTCACCCCGAGTAGGTAGAGTAGGACTCCTAGAAAAATAGTTCATTACTCTTTCACCCCGAGTAGGTAGAGTAAAACTTTCCAAAAAAAATTGTTTATTACTCTTTCACCCAGGGTAGGTAAAGTAAGACATTCAATTTTTTTATGCTCAATTTATGCTCAGTTATGCTTAGTTTATGCTCAGATTTTACTCAGTTTCACACAGTGCACACACTTGCACACTTGTTCTTTTAGTCAGGGAGAATTCTTTAAAATTCAAGGATTTGACGCCATCAGTGAGAGCTCTCGCTCGAGGACCTGACGACCTTTTAGTTCGGGGAGAGTTTAACCCTCAAGGATCCGAACACCTCGACGAATTGCTAAATCAGGCTGCAAAATGAACTGTCACTAGCTTTGGCATTCGGATATCGCACTATCTACCAAAATAGATTTGCTATCTAGTTTGCTTCAACCCTCTGCCAAAGAGGGGCATCTGTAGACACCCCATTTTTGCATCCGCCTGATTAATCAAGTCGTCAACCCGATCGCAAAGGTTCCCAATGATGGATGTCTATTCCAATGCTTTATTTTGTTACCAGATATGTTTCAGAAATCCGGATGAGGTATCTCGAACTGACAAAACTTAGAAACCACGCTACGTTAGGAAAATACGACCCCAGAAACATAGAAATCATCATCTTGCAAACCAAAAAGAAGCTTCACGATAAAAATCACTAAAATGATTAAATTACCAAAATACCCCTAACCTCAAAACAACCCTAGAGCCTACATTACGCTTAGGAAAACTCTCTCGAACACATAAAATAACAAATCGGAACCAAATAAATCATTTCACCAATTTTAACAGAATTTGACAAAATTACGAAAAATGCCCCTCATAAAGTTCATAATAATTTCACATAAAAATTTTCATAAATGACACAAACCAACATTCTCATTGAATTCCTTACGAAAAACTGATTCCAAAACATCCTGTAACATTGAAAAACGACTTAAAACGTAAAAAATCCTCTCCGAGGGCAAAACGGTAATTTCACAATTTTCATAATTAAAAAATTCGAAATTAATAAATAAAACATTAAATAATTAAAGTGAAACATTAATGAAATTAATTTAAAAAGTTGAACCTAAAAAATCGATTAATTGGACTCTCAGGCAAAATTGTTGAGGGTTCGTGGGATATTTCTTTAAGGACCCCTCCATTTGGGGGTCCAAAGAATTAAAGATATTTTAGAGGGGGGTTCTCCAAAAATTAAAAGTAAATCAAGCAAGACTGAAGTCAAGGTATTAAAGTCAATCAAGTGAGACTGAAGTCAAAATTAAAGTCAATCAAGCAAGACTGAAGTCAAGGTACTAATCGAGTCAATCTCATAAGACTAAGGTCAAAACCCTAAATCAAAACCCTAATCTAAACTAATCAAGTCAATCTCATAAGACTAAGGTCAAAACCTTAAATCCAAACCCTAATCTAAAACTAATCAAGTCAATCTCATAAGACTAAAGTCAAAACCCTAAAACCCTAAAGACTAAATCCAAACCCTAATTGAAACCCTAAAAGAAACCCTAATCAAACCCTAAATGCTTCTAAAAACTTTATAAATAAGAGCCTCCACACCCTATTTTCGTATAAAAGAAAAAACCCTAGAAAAAGTAGGTGAAGAAGCCTCCACAACCCCTCCAAAACCCTAATTTTGGAGTCCCAACTCCTTCCCTAACACCCCTACTCCTATTTTAGCCTAAAAAACACCCAAAAACCTCCCAAAAACATCCCAAAAATCCACCACAAATTCAAAGCATTCAGATTCAAGAAGGAGACACCTTGCCTCGGAAATCAGAAATCAGATCCGGAGCCAAAACGAAGCAAGGAGTACGGTGCAAGGAACTGTTTTTTAGATCTGAGGGAATAGTGCTTTTGCAGATCGAAGGTAAGGTTTTTTATTATTTTTTTAATCTAGGTTTTATCATTAGCAATGTAGATCTATCTGGGATAAGTAGAGACCGACATTGGCCGGGCGGGGTTGGTGCCTAACACCTTCCAACCCCGTAACATGATCCCCGGATTCAGATTTCTATAGTAGATTAGTTTTTTTTATCCATTGTAGGGTCAATTTGGTTCCTAGACCGTAATAACTAGGTGGCGACTCCCAAACCTCAAGGGTCAAAAGTGGATCCGCTTACCCCGCGGATCGAAGGCACTTTCAGACGTAGTCTATCCCCCTTGTACCGTAATACATCCGGGCAGGATTTCTCTTAGGCACTGATTTTAACCAAGAAGTGCAGTTGGTGAACTTAAATTAACTTTGATATACCGTATAGGTACGAGTTTAGGGTTGGGGATTGGGACATGTGACTTTGCGACTTACAATAAGACAAAGGCTCAGGTCGCTCCAGCATGGGTGCATCGATATACCTTTCAGTGTCACCTGATCAAACGATATTGATACCCCAATTTTATATACCCTAAGGTACGTGACTGGAGTTGTGGTTTTCATGAATGACGTCGCATCTCCGAGGAGACTGGGCCACGCACTAGTGCCACGTTGGTTATAAGGGACATGCAAGTGTGCAATGCAACTAAATAAACGTGCCAGTGGTGTGTGCAAAATAGGGTGGGGTGTGCCCGGGACATTTTTCAGGTAAATGGACCCGTGAGCCAGATCAAACTATTAAAACATGGACATCAGATATATATTTGATCAAAATAATTCAAAGTCCATTACATCAACATTAAAATCAAGCACATTAAAATATATATCCAGATTATGACATATTAGATGGACAATCAAATAATAATCAATTAGATCCAAAATTGAAACAAGCATGAATTTTTTTTTTTCAAAGGTCCAATCAATGATCGCTTTTGAGTGACTCTAAACAGATCGAATTCTCAAAGAATATTAAATTGAGGATAGGATGGTAGTTGTTGAGATAAGTAGTAGTGCTCCCTTTTTTTATTTAAATAAATTGATTTTTTCTTTTGAAGAGGAAGAAAAAAAAGGGAAAAAAACCTAAAAGAAATTAAAGAAACCTATTATTAACTATTCCTAAACAACTTAAACAAACTATTTTTTTTTTTAATAAATTGATTTTTTAAAGAATTTTTTTTTTTATTTTAAGAAAAGAAAAAAAAATTCTAAAAGAAATTTAAGAAACCTATTATTAATTATTACTAAACAAATTAAACAAATTGATTTTAAAAAAAAAATTAATGGCGAAGAGTTCGTACCAAGAAATTCTACTAGAAAACGAAAAAGCTCGGCTACAAAAGCAAAAGAAGAAGAGAAAGACAAGGAAGAATATGAACAATAATCCATCAATTTATATCTCCAAAAAATTTCGAACGATTTGGAAATAATTATAAATTATCCCAAAACTTCGCTATGGAGTTAAGATCGAGATCTTATCTTCAAACATCACTCCTCTTCGTTATGCTGCTGAGTATCTTGACATGACAGGAGAGTGTTCAAAATAATAATATAAAAAAACTCGTCTCCAACACAGAAAATTTTCTCTTCCAATCGATTCTCAAACATCATAAGATAAACAAATCCTAAATTCTGTGAAGCATTGATGCCTTTAGTAGAAGTCCTAAATATTTTACAAAGATGTATTGATTCGATCGCAATGAGAATTTCATAGAACGATCCATCTCTCTTTGGATGGCCAATTAATGAAGGATTTGGATAACAAACCGATAAGGTTTCGAATCAGATCTTGTGGACTGGAATCGAGACTATAATTCGTCGCCAAACATGACTAAATCGAACAATAACGATTCGTGGTTTGAAGATCTAGCTCTTTTAAGCTTACCGATTTACAAACAGGTAATCCCGCCATGAAAGCTCGAGATCTAAGCTCAAATATCATCAAAAGATCCCTTAATCCCTACGCAAAGAAATCGATTCCAGGTTTCTCTTGTTCGAGTAGGAAACAATCCACAATCGACTCTAGACAATCTTTTGATTCTGAGTTATTCGTATCTGATTGAAACCCTGTATGATGCGAACTATGTGGAGAGGATTTTGGGGGGTTTTGTAGAGAGAGAGACGTCTCTCTCTTTGCTGCTATCTCTTCTTTGCACGCATGGAAAAGGAGATGGAACTAATAAAAAAAGATTTTACTATTGGCACACCACGTGTAAGTTCTGGGTTATTTTTTCTGATTTTTTTGCGATTTTTTTTCTTGGAATCCCGTCCTCATCACGAACAACATTAAAAAAAATAATTTTTTCTGTTTCTTAGCAAATCACTTACAAATAATTTATTTTCATAACTAGCCACCCATGCATAGTAATGTGCTAATTTTTTATCCAAAAATTTTCTAAAAAAAATCATCCATGACTCTCATCCCAACCACCATCATTCCATCCTTATTCCGTTGATCTTTGAAATCTTAAATTATTTAGGGTCATCAAAAGTGACCCTTGATTAGATCATAGAGCAAGAAACAAGCTAACTAGAATACTCAAAAATCAAACAAATCAAAATAAATCAAAATAAAAATAAAATAAAAACTAAGTTGATTTGGCAATGCATCAAAGTTTGGGATTTTTTCAAGTCTGATCCTCAAAATACTCCCCAGCGGAGCCGCCACTAAAAGGGTTCTCGATCCACGGGTGTGCGGATCCACTTTTTTGGGTTAGGGAGTCGCCACCTAGTTATTATAGTCTAAGAACCTAATCATGACTCTAAACAGATGAATAACACTAATCTACAAAAAAAAAAACTACGGGTCTGGGGATCACGTTACGGGGTTGGAAGGTGTTAAGCACCAACCCCGCCCAGCAAATATCGATCTCTAATATTCCCAAAAATTATTACATTGCTAAAATGACCTAAAAAAATAAAATAAAATAAAAACTTAACTTACCAGAGTGATTGCTACAACTGGTTCCCTCAAAACTGATGGAGAGTGTCATCGTGTGAGTTTTTCTACTTTTTATTCCTCACTGGATCCGCTTTTGATCTACAAGACGAGGTATCCTTCTACTAGATCTGAGTATTTTCTAATTTTTTGGATGTTTTTTGAAAGGTTTCTGGGTATTTTTTGAGCAAAAACTAAGGGTTGGATGATAGGTAGGGGGTTTGGGGTTTGGGGAAAGCTAGGGAGACTTTTTGACCTACTTTTCCTAGGGTTTATTTTGACTAACGAAATTAGGTTGTGGAGGCTCTATATTTATAGAGTTTTTTGGGTAGAGTTGGTGTTGGATTAGGTCTCTTAGGATAAGGTGAATTAGGGTTTTATTAGGGTTTTGAATTTAAGGTTTTTAATTAAGGTTTTGTATTTAGGATTTTTAATCTTGCGTACAATGAAAGAATATATTTTTAAATTTTTTGAAAAATCCCTTAATTTTATCTTTAATTCTTTGAGCTCCCGGATGGAGGGGTCCTTTAATAAATATTAAGGGGGCTCCACTTAAATAAGTAGGTAACCACCTAAAATTTTTCCTGAGGGTTTAATTGATTGATTTTCTTTGTTCAAATTTTTAATTTAATTTTATTAAGGTTTTATTTTACATTAATTAATATTTTATTTATTAATTTCATAATTTAAAATTTTTTAAATAAGAAATTATCGTTTTACCCCCGAAGAGGACTTTTGTATTGAGGAATCGTTTTTCGATATTTTAGAATCGATTTTTCATAAGGAATTCGATGGGATTATCGATTTGTGTAATTTATGAATTTTTTGGTATGAAATGATTGTGAACCTTGTAAGGGGCATGTTCATAATTTTGTTGAATTTGGTGAAAATTGACGAAATGGTTTATTTGGTTTTACTTTGTTATTTTATATGTTCGAAAGGGTTTTCCTAAGTGTTATGTGGGATCTAAGGATGTTTTGATGTTAGGGGTATTTTAATAATTTGATCCTTTTTTAGTGAATTTTATCGTAAAACTTCTTTTTGTCTGAAAATGATGATATCTATGTTTTTTGGTGTCATATTTTCTTATCGTAGCGTAGTTTCTACAGTTTATTTGCTCGAGATACCTCATCTGAATTTCTGAAACATATCTAATAACAAAATAGAACATTAGAATAATCATCTATCATTCGAAACCGTCACAATCGGATTGACGAGTTGATTAATCAGGCGAGTACAAAAATGGGGTGTCTACACGCCCCGCCAAATGCTAACACAAAACCCCATGTCAGATCTCGAGGTACTAGGTGGTGTCTCGAAATTTCGGTATGGTCTCCTCTGTTTATATTAGCATTCTAAGGTGTTTAACCTGCACCTAATAATCGATATACATTATCCTGCATATATATATACAAAATATAATACAAGCGAAAGTCTATATACATCTAATAACGTACGATAAATCAGAGTACAGAAGGGTAAACAAAATACAAAATTATACAAAACTCCTCACTCTAACAGAAGTCCTAATACTCAAGATAAAATCCATAAGATTACCTGGAGGAACTAACACCACTAGGGGGTATAGCCCTAGTACTCACCAAGTGACGGACTCTGGCTGTCTATCTGACCAGCCATATGATCCTCACTCATGCTTTATACCTGTATTGCCAAGCTCTGAATCTGAAACTAAAAAAAAAAAGAAGGAAAGGGTGAGTAACAATGGTTACCCAATAGGGAAGCAAATAATTTCTACCAATAAGCTCTCCTAACATAAGCGAATAAACATACTGAATCATTTTAAAATATGAAAAATTTTATAGAAGAAACTACGATTAACTGGTACATATAGCTAAGGATGAGCAACTAAACATTTTAAAACTCACATTACATCAATCAACAATACTCAATATAGCATTTTCTTTTTACACAAATCTAATTGACCAAATGGAAACATTAAACATGCATTTCATTTTATATATAAAAATAAAGCAACATATACATAATACAAAATGGTGGAGTAGTGAAATTAAAGAGTTGGAATTCATGATTGGATCGCTCCCAGTCGAGACATGATATTTCATAACAAAGTATTAGTTCCTGATTTTGTGACTGGTCGCTATTTACCACACTAACGGGACCATTTATCCCGCTTAGGCTGGCCGTTTGACATGACCGTAAGCAATGGTTCTCTTTTCGATGTGTCAGAACGTTTGACTATTATAGATTGTTAGTAATCACTCATTAATCATCTCCGTCTATGCCTATCAGGTGTGCATGTGATTCCTAAATATACAATCCATTCGTATACGACCACTTTTATATTACAAGTTCACTAGTAAAGATAGAGAGGAATAAACCTGAAAGCGCCCTCGATCCGCGGGGTGCGCAGATCCGCTTTTGACCCTTGAGGTTTGGGAGTCGCCACCTAGTTGTTAAGGTCTAGGAACCAAACTGACTTTAACAAATGCACACTAATCTACGAAAGAGAAAAAGAGTCCGGAGATCATGTTACAGGGTTGGAAGGTGTTAGGCACCAACCCCGCCCGGCCAAAGCCGGTCTCTACTAACTTCCCAAATAAATCACATTGCTAAAAACCTAGATAAAAATAAAAACAAAAAATTTCATACCTTTTCGATAGCAAAGATTTTGTTCCCTCAGATCTGACAAAAATAGCTCCTTGTACTGTACTCCCTTGCTTCGTTCTGTCTCCGAATTTGATTTCGGATCTCCGAGGCAAGGTATCTCCTTATTTTTAGATCTGAACTCTTCAAGTTTGTTGTGGATTTTAGGATGTCTTTGGAAGGTTTTTAGGCGTTTCTTATGCTAAAATCGAAGGGGGGATGTTAGGTAAGGAGTTGGGACTCCAAAACTAGGGTTTATGGGAGGCTAGGAGGCTTCTAGACCTACTTCTCTTAGGGTTTATGATTTGATACGAAAATAGGGTGTGAGCACCTCTATTTGTAGATGTTTTTTAGGGTTGATTTGGATAGAGTTAGTGTTTAATTAGAGATCTTTTAATTAGAGTTGTGTTTTAGTTAAAATTGTTTTAGGTAGAATTGTGTTTTAATTAGAATTGTTTTAGGTAGAATTGTTTTTAAGTTAGAACTCTATTAGATAGAGTTATTATTTAATTAGAATTCTATTATGACTTTTGGTCTTATTTGATTGACTTTTAATGTTTTGACTTTAGTCTTAATTGATTGACTTTTAATATCTTGACTTCAGTCTTGCTTAATTGACTTTAATTTTGACTTCAGTCTCACTTAATTGACTTTAATACCTTGACTTCAGTCTTGCTTAATTGACTTTTAATTTTTGGAGATCCCCCTCTAAAATATATTTAATTCTTTGGACCCCCAAATGGAGGGGTCCTTAAAGAAATATCCCACGAACCCTCAACAATTTTACTCGAAAGTCCGATTGATCGATTTTTTAGGTTCAAAATTTTAAATTAATTTCATTAATGTTTCACTTTAATTATTTAATGTTTTATTTATTAATTTCGAAATTTTTAATTATGAAAATTGTGAAATTACTATTTTGCCCCCGGAGAGGACTTTTCATGTTTTAAGTCGGTTTTTAATGTTCTAGGATGTTTTAGAATCGGTTTTTCGTAAGGAATTCAATGAGAATGTTGGTTTGTGTCATTTATGAAAATTTTTATGTGAAATGATTGTGAACTTTATGAGGGGCATTTTCGTAATTTTGTCAAATTCTGTTAAAATTGATGAAATGATTTATTTGGTTCCGATTTGTCATTTTATATGTTCGAATGGGTTTTCCTAAGCGTAACGTAGGCTCTAACGTTGTTTTGAGGTTAGGGGTATTTTGGTAATTTGGTCAATTTTTAGTGATTTTTATCGTGAAGCTTCTTTTTGGTTTGCAAGATGATGATTTTTATGTTTCTAGGGTCGTATTTTCCTAGCGTAGCGTGGTTTCTAAGGTTTTGTCAATTCGAGATACCTCATCCGGATTTCTGAAACACATCTGGAAACAAAATAAAGCAATAAAAATAACATCCATCATTGGGAATCATTGCGATCAGGTTGACGAGTTGATTAATCAGGCGAGTGCAAAAATGGGGTGTCTACAAAACCCGGATTCCAGTTGTGACTCAACTCTCATACGCGTCCCATTCACGTATGAGCTTAGTGGTCCCCACTGTACATCCCAGGATAGTATACCACTCCGGATGATATGACGCACTATCCCTTCAGGTATTCATAGACTCTTTAACAACTCACAAAATAGCTATATATATATATGTATATTAATTTCATTTGAAAACAAAAGAGAAATTAATAGTACGAGGTTGAGAATGGATATCTAGTTTCCTACCATGCAAGTGTGACCACCCCGCCTAAAATAAATAACAGAACTTGGAGCCTCTACGCCAACAGAATTTAAATAAACTTGCAACCAATCATTATCCCTATATATCCCTTCACTAACCTACACACAACAAATAATGTAAAATGCAAACATCACTCCTTTGACGTATTTCTTACCCGCAGTCACGTGTCAGCTCATAGAGCCTGTCGTGTGTAGCACTGCTACCACACCGCTATCCCAACTAATCACGGGCCCAGTTTGATATGTGCATGGGGTGTGACATCCTATATTTTCGGATGTAAAATGCAAACATCACCCCTCGGGTGTGATTTTGACATTTTACCGTTTCATTCCTTTTTCCCTTTTTTCTAATTTTTCGTAGTTATCAATCTTTCGAAAAAAATATTCACTTTCTGATATTTATCAACTCAATATCAGTTCACTGAATATTAAATCATTTTTCTAACTATGAAATTCATTTTTTTTCAATAACATTGAAAAAATACAAAACTTAGATTAAAACAGGGTCCGAATAGTGCATATGACCCAACTAACGGAAATAACCCGGTGAAATATTCTACCCACGTATTATTTGTTATAAAATACAATTAAACATATCAAATATGCAAGTTCTGACATGAATTTGAAATAACCAATTGAATTCTATGTTTTTGGAAACACATCACACATTTTTGATAAAATCCTAAATGCAATTTTCAAAATCTACGATTACTAATAGAAATTGAGAGTTCCTTAAAATCTCTAGGCTATAGGATCGAAGCGCGTGCACAAAAATCGAGGTGGATCAAAATTCAAGATGACTGATTTTCAAATCTAATAGGGTGGTTTCAAAGATCTTGATGCCATCGTCATTTCTCTCTTCTACGACGAAAAACGATTTGGCCCCGAAACAAATAAAATTTAGGGTCGAATGTACGAAACTTTCGTACATATATACAACTGATTTTTTATGATGCGAGGCGAAAGAGAAGATGAAACAAAGAGATATTGGGTGGTTTTGTAGATGTCGAGGTTGCGGACCTTTTCTCCTTCTACGTCGGAAGTCGACAGCGACTTGATCGCAATAAATCTAAAGTTGAAAATCGAGAGAAAAACTAATTTTTTTCGTCAAATACATTGGTTGGTTTTGTTATTTTTGGATGAATTGAGGTGATTAATAGTGTTTTTAATTAAAAAAAAATTATTTATATAAGTGCGGGACGAAATCGGTATTTTACCTATTGTTTCGTTTGACTATAACTTGACTGTCCGGACTCCAAAAGTGACGAATGAACACTCTATTTTGTATAATTTTTCGTTCTGAATCTAATGGTATAGTCAATTTCTATAAATTCTATCTCTAACAAAAAATTATATTTTTGGCCTAATGGGACCCTAAAATTGACGTCGTTTTCGTTTTTAATGATAATTCGACTTTTTGAGCTCTGAAAATGATAAGTAAATAGTTTATTTTTTTATAATTTTTTGTATGAATCTAATGGTGTGATCTTATTTTAAAAATTCTTACTCTAGTAAAAAGTCATTATTTTAGTCTGGTCCGACTCGGTAATCGAGGATTTTACAATTTTTCTGTTCGGACTCATATTTGAGTGTGCTTATAGGCTAAAATATGTTTTTCGACCATTTTAAATCCAATGGTGATGTCAGATTTTATTAAAAATGACCAGAACAAAATCCTACAGTTTTACCTTAAGTCACACTTTCAGGATTTTTTTTCAAAATTCAACTATTTATTTTTTCTCGAGATACGAATAAAAAATTTGGGGTTTTACACATTTTATGACAAAATAATCTCAATCTTCCCAAGTGCATAATATTCCCAAGAATACCTTCATGGATGACCTTTATTTCCTTTCATACTCTTATCCTCAATAGTCATTTTCAAGGTGTTGACTATCACCAACCAAGATTCTCAAAGAAAAAAAAAAGGATAAAAGTGCAAGAGGTTCTAGAGAATTCTCTTTAGTAGGTAAAAGGGTCAAAATCACTTGATTTTGGTCATTTTACTATGAAATTGGATAGAAAAAGCTTTGGAATAGAAGATGAGTGAGGGATTCATTGGTCATTGATCATAAAGTAGTCTCAACAAAGTAAAGGTATGGATGTCATTATGTACTTGTAGGGATCAAAGGGACCAAAGTCAATAGAAAAGAAAAATATCACAATTACCTTAAGACCTTGGTGTATAGTGTTGGGAGAGGATAAAGTAAGTTAAAAATGGTAAATGGCTTGTGGTCCCCAAAAGAAATTTGAGTTAGTAGAGTATGAGGTGGGATGGAAAATAGTAAAGATTGAAGGACTAGGCAAAATTACCTTGGACCCAAAGGTGAAATGCTAGGTGGGGTAAAAGTGGGGTCAAGATAGTAAAAGGGTTTGTGATCCCAAGAGGATAGGTTATAGTGGTGAGACAACTACAATGGTCTCAAAGAATTAGACTTTAAAGAGAGACATGTAGAGTGGTCCCCCCAAAGAGGGGTTTTGATTCCATGTCAATTCTAATTAAATAGGTACCATTGACACCTCATCAAGGCCATGGAGAATTTATGGAGCAATTGATGGAATCCGAAAGGTGTTAAGTAAAGATTCTGCTAAATTGAAAATCGATTTGAGCTATATATGATTTGCCAATTGTTTTTATCTTCTGGGAGATCATAGTGCTCTATCCTTAATTCAGATTGTAAATTAAAGGTTTTAGGCTTGTTTGTACTTAAAAATTTTCTTAATACAAATCTTCTTACTTAGCGAAATATATATATTTAATGAGTTTAGTACTATCACTTCAAAGTAGTACACAATTTTATTATTCAAAAGCACAATTACAAAAGTCACTCTCACCAGAGTTATAATTACCATAGAAATTACTCAAAATTACATAAAGTAATACCAAATGCGCTTGACATACATCACTATCACATACATAATCATACAATAAAGGCCAAACACTTCACCCACTTATTTATTTAAGAAACAACATTAAATTTTTCCAAGTACTCATCAGTGGCGTATATCTTAGGTTTAATTAACGATGTTTAGTAGCTTTCTGATCAAGAACATAATTTGCGATTGCTGTTGCCATTCCATATAAAACGTCAGCAGTGATGATAGAAGTATTGGAAGAGTGTTCTTGGTCAACCTCGTAGTTGACTGTCGATTCAATGGTGCACTTATGTGGGCCCTTCTCTATGATGTGGAAAACGCTTTCATACAACTTAAATCCCATTCCAATAAATCCACCTTCAATCTGATGGATCACCTTTGTGCGTGTTCTATTGTCCATCCTCACGAACTTCTCTTTCCAACTACGCTCAGTAGTCCCTAAACAAACACACAAAACAAATTAAATCAATAAAATATGCAAAATTTACATATAAAATATATTTTTAGGATTATTATAATATTTTCAAAAATCATTATTTCCAATGTTTTGAACAAAAGACTGAACCTGTGGTTCAACCGGATCTGACACGAATTTCACTAAACTATTGGTTTGGTTCAAAATGTAGTGAAAATTCCAAATATAAATTAAAAAAATAAAAATAAAAAAACATAAGCATCTAAGGGAAGAGAATCACACACAAACACAAGAATCTACTTGATTCAAAAAACATTCCCTTTGATATTAACTTCTAAAGCCCAAGTTCAAAAAAAAAAAAATATACAGCATTAAAAACCGGATCAAACTGGTGGTTCAACCCAATTCAATTCGATTTTGTAATTATATCGATTTGACTTACGAAACATTGATGTTTTATGTATTATCATTTTTGGAATATAATTGGTCTTTTATGAATCATAACTCAATCCAACCGAATTAAACCAAGATCTGACCAATTGGACAAATATTCAATATGATCCTTGGTTCGAATTTTGAAACATTAAAGAAACCACCGATTAATTTGAAAGATCTTGTTATGTGTGCCCTTAGAACACAAGTTTAGGTGCATTAAATACACTTTAAAAATTAGTATTTGAAGGCATTTTTTATATAAAAAATCTTTTGAGGATTTTTTTTAAAGGAATTTCAATTTTCAAAGTGTATTTAATGCACCTAAACGTGTTAACAAAACCCCATGGGATGTATGTTTCCTAAATTGTTTTCTAAGAAATCAATAACATACAGAAGAGAAAATCAATCCCACTTCATCGGTTCAACCACGGTCCGATCAATTGATCCAATCACGGGTTCTTAAAAAATTCTGAGGAGAAGTACAACATACCTGCAAGATAGACATGTAGGATAGTTCCTTGTCCACCATCACCTTCTAGAACATCAATCTTCTCGAAAACCCCTGGTTGCAGATCAATGATGAGCCTTGGAAGATCATGTGAGCTGTACACAGCCCAAATATCGTGGGCCGATGCATCAACGTCTAATTCGCTAACCACGCGTCCACGCATCTTCTTCTTTCTGATTATCAAACACAACAAAACTAAACTTTTCTTTGGATGGAAGGATTATTTTTCACTCCAAAAGTATTTGATGAATGAAATTCATTGTTAGATCACTAACCCTTTTATAAGGGCTGGTTATTTTATTTTAAATATAAACGAAGTTGATAAGATCAATGTCAGCATCCACTCACATCTCGACACGTGGATTCATAAAAAACAAGAACCAACGTGAAAAATGTTCGACTTTAGTAATAGAAAATTTGAAGGCAACGTCATATTGAATGATCGAGTCAAATAATGATGATGCCGCATGTCATTTAAAAGAAGGAGATAGATCTAAATCATCGACCTATGATCACTAATCACACTGATTATAAAAAATTTAGCCGCCCGAAATGTGTGTTGTTTTACAACCTAAATCCATAGAGCACAGGATACACTCTCTTCTATTTTCCTATTAGGCGAAAGGACGGTGGTAGCTGGGGTGAGCTGTATAAAACTAAGAAGGAAAATGCTGGAATGACACAATTGAGGCATAAAGGTGACAAAAATGATGTGGTGGCGCGCACATAGCCGTAGATGTTTTTTACTCATATCTTGCGAAATGTCACCCCAGCATAACTGAACTAAGAAATGTGAGTGGAAAATATCTAGGAAGAGTCGTGCTAGAGTCACGTCAAGGATTGTACCTCTCATCGCACATCGTAACGTGAAAATGTGGAGGATGCTCTTTCACTCATATCTTGATAAAAAAACATCTATCATTCCTATACATTTTCACATCAGGATGTGCAATATAAGGTACAATCTTGAAGACAATTTAACATTATTCATTTTTGAAAACTAAGAAATAGATAAAAGAGTCGTGAGAGAGTGATCTCAAGATTGTACCTCATATCGTTGGCATAGGAACAATAAATGCTTTTTGACTCATATATTGATAAAAACATTTATGGCTTCTATACACTTTCACTCCAAGATATGGGATATGAAATACAATCTTGAGGTCACTCAACATTATTATAAAAAAAATCTTTTACTCTTCGGGAGCAATAATGCAAATCAACTCCCACAATTACTTGACTTGGGGCAAGAATAGATCTCATCCATCCCTAGTTTGAGAATTTAAGATTGATCTACAAAGATGAACACTATACATATCCCAGATCCAAGTGATGAGACTCTTGGGCTAATCCTTCATAATGGCACAATGTTCGCGTAGGGACGAAACATCGAAATAGGTAGCCAAAGGGATAGTTATAGGCACCTCAAGGAATGAGTGCATATTAATATAACAAGAAAATAGGTGCACAAGAAACTTGGTATGACAGGGAGGCCAATGCACCATTGAATTCTAACATGTTCCTTCATTTTAGAGAGAAATTCAGAGGTTTTTTTATTGGAAATTGAAAAAAAATGATATTTAGGTCATTTTCAATTAGTATATGAGACAGTCCGGTCAAGAGGCAATGTCATCAATAAAAAATTGAAGAGAGGGGGAGGGCAAAAACTGGAGGGAGGTGAGGGTGTGGGGCAACTGGGGAGAGAGGTGAGGGAGTGGGGACAAATGAAACATGTAATTAGTTGAAAATATAGGGGTGTCTCTAAGTTCTATAGAGGCAATAGCCCCCATCAGCTCCTTACTAGCTCCGCCCCTAATTGCAATTATTTAGTTCAAAAGATTTTGACTTGCATGGAGGTGATAAAGAAAAAACCCACACTTGTTATAAAAGGAAAAAAAAATTCAAAGATAAAGGTATGTAATTTTCCTTACTAGACCCCATTGCTCTTCATAACTTGATTGTCAAAGTGTAATCACAGGTTTTATAGGGTAGATGATGAAAATGTAGTAAGGGATAGTGATGTATCACCAATTATAAAGAGAATTTATGTAGCAAATAATATATCACAATCAGTCTCTTCATCAACATATTGAAGAACCATTGAAGAATGTGATGAGGTAATAGAATTGTAGAGAGTATGCCCATTGAAGATTGTGATGAGGTAATAGAATTGTAGAGAGTATGCCCAGACACTAATTAATGATAATAATGTGGAGTTGGTGTTGAGTGTTGGGAACGAGAAGGAATACCCCATATTCAGGTCGTCAGTTCGGGTTGGATTTTTTTATATGAGATTTAGGTTTAAATCAAATTTAATCCCTTTTTAGTTGCTCTTTGCCTGAAGGCACTCCCTCATTTTATAGTCTAGGGGACTTGTTTGATTCCAAATTCCAAATAATGGTAGGTCTAAACCGAAGTCTATGGTACATTGGTTAGATAACGATATGTTGAAGGTGTTAGGCATGAACTTCACCTAATTGAAAGTTGATTTCTACTATATTTAAGTAATCGATTATGGGTCAATTTAATTATAACTAGAAGTAACTAAATCATGTCAGATGTTTATACACAAATCCACCAAAAGATACGAGGATAAAGTAAATAAGCCTAAGAAGGTCTATGCACCTTGACATGGTGTAATTTCTTGCAAGGATCTCCCATCAAACCTGAGCCTGGGGAATCTCTATTAATAAAATCAATAAAAATAATACTAAAAATTATTATTATTTTTGTAATTAATTTTCCTAATCAAGCACTTGGATATATTAATAAGAGATATTACAAAAGGGAGCAATCCTCTGTAGTTCCTATAGTGAAGATAGTTGAGAAAGCACCACATGGCAACAACATTGAGAACCCTCCATTAAAATCCTTGGAGTTCAATGATCATTCAATTTCAAAACAATTGATCAGGTTAAAGTAAATTTTTTTTTCTGAATTTTTTTTTTTTCAAATCTGATCTAAGGCATGATCCTTACACACACGACGTATTGATTTTTAATGTCCTCTTCACTGTGGAAAAAATATCGAATGGAACTACACGAAAACATAACTACAGAAGATCTACTCCCATTACAAAACAAGTATAGAGATTAGAGGGGCATACTTCCAAGGATTAAGGTTTGGTTTACCTAACCTTACTAAGAGTCCTTGGACTCACCTCTTGACATCCAAAAACATGATCTCATGCTTTAGGATTGTAGAGGACGAAATTCTATGATAACGTTCATTTTCAAAATCTTGGATTTAGTTTAAAAGAATTTGTTTTTGTTTCTTGGATTTTAGTTTTTCAATGAAACTTAAATGGTTGTAGTGTTGGAGTTCTAATGTGATAATTCATTTGAGTAAAACGACCTTTAATAAGACTCAAAATCTTACTATGTTAGCAAGGAAGGTTGCACCTAAGGTTTAGTTATATAAACTTCCTTTGCACGTCCTTTTAGAGTAAGAACTCCTCTGGAAGGCCTATCTGTTGCAAGTTTATTAAAAAAACTCATCTACTTTATCAAGTTTGTCACCTGCACAAATCTTACTTTATGAATCATGCTACCATGACTAACTTAGTAAGATTTCAAATCTTAGTAAAGATCATTGAGCCCACATGGACAATCAAAATAACAATCTAACAACCCAGACTTCTAGATTGCATTTAAAAACTCAGATTACATAGGAAAAATTAAAAGAAAAAAAATATATTTTTCATCTTGATAGTAGATGTTGAAAATGGATTGATATCGAACTCCTAAATTTAAAAATTAAAATTCAATAGTGAAAATTTAAAAAAAAAAAAAATTGAAATATTTTTTTGAAAGTTGTTAGAATTTTATCCTTTATAATCTTGTCCATAAGATCATGATTTTGAACCCCATAAATCAATGTGGTTAGAATCCACTCCAAGGAATGTGAAGTAATAAATTAACTGAAAAAAAAAAAAAATTATGATGTGGATTCCACTCCAGGGTTTGCTCGTTAACAAACTTGATAAAGTGAGGTTTGGTGGGTAATGAATTTCATAAAACAAAGTTCTTTTGAAGTTATCAAAATTCTAAGGGAGTTTTTGTAATAAAAACGCAATAATTGAGTCTACCCTCTAAATCTCCCTATTATTATTATAAATAAATTATTTTAAATGTACGTAAAGACGAATCTTTCCAAAGCTATTTTTATAATTTAAAAATAATAAATTTCAATTAATAAATAAAAAATTAGCATTTTCATTAAAATAGACTAGGCGTGCATGGAATTAATTTCCTCATGTCAACCAATCATGAATCAAATTTTGCCACGTCGCAGCCGCCAAACTTGACTTATTGTGGTATTTTGGTGTTATCGACGATGCAAAGCTGCAAATCATTGTCTTATAAACCGGATCAAATCGGTGGTTAAACCGTGTCCAACGGGATATTAAAATAAGTTCGTTCGGTTCAAATGTGGGTTATGGGCGACAAGGATAAATAACTCATCCATGCGCTCAAAATAAATAAGAGAACTTTTATTAAAACACAAACTTTTACTTATGACACACTAACCTAAAAGCCCATTTAAGTTCAAAAAAGGTTGTTGGGTCATAAGTAAAAGTTGGTTTCTCAATAGAATCTCTCAAAAAATATTTTAGAATATACTATCCATCTCCTCCTCTTTTCGTGTGTTTGTTGTAAAATTCATTATCTTATTCATATTTTTTGTTGAGGGCAAGTTTTGAACTCAAGACTATTTGAGTGTTATTGGTAAAGTATAGAGATTTTCTTAATTGGTGAAATTTAAGTTAAATAAATTATTTTTCTTTGTATAAGTTGAAAATAAAAAATTATGTTAGCTCTTTTTTGTTTATGAGTATTTGAGACAATTCTTCAAATCTTTAATCCCACATAGTGTTCAATTAAGAAAGGATCACATTATCTCTCTTGTTTGGATGTGAGTGAGAAAGAAAGTGGGCCTCACGCGTACATAAGGGCTCAAGACATCATGGGATTGCAGCCTATTATGTTAGGGGCCAACCAGTTAGAAAACCTTAATGCGTGTATAGTGCACATGCGATGCTCGTAGGGAGGGTACAAATCTCAAATTTAAGCCTCGTGTGAAAGGCCTACTTTTGCTAAAATAAGATCCATTACTTTTTTTTTATCTCAACCATTGATCTGGCTACTCATTCGAGTTAATGTGTTGACTATTTGGATCCTTCAACATTTAGAAAGAGATCAATAAAGGCCCAAACGTATCTATCATTATTATTGTGGATCGTTGGACCCACTGTCTATAAAACAGATCATGCCCTAATGTTTGACAGACATATAAAAATCTTCCTAATCTCTCATTTCTTTCTTCTCTATTATTCTCACTACCTGTTCTTCTTCACAAATATTCAGTTGCTTGTACAACGTTTGATTGGATCAATTTCGAAGTGAATCTACTACTTTTGAGTGTTGAATTTTGAAAATCAGACGCTTGAGACCTATTGCATTGTGGATTCAATCTTGAGGGGGTGAAATTGGTTTTAAGGACAACAACTTCTCTGTGTCTTAGTCATCGATAAATTATTTCAATTTCTTCTTACTTTTATACTATAATATTATTAAAAATATGTTTGTTTCAAGAACGTAGAATTAGAATCTTCAACTGCGTCTTGACCGCATCATTTAGTTGCACCCAAAAACATGGTCCCATGCATGTAAAGTTCAAAATTGAAAATTCTAAGAATATTACGAAAAAGAATTCTAAACAATATTATTTTTACCTTGAAATTTAATTTCAAATTTGAGAGTTCAGTGACTGTCCATTTTTAATGCTTCGGATTCAATACATTTCTTTTTTGAATTTGAGTTTTTCCATGAAATCTATGGGATTGTATGTGGTGTTTGATTGTCAATGCTGTAATCATTATTATAGTGGACCATCGGGCCTACTATCTATAAAACAGAAATGCCCTTGTGTTCGTGAGACACATAAAAATCTTCGTGATCTCTCATTTCTTTCTTCTCTATTATTCTCACTATCTGTTCTTTTTTCACAAATATTTGATTGTTTGTACAACGTTTAATTGGATCAAGTTTGAAGTGAATATGCTACTTTCGAGTGTTGAATTTTGGCAACCAGATGCCTGAGGCTGATTGCACAGTGGATTCAATCTTGAGTGGGTGAAATTGGTTTGAAAGACAACGACTTCTTCATGCCTCAGTCACCGATAAATTATTTCAATTTCTTCATACTTTTATACTCTAATATTATTTAAAATTTGTTTATTTCAAGAACACAGAATCAGAATCTTCATCCGTATCTTGACCGCATCATTTAGTGGCACCCAAAAACATGGTCCTATGCATGTAAAGTTCAAAATTGAAAATTCTAAGAATATTGCAAAAAAGAATTCTAAAGAATATTATTTTTACCTTGAAATTTAATTTCAAATTTGAGAGTCCAGTGGCCGTCTATTTTCAATACATTTCTTTTTTGAATAGGAGTTTTTCCATGAAATCTAGGGGATTGTACATGGGGTTTGATTGTCAATGTTGTAATCCATGTGGATCCAACCCTTAGTAAGATTTGAAAACTTACTAAATTAGTTAGTCTATTCTAACCTTCTTACTAATTCTCCCTCTCTATTACCTAGATTCTTAAGTCTTAGCTAATTAAATCAGTCGTTGTAGATTTAGTTCACAAGGATTTTGTCATCCCCCCCTCCCCCAGCCCCCTTTCTTTTTTTTGAGGTTATATATATATATATATATGGAAAATGTTCGGCACCCTACTATTTGCCCTACGTGTTTTGTCCTACATGGATTAGAAGTTTTAGAATGGACTGATTTTTGGTGAGAATGATCTCTATGGTGACAAGATCATCCTTACCAAAAATCAGCCAATTCCAAAACTTCTAGCCCCATGTTTACAAGTTGAAGAATTGTGGACCGTCCTTTTTTTGTAAACCATTTTTGATGAGGTTAGAAGTTTCAGAATCGACTGATTTTTTGTGAGGATGATCTCTTCACCATAGAGATCATCCTCACCAAAAATCAACCCATTCCAAAACTTCTAACCCATATAGGAAAAAACATGTAAGGTAAATAGTAGGGTGCCAAACATGCCTATATATATATATATATAACCGTTTGGAAGCCCTAAAGTGTGTCAAGGTTTTTGCCAAGGTTTTTGAGCCGTTAAATATCGTAAGATCCGACGATATCTAAGACTAACCCCCTCCCTTGTTTAAGGCTTTCTTCGTAGGTCATACTCAATCTCATTCACAAAAGAACATAGAACATTTTCTCCATATCTCTCGAACGAAACCTCTCACATCTCTCTTGATCTCTTGTCTTCCTCTCATCTTCTCTCTTGAGCGAAGATCAATTTCAATCAAAGAACCAAGTGATGTATCGATCGAAGAAGCTTAAACTCTATGATTCTGAATTCGAAGGTGTCAACCGGCAACAACCACCAAAAATCTCTCTTTCACTATCTCGTACTCTACAGGTATCTCCTTTCAACCCTAACCATAACTCCCTTTCTCCCTCTCTCAGTCGAAACTCTAACTCTCTCTCAGTCTCTATTGATCGACAGCAGAAACATAGTTCTTTCTCTCTCTCTCTCTTTCCCTAAACCTAACCCTCTCAGTCTCTTTCCATCATATGGTGTCAAACATTCCCATTTGTTTGTTGATAGGTAAGTTAATGATGATGATGATATTAATTTTTGGCTCTGTTATTAATAGTTATGTTTGAGGGTTTAGTTTCAATTGTTTTAAGTTTCGATAATCTGTAAGATCCATCTGGACTTCAAATTCAATGTTGGTATGTGATTCTTCTATTAATGGTTATGCCATCTAAGCTTTGAAGATTGAGGAATCTTGAGTAAATCTCATCATTTGTTGTAATTAAAGGCTTTATCAAATGCCAATATTAGCCACCATCAAAAGCTAGAATTCAGGAACTCATCATGATAATGTAGGGTTTAATTTACACGAAAATGATTGAGGAGAGCTACCTCTATAAAACACATCATTTCTTTTTACTGTCAAAAAATGATGATCTTTTGAACCAGAGAAAAATACCAACAACGAAGACATTTTGGGATGGAATGATACTTTCTATTTAACTATGGAATAGTATTACTTTTAACCATGGAAGAATACTAACATAATATGTTAATCTAAACTATTTCTCTTTTCCTTTGAAGATGTTTAAGATCTCGGTATGTGTACTTCGTTTCTTTCCATGGAATGCTGTTTGGGAATATTGTGAAAAAACTCTTAACTTGTATCATGTCCCCTTTTATAACATATGTAGATGCATACAACATTATCATGAATCCTATTTTTCCATACAATATTATATGAAACGATATCTTAAGGATCACTTTGTTAATGACAGCTTATTACTATCAAACTTAATAACAACTGAATAATATCTCTTGCTTCAATGTGTTAAACATTTAAACCACTTCACAAATGGGATGCATTTAATGTGTTTCTTTAGGTTGGTCAGATTTTGGAGGATGTTTGGTGTAGAAATTTTCATGAGTGACTTTCCAGCCATTTTTTTCATGTACTTTTGTGCCACTTAATAGATTTGTTTAGTAACTTACAAATGGTTGCTTCATTACATGAATAGTTTTTCATTATTCAATGGTTGAATGCAACAACGTTTGAAGCCACATGCACCCTACTGGGAATGCTAGTCACAGAGCTTCTTGGCCTTCTGTAGAAAACAAATCCTACTTGTTGACATGGCTATTTGTTGTTCCTTTAGTTGCTTACACTCTATGCCAGATCTATTTTTCTCATTGTTAATGTCTTCTTCTCAAAAAAATTCCTCCTTTTGATATAAGAAGAACCTTGTAATTCTTTTTGGGTCTGAAGCTATATATGCTTCTTGAATAGCATTATTGCGTTATATATGAGTTATATATATTGAGCTTCTTCCTTTGGTAGGATATTAGAACAATTGTACCATTTTTTATTTTAGTATGTGAAGCTGAGTATGATTGGACATATTAGGTATAACCGTGTTATTTGTTTTAAAAGGGTACATTTGCATTGTTGTATATTTCATGGCCCTAGATTTTGAAATGTTTATGTTGGGTTAAGCCTGGTTGGTTGATATGGCGGATTGATTGAAACCTTCTACTTCCAAACCATTATAAGCATTCCTTTATACATATTGAGATGACAGATAGATGTTACCTTGTCTAGAAGTCTGGCCTTTCCCACCCTCCCTAAGAGCATCCACAATGGACTAGCTAAAACATTACATGTTAAAAGTGCCAAGTAGGCACCTTTTTCACTTGTTAGTGATTTTACAAGTGAAGTTTTAGTCAACAACTTTCCCCTCCAATGGACATTTTTATTCACACATTAAATTATATATAAAAAAAATTGAAACTACTGTTTTTTTAAAGAAATAGCCATTTGATTGAAAAAAGTGGCTTTTAACATGTTGACGTGGCTAGCCAAACTGCAAAAAAATAGTTAACAAACAATTTAGTATTAGATACAACAGGGTGAGTTAGTGTGTCCATTGGAGTGGAGTTGACTAACTAGATTCTAACGTCTAACACTAACAAGTGAGTTAACGTGTCCATTGTGGAAGCTTTAAAGAGTCATTTTCAAGTGTAAAATTTTAATCCTTTTAAGTAATTAAAATACGGGTCAAAACAATGACTTCTACATGGACAATGGATGAATTTGTTTAGAATGGTTTCATCATGGAGATTATTTCCTAAATAAATTAACCCTTTTTTATGTTTAACCCAATGGAACTTATTTTACAAGTTAAATGATTATATATTCTTTCACATTTGGGAAGCTTTTAAGTTTTTATTTGTGGCAAGGATAATCTCATTTCTTAACCCCTCAAAACACACACAAAAAAAAAAACTTTTCAGATGTTTTTTGGGTCATTAAATTTTAGTATGCCATAACTTTTTGAAATAGTTGATACTTTTCAATGGAGTAGTAAATAGTGATGATTAGAATGAATTTTGAAATTAGACTTGATATAGAATAAATAAGTAGTTTATCCTTCAAAGTATTATGCACTAAAATTGGAATCAAAATTTTTTGCATTTCAAAATACTAACTAAAGTAAATTCAAAATAAAGTCTTAAATTCAAGATATAATTGAATTAACTACAAAAAAGACAATCAATCAAAAACCAATATCAATCCATCCATCAAGACTTCAGTAACATATAATCAAGTAAAAGGCCAAGCGCAAATCCACAAATATAAGCCTAGAATGAACTGTAAGCAGAATATATTGGAGCTTTAAGTACATTCTTGAGTGCATTTTCTCATATAAAGTAGCCACACTACCAAGAGACAAACTTCTAAGAGATGAGTTTATACATCATTGATACAAACAAAACAATAGCCAAAAAGAAAATTGTGCAAATCAAGAGACATTTACAGTAATGTGGTTTCTACGCTGGCTCTCGCTTTTATTCAACGATCACTCACCCTCACATTTCTTTAGGGAATTTTATTGGATTTCCAAACACTACTAGAAAAGAGACCTATACCGACGGTTAGATTCGTCGCTAAATCCTCCTAAATCCGTCGCAGAATATTTTACTGACGGATAGATTTTTCGTCGGCACTCGTCAGAGATAGTCACGTCGGTATTTGTTTTAGCGACAGCACAATAAATTTACTGTCGGTATATCCCTTATTTTCTGGAAATTTTTTTTTGCAGAAATTTGTTTTTCATTAGTGTTTACATCTTTTACCGAAAGTACTTTGCTGTCGCTATAGCTTATACCGACAGACTTCTCTAAGTCCGTCGGTATATGCCATTTTGTTAAAAAAAATATTTTACAAATCGATGCCATCCCATCCCATACATCAGTAAGCCTTCCTACAGCGTATGCACTAATTATTGTTTTCTTGCAATTAAAATCGATGCACACCTCCACACAATAAACGAAATGAAAATGTTTTAATTCAGACCCGAACAAGCAAATAAAGGTGAACCATAAATCCTTTGCAACGTTAAAATGAAGAACGTAATGGCTATTTCACCGATATATTTTTGCAGGAACTTAAATTAACAATGATCCCCATACATCAATCTGATGGTCAATGCTGAATATTTGTATAGAAAGGCAGCCCAAAAGCTATGGGTACTTTATATGTAATATGAGAAATATTGTTCACTACAAAGTGGACAACACATGCACAGGACCTTACCCATAGGCTATGCTTCATATGATGCGAATTAAAATAACAAATTTTAGTGTATAATGGAAAGTAAAATAGGGGGTACTGGAGACATATATCATCTGTTCTTGCTAAGTTGCAATAATACCAACTTGAAAGATAGTTTTATTGAAACCTCTGACCCTAACCTTTGTCAATAGACTAATCAACCTGCTCTAATACAGTACTCCTATAATCCAACCCGAAATCCTGCTCTAATACTGACTAATCAACTCACTTGATGCCACCATGGCAACCTAAGCTAGGTCCCATTTTCTTGCCAGTTGGGGAAGTGATGTGACCAATCCAGGCCATTCATCTAATAGAGGATCCTATGCATTTACTAAGTGGATATTCCATTGTCCATTTCACATACATACCCTACCTTGTTTTCCTTACAAATAACAGGCCTTCGTCATTTTAATTTTCAATTAGAAAAAAGCAAAAAAACCTACATTTTTGTTTGCAATGATATTGGTTGAAATGTGCCACATGGGAAGAGGATGGTCTGGCAAAACTTGTGGGCCCCTTTGGGACTACTACCTCATTTTCCACCAGTAAAGTTGCTTCGACCTTGCTGGGAACCTACACATATTACTGCCAGCCTAAAGAACTACGTAGTTTGCCTAGATGGCCACCAATAACAACATTGTGAATGAGAAAAGGATTGTACCAATACAGGTGTACATCCTCAATGCCTAGGAATTTAATAAGCGTGGAGAAAGAATTCAAAAGGGTAATAGTTAATAAATATAATCAACAAAGCAAACCTGCATCAAATCCTCCAAAAATGAGAATCATATATGGGTTGAAAGCTCTGGCAATAGGGATCAAAATATAATCCCATACTGCTAGGTAGTCCGCATCACCGCACTTCCCATACTCCCAAGGGACATTTACATTAAATCCCTCACCTAAGCCTTCTCCAACCATAGTGCAAGAACCATCATCTCCAGATGGATAAAATGTTCCAAAGTCAAACCTGCATGAATGAGAACAAGTCTGTGAAAATAAAAAAAATGGCACCAGAGAGCGCCGAAGGCATAGTTAGAATCAAGGGCAGACACAACCAAGTACTGTCAAGAACACTAGGGAGTGTAATAGTAATGTGCAGAGTTTAGATTTCTCATACCTATGAACAGAGAAGAACAACACCCGAGGGTCCTTCCAGAACATCTTTTGAGTGCCATTACCATGATGGACATCCCAATCAACAATCAAAATCTTGCAAATACCCAATTCTGGCTGCAATAGAAACAACAATAAATGGGTGTGAATCTATGAAGGGTGAAAGAAAAGCACAGAAAAACAGATTTAAATCACAAGAAATCATGACATGTCTATAATTTAAATTGGACTTTCTAACAGTTGTTATTTCAACTAAAACCAAAACATACTCTTTCATTCAGAAGAAAACTTGCTGCAATGGCCACATTATCGTATAGACAAAACCCCATTGCTTCATTTGGCTCTGCATGATGTTCAGGAGGTCTAACAATGGTGATGGCAAAATTCAGTTCCCTTTTGGCAACTCTCTCAGAAACCTAACTCAATAAAACACCTTAAATTAGGCTTTAGAAGATATAATGTGGAAATAAACTGAACATGGAATACAATCATAATCATAATTATGTAAGATCATTCCATTCTGTAAGATCATGCCATTTCCATTAAGAAATGAGTCGTGCTGGAGTGACACAAATGGGGACACAGAGGTGACACAATGACGTGGTGACATACACATAACCATAAATGCTTTTCTGTGAGATATGAGTAAAAAGCATCTACGGTTATGTGCACACAACCACATCATTTGTGTCACCCTTGTGTCTCCGTTTGTGTCATAGTCTTAAGACATATAATACAAAAGGGTCAGTTTTGTAAGCAAAAGACTCACTCTTTTTATTCCATTGTCTGCAAGGAAATTTGAGCTCTGTTAGAAGAAATAAAGGAAAAAAAATTGTGATTAGCTGAAGCATTAAAGACTAAATCAGCTTCTTTGATGTTTCATTCGAAAACAGTCTTCCAATCTCAGCTAGGAAAGAGTTGGTATTGGCCATGAAAGAGTTGGTATCGGCTCAATCTCTTCCATTAGTTCTGATCTCCAAGAACAATGAGGTGGTGGAGTACGAGAGAGATTAATGGTGCCAAGCCCACCATTGAAGTCGAAGTTGTTGTACTCGTTGTCACCTTCTATACTACTACTCATCGAAATGTTGGTGCCCATCATCCCACCCTCCAATAATACCTCGGGCATTATCGAATATTTCGATGAAAAAGTTGGTATTGGCGCAACTACTTCCATCAATTCTGATCTCCAAGAACAATTAGGCCATGGAGTATGAGAGAGATTTATGGTGCCAAGCTCACCATTGAAATTGAAGTTGTAGTCATCATCGTGTATCCTACTCATCAAAATGTTGGTACCTATCGTCCTATCCTCCAATATTAATGCCTCGAGCATTATAGGATATGGCGATGAAAGAGTTGATATTGGCTCAATCACTTCAATCAACTCTGATCCCATCGAAGAACTATATACGACCCTTGGAGTATGAGAAAGATAACTGGTGCTAAACCCATCACTGAAGCTGAAGTTGCTGTAGTCATCACCTTCTATACCACTCGTCGACATCAAAATGTTGCTACCTATAGTCTCACCACCTTTTAAGGAACTTTGATTTTGCTTTTCCCTAATTGATTCAATCCTCTTGTTAATCAACTCAAGCTTGGAATCTACTATACTAAGAACCCCTCTTAGTTGATCATTCTATAAATCATTAATAATAGCATCATTTTCATCAAAGAAGTCAGAAAGATCTTATAAACTTTGAAGCAATAACCAAATAAACCCATTATTGCACAGACCTATAACATTTTATAAATTAAATTAAAATCCATCAAAGATTCAAAGTGAAAGAAAATTAAAGGTAGTTGAGGTGAAGTTATCAACATGCCTCATGTTGATGGCAGATGTAACTGTATAAGCAATCCCTGTCCCATACAAGCTCACTTGTTGGAACACTCCACACACCCATACACTCTTCTTCCCTGTACTCACCACTCACAAACATTGCACCAATAATTATAAGAGAGAAAAATACCTAGAACTGGAGACCCCAAATATAATAAAATTAGTGATAAGTTTATGGATCATCTACGTTCCTTGGTAAACCATCTCGAGTACTAACAAAAAAAATTATTTGTAGAAATTGGCATTACTTGAAGTTTGCAGGAGAAAAGAATCCATGACATACCTTCTCCCTCCTCCTTTATCCGGGCTTGGGACCAGCTATGTAAAACGTTAATTTTACATTGGCGGAGTTAAAAAGGTTTTACCTAATACATGCAGAGTTAAAAATGTTTTACTTAATACATGCAGAGTTAAAAAAGGTTTTACTTAATATATGCAGAGTTATCTAATATAGTCTAAGCATTGTACGAAGATAATACAAAAAAAGTTAAATGTCATAGGAAAGACAAACAAGCATATAGAAAAAAGTCTCATAATCCCTGGTTAGGAGGATGGCTGTCTGGAAATATGGTGCGGAAATACTGCGCTATTTTCTCTTACACCTGACTCTGGATTTGACTTTGCATTTGATTCTGCATCTCAACAAACCTCTCCTCATGTTCTCTTTTATTTTCCTTTAACGTTTGTTGTAGATTGGTCAACTGAGATTGCATCTCGGCATGACTAGGACAAGATGAATGAGAAGAGGAGCCAAAAACTGATTTCGGTGTCAGGCCTAGACCATAAGTACGTACTCGACCATGCCCATCTGGTCCAAACGCGTTAGTGAATATCTTCTCGCCTATAGGCGTAGAATCTGATCCACCACTTTTTTCAAGATCCATTTTCATTTTAGCCTATACAACAAAAATGAACTAATTAGTATGAACTCATTCAAATTTATTTATTTGGCATTATATTAAAATTTATTTAAGATCGCATACCATAAGCTCAGCCGACTTAGGATCAGATGGTGCCCATTTTTTCTAGTATGGGTTTTCCTAAAGACTTCAGCTCGAGTAGGTAAATTACCCGGTTATCTACCCTCACCCTTTAGTAACACAAACATAATCATATTAAATATATGTCATAAATCACATTGAATATTAGAAGATAGTGATATAATCAAAATGACCGATATTAGATACGCACCAATTCATGATGATATTGAGCACAACTTTTTGTCCCCCAAACATGTTCGATTACTTGATTTTTCCTATTCACATTGTTCCTCTTGGATACAACCTACACAAATTTCATAAAATTATTATAATTTCATTCATTTTAAAGGGTTGTTAATTAACAAATTCTTAATAATTTATACCTGAGCGTCAGGAGTACTCCAATAGTGGATGAGCCAGGTCCAATCGACTTCTGAGACGTCGTTAGGACTATTGAGCAATCTTTCCTCATCCGTATCGAATTGTCAGTAGTTCTGTTTTAATTTGTTCTTCCAAGCTTTATATTTCATTGACATGGATAGTATTACCCAATCTCTTTTATCATCATCAATCTCGACAAATCTCTAAAAAATAAACATTACAAGAAAAATAATAAGCATATATCATATTGTTAAGGCAAATGTGAAACAATACCTAAAATATAAAGTAATCTACATTTACCTGAACCTCTCGCCACAAGGAATCTTTTGCATGCTCTGGAACCTCAGTCCATGACTTGAATTGCAATGGGGCATGACCAGAGTGCCTCACAACATATCCTAGGAAATGTGTAAAATGGCTAAAATTCTTTCCTATTGGTTAACAATAAGCATTCCATTCTACTAACATCTTCTGCCCTACTTTTTGTCCAAAGTTTCCTACGCCTCGCGTAGGCCCTCTCCTCCTAGTGCTGGTAGAAGCTGTTTAAAGAGTTAAAAAAATATAACAAAACAAAAAATATGTCAATGAAAACTTATTTAGACAAACATTACACTAATAACTTAATAAAACATATCATACCTGTATTACTACTCCCATTTCCACCTCTCCTAGATGGTCTAGCTATACTAGATGATGCATCTGAGACTGAATTTGAGGGGTTATTTCTCCCCTCTGTCTATTGGACCACCTGTTTGGATGATTTTCTACGCAACATATCTAACCAACAATTTCTCAAATAATTAAAATCAATATATTCATCAAATGACAGAGTAATTTCATTTTATTAAAACGAACTATTATTATAAAAAAAAAATAACAATTTACACAATCAATCATATACTAGATGTAATCGTCATCATCATCATTAATGAAACCTTGATCATCACCGACATATCCTTCGACAAGTACTCCTTGGATATCGTTCCTATTCCAAGTGATAACATCATCATTTGTATCAATTGCATTTTGATGCAACCCTGGCTCATTATCTTCGAAAGGTTATGCTACTACATCATCTTCCGACTCCATATTGTATAAGTCTCGTGGTTGTGTATATATTACAACACGCCAATCACAATGGATGTTGTCTTTTATATAAAAAACTTATTGTGCTTGATTTGCAAGAATGTATGGTTCATTGGTGGCTAAGGTTCGTGTAACATTCACACACTTGAAATCATATTCATCTTGCTTGAATCCCCTATGGTTTATGACATCCCACCAATGACATTTGAATAGTATGACTTGATTCCCACCTGGATACTTCAACTCTAAAACATCATTTAAGATGACATAGTATCCTACATTACCTGTCACCGAATTAGTATCTTTAGCGCTTGTCAAACTATGTGTTTCTACAAAGACAAATACTCTACTATTTTAAGTTTTTTTTTCGGCTATCTCGTTCTTTGGTGTGAAATCTAAAGCCATTTACAATGAAACCCTTAAAACAAATCACATTATGAGCAGGGCCGAGAGCTAACTGATAGATTTGTTCATTTACGTCTTCACCATTTAATCGCATTTGTGAAACCTATTAAGATCAAAGAATGAAATTAATACATTTAAAACTATATTTAAGTGGGTTAATTTTGATGATATTTATCACATACATGATGTTTAAAACATTCAGCGAACTCCTTCACATGTTTTCGCTCCACATCCCTAACACTCATGTGATTATGAGTATCTTTAATAATCTATTTGTGTTGTCTATATAATAAATTATTTCATTAATTAGGGACTATTATTAATTATGAATATAAATAAAAATGATTTGAAATGATTTATCTTACCGAACAAATGGAGCAATTTCATCACAGTTGTTTAGCACGTATAGACGAGCTTGTTCCCACTCACTCCGTTCCAACATTTGTGAGACTGCATTTCTTATAACACGGCCATTTTCTTTGAAAATTGACAAATTTTTACTTGAATCATCATCAACAACATCGTTATTACGCACTGGTCGATTAAACCTCGTTTCAATCCCATGCAAGTATCTCAAGCAAAATATCAACGATTCTTCACAAAGATACCCTTCAGCAATAGAACCCTCTTGATGATTTTTACTACGCACATATGACTTTAGCCTGTGCAAATACCTTTCTATTGGATACATCCACCTATATTGTACTGGTCCGGCCAACTTGGCCTCATCGGCTAAATGAATAAGCAAATGCACCATAATAGCAAAGAAAGCCAGCGAAAATATCATCTCCATTTTGTAAAGTATTAACGCAAGCTAAGATTCAAGGCGTTCTAACTCCTCTATCCTTAAAACCTTACAACATAATTGTCTGAAGAATGTGGACAACTCAATCAAAACCAAACACACATTCCTAGGCAAGTTTCCTCTTAGCGCAAGTGGAATAAATTGTTACATTAAAACATGACAATCGTGACTCTTGAGCCCTGATATCTTGCATTGTTTGACTTGAACACACCTTGAAAAATTAGACGAATAACTATCTAGTACTTTTATATCCTTCAAGCATTCACAAAACTTCTTTTTCTCAACTAAAGACATTGTGTAACATGCAGTTGGTAGTAACAACTTTCCCCCATTCGATATCAAGTGAAGTTCTTTTCTTATACCCATTAATTGCAAATCAAGACGAGTATTCAAATTGTCTTTTGTTGAACCCTCAATGTTCAATAATGTTTCGATCACATTCTCACACACATTCTTTTCAATGTACATAACATCCAAACTATGACGCAACAAAAGATTTTTCCAATACGGTAAATCGAAAAAAATACTCTTCTTCTTCCAATTCTTCGATAATTTGCAATCATCCCTTTTTCTTTTCCTCCCATCCTTATCTTTATTTGCCTTACTAAATATGATTTGCTCGTAGTCACGTAATTGATCAAACACATTTCGCCTGTCAACGATTTTGGCGCAGTTCCCAACTCATTTCTGCCATTAAAGAACATTTTATTATGTCAAAATTTATGATCAAGTGGTAAGAATCGACGATGTCCTAAGTAACATTCTTTATTTCCTTTTTACAATCATATTGAACAAGTATCCTTGTGGCAGGATGGACAAGCAAGTTTTCCTTTAGTGCTCCATCCTGACGAGTTAGTATATGTAGGAAAATCACTGATAGTCCATAAAACCGCTGCATGCATCCGAAAATTTTATTTTGTTGATGCATCATATGTTTTAACTCCTTCTATCCACAATTCATCCACTAATGGTTATAGGTAAACATCGATGTTATTCACGGGAGCCTTAGGATCAAGAATAAGCAACGACATTATAAAAGAGGTTTGCTTTATACACATCTATGGTGAGAGGTTATATGAAATCAGAATAACGGGCCATGTACTGTGAGGAGTACTCATGTAACTAAAAGGAGTGAAGCCATCAGTGACTAATCCAATTCTAACATTCCGAGGTTTAGAACCAAATGATGGGTATTTATTATCTAAAGCTTCCCATGCCATAGAGTCCACTGGATATCTCATTACCCCATCTTTTATACGACATTTGGCGTGTCATTTCATATGTTCAGCTATTTTTGAAAACATAAACAACCTCTTAAACCTAGGAATCAATGGAAAATGACGCAAAATCTTTGTAGGTATTTGCTTCTCCTTTGAAAACGAATTGGAAGGATTTTCAAATGATTGGCATTTAACAGTTTTCCACCTAGACTCACCATATACTACGCATTCATTTGCATTCTCATGTTCTTTCCAGAATAACATGCAATCATTTGGGCACGCATCTATCTTATTGTAATATAAACCAAGTCCTCGCAAAATCTTCTTCGATTCATAGTAATTCTTTGGCAACTTTTCTCTAACAGGAAATGCATCTTTTAACAACTCAAGTAACATATCGAATGATTTATTACTCCATCAGTTAAGACATTTCAGGTGTAACAACTTTACAATGAAAGATAGTTTTGAAAATTTAGTGCAACCCGGATATAACTCAGTCTCAACATCCTTTAACATTTCATAAAACTTGTTTGCATCATTGTTTGGCTCATCCGAACCATCATCATTTAACTCATTAACTTCTTCATCATCAAAATTAGGGATTCCGAATGCATCTTGTAACATCCCTTGCATATCATCACCCTTTTTAGACTCATCACTATTATCTTCATCTTCAAATTTCTCTCCATAGTAAGTCCAACGAGTATAATGTTTATTCATCCCATACCATAATAAGTCACCATGCATGTTATCTCGATCCTTTAAAATCGCATTGAGACATCTGACACGTGGGCACTTAATCATGTTACCAAACCTTAAACGAGAAAATGCAAAATCTAAGAACTTAATAACTCCTTCATCATACTCAAGGGTACTTCTAGGCAACTGAATCCAACTTTTATCTATTGGCATGTCCATTTTACGACGACGCCACCTTTAAACCAATAACACAAGGTCACACACACAAAAGAACATATCACAAGAATGTTAATTTGAAACGAAACAAAAAATCCTTAGTAGTATATGGGATAAGAAAAATGTTGAAAATCCATATAGTACATCTTCTATATGAAAATGTAAGTATAAGCTAACAACTAGCATTATAACAATTCTCAATTCCAAAGGTGGTATCATCATTATTAGGAAATGATTAATTAATAAATGTAACAGAATATAAATTATACGTTGGTTACTAAAACAATTATTAAATAATAGAATCATTAATCATTAAGTTATAAAATATTAATTATAAAGTGGCTTATAAGTGGAAGTCAATTCTAAAAGATCATTTAATGAAGTCTTGTTAAAGCCAAGACTTCCCATATCATATGGAGACAAGTTAGAGAAGAGGCTAGTACTTGCTTGAAACAACGAAAAAGTTAAGAAAATAGAGGAAACTAAGACTAATAGACTAGAGTTGTCATTGGATCCCATATGGATCGATGGATTTGGAACCAACCCAAATAAGAGTCAGAATAGATCCAGTTTTATTGGATTGAATCTTTACATTTAGATTTAAATTTGATCTGATGCAATTTGATTCAATTAACTATAATTCAATAATGGAAACATACAATCAAAACTACATCCAATCATCCAAATTAAAAAAAAATAAATAAATTATTCCATTTTTACGATTAATAATTAAAATATTTCAGCTACATAAGCTCAAACAGAAAATAATAACAAAAAATACCCAACCTCTTATGTTGTACAGCTTATATTTATTGTCCCACCTAATTTCAAACAGAATTATTCGTTGAACCGAATCAAGTCAAACATAATTAAGTCAATTTTGGTTCAGTTGGATTCTATGAATTGCAAATATCCTATGAACTTGCTTGAAAACAACATATATTATAATAAAAAATAAAGAAATATCCTCAACTTTCTTTCATGATTCAATCCTTAATAAATTTATATTTTATAAGAGTACAATTCTCGGATTGGTTCGATTCTATGCAAGTCTTGAATCGAGGATTGAACTAAATTGATTGACCTACATTTTCTTAATTTAGAATCAAACTGCAACTTATTCTAAACAGAACCACACCAGTCCCAACAATTGGTCTGATTCAATTCTCGATTTGAACCATGGTGTTGTGGATCTACACAGTGTATGAGTGAAACTATTGGACATTATGGTGGCCGACCCTAATTTCTATTCGGACGAAGTCGATGGCTAACATCTCATAGATCTAAGCATGTTGTACAATTTGAAACATCATAAACAAATAATCTAGCAAATGTGGAAGCCATATAGTAATGCTCAAATACGAAAAGGTAGAAAGTTAATCGATTAGGTTTTGCGGAATTAACTTGGAAAATAAAATAAAACACAGATCGATTTACCTTGGTTTGATCGATGAGAAACCCTAGACCTCTAGTCGAAAATCTGAAATTGTTGAACGAATCGATTACAAATTTTGTTGAACGAATCGATCTCTTCATCCCTAATCAGCTCGATCTCTTCGTCCCTAATCATGTCTCTCCTCAGATCTAATCTTCATCCCTGATCAGCTCGATCGCCTCAAGATTCAACTCGATCTCTTCGGATCAAAAACAAAGATTTCATTTGATTTCAGATGTCGAAATCGAGAGATTCAATTTGGTTCAAGGGAAATAGAAACGAAGGAAATCAGAGAGCTCGTTCGATTGGGAAAACAGAGAAAGTAAGTGTTTCATTTACTTAAGGAGAGGGAAAAAAAATCGGGAAAATTAACTCTTTATCGACGAAATCTTTTTTATCCGTCGCTAAAAGTCCTCTACATCGACGGATACAATTTGCCGTCGCTAAATCCCATCGCTATATATCAATTTTCCTGTAGTAAAAGTGAGATTAACAATATTCTAAAAAATGCTTCTCAACTTATTCAAGTGTTCTAAACGTTTTATGACGAGAATCTCTATATCCATCTATCTATGAAAATCCACCCATATCATGTTAATCCCTGATCTACTATCCACAAAAAACAACATAAAACTTTGGCATCCTAAATGCTTGTAAAAATAGAATACGTCAGATAAATGATTAATCAAATAAATAAAACTCAACAAGGAAGAAATTATTGCTTTATTCTCAATATTTTCCCCACCACATGAAATCTAAGGTTTTTGTCAAACAAATATAGTTTTGGGGACAACTGATTTAAACTTAAGAATTGATCAAATCGAATTCATTATAGTATTGAATTAATCATCTAAAAAATCAAATTATAAATTAGATAAAAAATAATAATTCATAATTTTGTAGCACTAAGTTTGAAATATACCTAGAGCTATAGTCATTCAAGTATTATTGGGGAAGGTCATAATTTTTTCGTAAAAGAAAAGAAATTTGTATCGTGTTACCAAGTATAGGGGTGAAGTGGCAAATAGTGTAGTGTACAAACCTGCAAGTCATAAGGACTTGGCTCCGAATCTTATCAAATTTAATAGAATGTTAAACATACATTTATGCAAATTTAATTAGCTTACCTCTGAAAGAAAATTAATACACATTTTCAATAGAGCTCATTGTATCTTACAATCCATTTCACCTTCTGTGAAGTACAATTATTGCATCCCTATACAACTCTATTAAACTATATATATAATCATAGCATCCAATCATGGCTACCAATACAAAATATGTCAACCTCATGAAGATCGAAGCTAATAAACCAAAAAAAAAAAAAAAATCTAAAAAAAATGAAATTGAAAGATTTAGAGTTGAGAGAGAAAGAGTGAGGGTTGGGGTTTACACAGAGAGGGAGAGAGAGTGAGAGAGAGAGAGAGTTACGGTCCACAATTCTTCAACTTGTAAACTAAGCTAGAAGTTTTGAAATGGGCTGATTTTTGGTGAGGATGATCTCCTCATCATAGAGATCATCCTCAGAAAAAATCAGCGAATTCTGAAATTTCTAACCCATACATTGAAAAATGTTTGGCTCACTTTAGGGCCTCCAAACGCCACCCATATGTATATATGGACCATTACCTCTAGTACTCACACTTCATCTACTGCCAAGAGAGTGCCAAATTGAGACAAAATAACACCACAGTCCTCTGGTGTTAAATTGGTAATGGCCTAGAACTGATTTAATAAATAAAATCTTCTTTTACTTGATCGAAGACTTTGAAAGTGCACGATTGTTGAACCTCTAATTTTTTAACGGTGTGTGTCCATTGTCTTGTTAAAGTGGCACCATCCTAACCATCAAAAAATGCTACAATAAAGGATCCACTCCCAAAACGATGGACTTTGAAAATGATAAATTCCCATTTTTTAAATAAAATGTATGTAGGGGAAAAGAATTTACTGTTTTATAAAATAGAACTTTTAATTATTTATTATTATTTTGTAAAACAATAAATTCTTTCCACTTACATTAAATATTTTGCTTCAAGAAATGGTAACTTACCATTTTCAGAATTAAAATGAATTGTTTACTGTTTTGGGAACTTTTCAATTTTCAGTGCATTTTTGGGTAAATCAGCCTAAGGAGGAATGTCAAGTAAAAAGTCGATGGTCAAGAAAGTGATCACTGTTGTTATTTGGTTCTATTATATACATAAGGATAGAGGGAATATTGAATAAAATTTTGCCTATATTTTTCTTAAACAAGGAAAAGATTAAATAAATAATAAAGAGTTGATTACATGGAATCACAGGCATAACCTCCAATTAAAATATATATATATAAGATAATAATATGATCAACTATGCTTTATAGAGGTGAATGTTGGGTGGTTAAGAAGTATCATGTTAACAAATTGGGTGTTGTAGCTAAAAAAAAGATATTAAGACAAATTAGTGGAAAAAATAGAATAGATAAAATTATAAATTAATGCATTTGAAAAAATGTAGGAGGAGCTCAAATGAGTACTTGCATGGGAAAGTGATTTTCCTGTAAAGATGTAATATTTTCAGGTGCATACCAGGCTAATCATTTTCACGAGATTGGCTTTCCATGTGAAAATGACTTTCCCTTCTGGTTGGGAAAATATTACTAGAGTACTCGTGGCACCCCAAGAAAATTGTAACGTTATTCTCTCACAATTACCCCCTCTCCAAAATTTTTAATTTTTTTTCTCTTTTATCTTGATGCAACAAATTGCAGTGGGCCATTTTATTATAAGGGAGTCTCATAAATTTGGGGGTCCAACTCAAAGCCAATTAACAATGAGCGGAGAGGCCCAAGAGCTTAAAAAGAGATAGACAAGACAATGAGTGTCCAATGTGGACTAAACTCAATCCCCCCCCCCCCGAACTAGGTGACACGGGAGGAGAGAAAGGCCCGCTTTGATACCATGATAAATTTGTGTGTCCAACTCAAAATCAATTGGCAACGAGTGGAGAGGCATAAGAACTTATAAGGAGAGAGACAAAGCAGTGAGTGTCTGATGTGGACTAAACTCAATAGAATCAAGCTGGAGTGACCTCAAGATTGGACCTCATATTGCACATCTTGACATGAAAGTGGATAGGAACCATAGATACTTTTTCACTTATATCTCGAAAAAAGCATCTATGGTTCCCATACACTTTCATGTCACAAGGACCCTTAAAGCACAAAATCATGAATTATTTTATATCATATAGAATAATTTGTCAAATCCCACCTACTACAAAATAACAATTCATGAGTTCTCACAATGACCATTTTCTTCCTCTATGCCAAGATAGGGAGAGCAACATATCATAATCTTTGTTCAACTCACTTAAATATAAACTCAAATCTCTTCTTCCCTCTTTTTTCTCTCCTTGGATAATTTTGTAATTAGTTTTTCAACACTAGAAATTCATTTAGTGGTCAGAGTTAAATCCAACCTATCACAAAATCAATCAACTACTAGAAGAATTTATTTATGTTGTTGAAAAGCATTATTGCGAAAAATTAAATTAGGAGTGCACCAATTTTTTTTCAACAACCTTAATTACATAGTTATTAATCACATAATTAAACTTTACAAATAAATATTCATTCTATAAGAATCAGAGTATAGTATAAGACCTCTGAGACTATTATTACTTATTCATTCAAACAACACTTCATACATATTATTTATTTCAAAGCAACATATGTTAATATTCCAATTTCTGGGTCATATCTTAGTTTTCGCCACTATGACCTTTCTTCTGAATAGCATAATTTGCAATAGCTTTGGCCATGCCCCATAATGAGTCAGCAGTAATCAGAGATGCATTTGCCTCGAACTTTTCTTCAACATCATAGGCAACAGTGGATTGAATGATGCACGAATTAGCGTCTTTCTCTATTACTTTAAAAACGTCTTGGTACAATGTAAATCCAATATCCAGAAATCCTCCATTAATCTGTCGAGCCACTTTTGTACGTGTTTTATGGTTGATCTCCACAAACTTTTCTTCCCAAGCACGGGGTCCTCCATTCCCTACTTCAACCAAGAAAGCTAATGATCTCATAATCAATAATTTAAAACTTGGGAATTTTAATCATTTTGATACATTAATTCCCCATTAACTTATATGAATTTCTTCCCAATGTAATATTTTTTTCGTGCATGATTCTGGGTAGATCTAAATACATATTAAAAACATGCATACCTGGAGCAAGAACGATATGTATAACAGTGCCTTCCCCTCCATCGCCTTCTACGATATCTAGCTTCTCAAAAACACCTGGTTCAAGATACGTGATCATCCTGGGAAGATCAGGTGAACCATACACGGCCCACACATCATCAGCCGGCAATGGTACGTCTAATTCGTTAGTCACGTGTCCTCGCATGTTCTTCTTCCTGTATTATAGACACAGCAAAACTTAATTTTCTTTAGTTGGAGGCTTTCAATGCAAAGCAAAAGAGATTCTATAAGAGTGGGATGAAGGTCTTTAGTTGGATCTCTGCCCTTTTTATAGAGCACGAAGGAGCGTTTCGTATAAAATTAAGATTAAGGAACTTCTTATCAAATGCAATTGAAGTCGGGCTAAAATTAATTTGCATCCAATTTTGATTAAATCCAAAAGTATTTAAATAATTGGTTGACCAAAATATATCAATAATTAGAAACCCATGCAATAAGTATTTACATAAGAGTCGTGATAATATGACTCGCTAGGAAGCAATTGAAGTTGTGCTAAAATTAATTTGCATGCAATTTTGACTAAATCCAAAATTATTTAAATAATTATCAATAATTAGAAACCCATGCAATAATAAGCATTTAAATAAGAGTCGTGATAATATGACTCACAAAGAAGCATACTCACATGACTCCATGACGTGACAAGTTCGGGAAACATAAATCTTATAATGCCTCGAGATCATTATTGCATTTTCCCATTTTTTTATAAAAGTGTATCTCAAGGAAACGATGTATCCTGATGCTTACAGATCTACGGTCCCGAAGTTATCCATTGTCATGGAGTTACTTGATTATGCCCCTGGCTAGTCACATTATCAGGACTCTTTAAATAATTGATTGATTGAAAAGATGAGATCATTATCAAATACCCAATTGATTCAAATGTATGAGCATGCACATGTGAAAGCAAACATGACTCGGGTACATTCTGAACTTGGAGGCAATTGGGCAAGATAGTCTGTTCGACTCGTCCACCATGTTGATTCATCTAAGATTAAAGGATGATTAGGTGGATATTTTAAAAATATTGACTGAGTCAACTAGGTTTTAAATTTTTTTCCTAAAAAATAATTATTTTATTTTAATAATTTAGACATTTTTATCAATATCCAACAATATACATCATACCTTCTCGAGACAATTAATTAGTCCCAATCGTTTGTTAGATTAATTCCGTGTTCACACTATCGGAATTCCATGCTTCTTGGGCCACTTTAATGAGTCTACGGATTGCAACTGTATAGAAATACAATTATGTAAGGTAGCATTTTCTAATCACTCTTAAAAAAAATATTATTTTAAACTGAATTAAATATTTTGTCTTGTTCCAAATCAATACCAAATTCAAAATCATGAAAATCAATGTGAAAATTATTGACTTTGATAGAGCAAATCATTGGTTTGAATATAGGATTGAATTAGTTTCGTTTTCGAGTCTAACTAGTTTGTGCGGTAAGGTCAAATAGATTCAAATAAAATTGGATGGTTTTAGAATCAATAGTTTGGTTTGATCGACAACAGATTCACCTCGTTTATATAATGATCTATTTCATGAAAATTTAAAATACCTTGATTTATCAACGAGAGTTTTTATTAACTCACCAACTTTACTTATATCAGACCAAAATATAGGTAAACAATCATTTAATTTCAGAAGGATTGGTGTGTTGTTAGTAAAAATTGGTGTGCCAATAGATTATATTTTTCTATCAATATATGTTCTATTGGCTGTGATTAGAAGTCCTGCATAGAAAAAAGAAAAAAATTAGGTATCTTCCCAAGAACTTGGGAAAAATTGGGGATACTCAACATACCTGGCTTAGTGTGATTGGTCTATCCAGCATTAATTCTATGAATTTCTGCATTTACTATTTTATTATTTCTCAATTACAAAACATAAGAAGATATCGCATGTCTGACGTCCTTTTGGAATACTTTTGGGCTACCAATCCTTAGGTGGATCCTTGTGATAATCGTAATTACACGTGTTCAATGCCTGTTTATTTTCAAATCGTTTTGCGTGTGAAATAGAGTTAGCTTATTCAGGCTTCACGGGCAACATATGCTGTGCACATTAGCGTGTCCAATGCAATTATGGTTTATATCATATATCGAAAAAAAAAAAAAAAACCTAAATAGAAGTTGGAGAGAGCCTGGTGAAATATTAATTAACCATGCCTTCTTAAGTTGAAAGCAGTAATTAAGCGGGCACAATCAGGCTTGCTTGGTATAGTAAGCCCCTTTCCCAATTGATCTTTATGGGCAGACCTGAACGGTTGGGTAAGCCCTCGACTAAAAAGAAGGGAAGCACGGGGAAGGCAAGGCAGATCTCCCTATGGACTGATAGGATGAGAAGGAGTCGGGCATCTCCAGAAATGGGCATTGTTGCAGGTACTGTTTTGCTTATCTAGAAGGTTGTTAGTAATATGTGAGTGGAAAGCTTGCCATAGACAACCAAATTAGATTCAAATAAAATTGGACGGTTTTGGAATCAATAGTTTGGTTTGATTGACAACGATTCACCTCATTTATATAATGATATATTTCATGAAAATTTTAAAAACCTTGATTGATCGAACGAGAGTTTTAATTAAGTCGCCAACTTTACTTATAACAGACCAATGTATAGGTAAACTTTAAAAAGGATTGGTGTGTTGTTAGTAAAAGTTGGTGTGCCAATAGATTATGTCTTTATCAATATATGACCTATTGGTCATGATTTAGAAGTCCTACATAAGAAAATATATATATATATATAAATATATATATATATATATATATATATATATATATATATATATATATATATATTGGAATCTTCCCAAAAGCTTGGGAAAACTTCCATTTTAGTGCACTCAAATGGGAATATTACAATTTTCAATTATCGCTTATAAAGCAAGTGGTGACCTAAAAAAAAATCGTGGGTAAGATGAGATCGGAAAGAATAGATTAACAGTAATTTACAAAAGGGTTCAAAATTTTCGAATTGACAATCGAAGATTTCACGGAATCTCAACCAATCACACTAGACCTAACGGGTAGTTTTGTAAATTGGGGATACTCAATATACCTGGCTTGCTGTGATTGGTCTATCCAATCATTAGTGGATCCTTGTGATAATCCGAATCACACGTGTTCAACGGCTGTTTATTTTCAAATCGTTTGCGTGTGAGATAGAGTTAGCCTATTCAGGCTTCACAGGCAACATATGCTGTGCACATTAGCGTGTCCGACGCAATTATGGTCTATCTCATGTATTGAAAAAAAAAAAAAAAAGAATAACTATATAGGAGTTGGAGACAGCCCGGTGAAATATTAATTAACTAGACTTAAAAGATGGGTAAAAGAGATAAAATTACAGGAGAGAAAAAGTAATAATTAAGTGGGGTCAATATTATTCGATGAGATGTTTATCCCCTACAAGTGAGTCGCATCAATGTATTTTATTATATAGATATAGATATAGATGAATTATGAGAGATTAACGCGCTAAAACATATGTCGTGATGATGTGATTGACATGCACAAAGTCACAGATCTTTTTCTTCAGGATATCTAAGGAAAAAAAATCTAGAATCTTAAATTAAGAATTGCTATCCATGAAAGAGCCACTTAATTTCTCTTATGAAGGTGAGTTGTCCTAGTGATTGTCAAAAGTGATTATCAAAAGGAGTCGAAAATATTGGATTATAAACTGATGCTCTAAAATGTACACTGCGATGACACGGTTGACATGGCATGTGTATAGAACCATGTCCTCACTACCTACGTTTAGCGAGTTAGTTTATCATTAGTCTTAATTAATAGGGACTGTTTAGGCGGCACTTGTATCTTGATTTCAAATGAGCATCCAATTCTACCAACTCACAAAAGTATTACTTTGAGAGGATGATTATTCCATAACACCAATAAAGATGTAAAAAAATGAGTACATTAGTGTTTCATATGGCAGCAATTGGAGACAATTCTCAACTTTTGTAAAAGACCATAAACTTGAGACTACTAATAAGAAATGACTCAGAAAAAAGTATAAGAATAACTCCAATATGGGGTTATGTAGGGTGTTGTCAATGGAGGGGTTAGGATCGGATTGAGGTCGAATTTGTACCAATCCAATAAGGGTCAAATTGAATCTAGAACTGATTCGATAATTATCGGATTGACCTCTTAACGGATCAAGTTTTCATCAGATCTCAATATTAAGATCCAATAACAATCAGATCAGTCCGAATAGGATCAAACACAATTTGACATACAAAATCAAAAAATAAACTTCATATATTAAATATATAATATAAGTTCATCAGATCGAGTCCTTATTAGATTAGGACATGGTCAATCTAGACCTGATCCAATAAAGTATCAGATCGGATCCTTATCAGAATATAAACCTTGATCTAGACCCAAAGTTCACAATGTGAAAAAAAACCTATATTTGACAGCCCAAGGCCATCGAATTTCATAAAATTTGACGGACCAAGGTGTCAAATTATTTATTGTCAAATTTTTTTTTTCAATGGATTGAAGCCGTCAAATTAATGGAGGATGGCAAAAATTTGATGGCTCTAAGCCATCGAATTGGAGAACATCAAAAATTTCAACAGCCATGGGTTGTCAAAATTCAGTTTCTAAAATTTGTGGGCTTTGACCCGTCAAATTCTAGTGTCAAAATTTTCAATTTTCACATAGTGGTTATCAAATCAGGATATACTGGATTTCAGGTAGGATCCGATCCATCGACAGCCCTGTGATTATAATTAAGAGAGTCGATTGAAATAGTTTGGACACGTCCAACAAAGACCAGCTATAATCTC
The DNA here is from genome assembly GCF_017979445.1 of Akebia trifoliata. Taxonomy (NCBI): domain Eukaryota; kingdom Viridiplantae; phylum Streptophyta; class Magnoliopsida; order Ranunculales; family Lardizabalaceae; genus Akebia; species Akebia trifoliata. The sequence goes on along the minus strand of NC_141385.1, from coordinate 38,886,496 downwards.
AATGGGAAAAAGTATTCAAGTTGAAGATTTTAAAATAGTACACATCTAACTTGAAATTTGATCCATTTTTATTAGATAACTATAGGTACTCCGAATCAAGGGCCAACATTCAAAAAAGACTGGATTCAATAAAGTGTTTGAAATATATAAATTAATTATTTTTTTATAAATTTAATTTATTTAGATATGTGATGAATGTTATAGTTTGTACATGCTTTGGTTAAATCATTCAAGTTGAATTCGTTTCAGTCAAAAAATTTTGATTTAACCAAAATTGTGTTATATTTTATAATAATAGTGAAAAAAAAAAAAAAAAAACATATTTATACATGCTTAGGTCAAATTAAGTATTTTATATCCATATTGGACCGATAAGTACGATTAAGTCTAGATTAGGTTCAGCTATTGAATCAGTACCAATTTCGTTCCAATAGTATCCAAACTTGATCCATTGACAGTTCTAAGCAGAATAAGATCCAAAATAATGTTGATGGAGATGATAAAAGTAGATAAATAACGATATCATTTCAGTAACAAAATGCATTGCTTAAACTGTGGGATAGATAGCAGTGGGATATTGATTTGAGGATGATGACTCAACTTCTATAAACTCAGCTGTCGGTCCTCCATATATATGTATATGTGGATTTGATGTTGAGCAATCCAACAGTTTACCAAATTGTCCATGGTAGGGATATCAAATCATTACAATTTTGATCTCATATTGCATGATTACTCAAAACAGTTAGGATTATAAGATTTTTCATATAATTAATGACGTCGGAAAATTTTGAATTTTAATGATGATTGTAGACACCCCAAGTTGAAGGCCCCCCACTCGAAAAGGACCAAAAAGGGTGTATTTTATTTAAAAAATCGTCAATGGATCTAAAGGTCTAAATCTTCAAAAACTTAATATTTAGTGCGAATAAAAGTCATAGGACTTCCAATAGTCCAATGGACCCACAAGAAAGTCTATCTAACTTCTTAACCCAATTGCTTAAGGTATGATTCAACTAATTGTGAGCCGATAACTTTGTTTTGTGACAACCAAGCATCTATTTCGGTGTGCAACAATTCTCATAAAGTACGGTTCCTTAGAGTTGTCAGAATTTCAAGGGAGTTTTTGTAATAAAAATGCTACAGTTGGATCTGACTATTGAAATAATAGATAAGACTAGAATAACTCAAATCTATCAAAACAGATAAAAGGTACAATCTTAAATACCTATCCACCCACATTGCCTAATACCTAAGAAAAAAATACAGCCATCATAATTTTGGTGATTTAGACATATCCCTCGATCATAACATATACCTACTTCGTAGAAAGGTACAGTACGTATCTGATTTGTTGATCAATCTTACAATAGACATTGACAAATAACAACTACGCTAAAAACAAAGAAGATTTAAGTACGTCAAATTTGACTATATCAGCAAACATGAGAGAGAGAGAGAGGGGCGGGGGTGAGCGGTTCATGGGACATATGTAAAAATAATGATTTTTCAAAATATGGGTTAGAGGTTTTGGATTGAACTGATTTTTTGTGAGGATGGTCATTATAATGAGAAGATCATCCTCACAAAATATCAGCTCAATTTGAAACTTCTAAGTCCATCAAAAGTGATTTACAAATTATTGGTAAAAAATTGACGGTCCACATTCTAAATCATTTTTTATGAGATTAGAAGTTTCAGATTGGCCTGAATTTTTTTTCGGATAATCTTCTCATCATAGAGATCATCCTCATGAAAAATCAGCTCAATCCAAAACTTCTAACTCAAATTTTAAAATTTTATTATTGTTACATTATTTTTACATATGTCCCAGGATCTGTCCCCATTCGAGAGACCTTGGTGTCGAATTTACCCCTTTTTCAAATAGTGATATATAGTGACAAATCACAACACATAAGTAAGCCTTATCAATCTCATCCATCTGTATATCCAAAATACTATACATTAAGGTAGTTTCAATCCATTTCATTTTGATCCCCTCCTCATTTTCTTACATTAACTTGTGCCCTAGCACTCCTCATAATTCATCTCAATTGGCATTGCTTTATTTGGTCACTATTTTTTGAGTTAAAGTCATCTCAATTGGCATTTCTTTATTTTGTCTTCCATGGTCTTATATGCTATTATTTTCTATGATTGTGTTATTTCTTGATTGCACAATATTAAGCTTTATAAAATCTATGTAGTTGAATATATAATTGACTTTTTGTCCTTTATGATCCCTTACTCAGAATATGGTGAAACTAAACAAAAGAATTAAAGAAAATCAAAAAATAATCTAGCTTAGATTTGAAGCACGGAGTATAAGATATGTATTTTTATTTCTACAGATATCCTTAATGGTCTCACACAATACTACACTTTGCTAAAATTTGTATATTAGATGCAAAAAAAGGTTGTATCGGACACAATAGCTAACTAGCCCCATTCTCTATGTCCGGCGATCTTGGAGGGAGTAAGGGGGCGTTTGTTTAAGATCGTTAAATTCTTATTTTGGATTGAAATGATCAAATTATAGAAACTGATTTTCAGAATTCAAAAACTTGCATGTTAACCCGCATTGTTTCTAGAGTGAAATACTGCTTTCAAAATCTAGAGTTGCACTCCTGTTGACCTCATTTCTGCAGTTGTGATATGGAATAATGTATGCCTAAGTGTGAAAATAATACTTTAATACAAAATTACAAAAAATGGATCCTGAAAGTAAAAGAAATAGGTCTGACATTCACTTTTTTTTTTTTTTTTTATAGCTGATCTCTTATTATGATTATGGTAGAATTGCTTTGTAATGAAAATCAAACGAAAAATAGGATTCCAAAATCAGAAAACGGACACTGATTAGATTCTAGAATCCAATTCAAACACTATCTTAGTATTCATCAAGCTCAAGGCAAAGATCTTTTGCATATAATTTTATTGAAAGATCACTAATATCATCACCATCACCACCACCCCCATGCACCACCACAACTTTGCATGTTTATACAATTATTAAAAAAAAAAAATTTAGATGTGTGGAAAAAGAAACAACGAAGAGGAAAAAAATTGAAGTATGCTTCGGATTTTACATAATTGATTTAAATGGTATTTTGTTATTGATTTGATCAATTTTAATGATTTTTAGACTTAACCATGGACCAACCCATTTGTGTGGTGTATGGGCTAATATTTAATGCAGATCACTTAGATTTGTTGGATCATGGGTTTTATCTGTGAAAATCCAAATCCAAATCATACGAGGCACGTCCTATCACTGAACCCCAATTTAGACTTGTGAGCACAATTTTAATTTAAAGGCTTTCGTTAGTTTAGAAAACGACGGAGACCCATTTAAATTTTGAGATAATATGACGGAATATGTCGACTACATGGTTATGGGCCCAATAGCTATTTGAGAATTTCCATTGGCACCCCAACTTTTACTTATTCACTCCCACTAAATTTAAAAATTCAAAAATTTACAGGATGAGAATATCATTCTCTCAATTTATGAAAGAACATCAGGTGTGAATATTTTGCTCTCTTTGATGGAGAGATACCAAAGAGTGAAATGCACGAGATCAACATCAAAAGGTTAAGAGTTGACAACGTTGAATATCAACTTGTTCTTTTTTCAAGGAAATGTTAATACCTATTTTAAAGTTGTGTGCCAATTTCAAATCAGTAAGTAAAAATTGGATGACAAAAAGTTGGAGTGCATATAATTTCTCCACAAAAAAAAAAACATCATTTCTGTTTATCCAAAGTTTCTCTCCGGTTCTTCAGGTTTAAAAATTGGATAAAATAGAATCAAAAGAAGGAAAATGAGGGTGAAGAATTTTATCCTAGATATTGAAGATGGATTTTGGGGTCGTGGTTGAAGAAGAGTGTAGTTAGAGGTTGAAGCAACACCATTTCCTGAATGAATGATCGTATCACATCATTGTAAAATAGCAAGACGACCTGCGACATTATTGAAAAAATAAAAAATAAAAAATAAATAAATAAAGAGCTTCAATATATTAGTACACATGAAATGCAATAGTTCAATAAGAACAAAAGTTGTTGGAATTTCCAAGCTTTCATGAAATTTGTTTTGGAATTTTTTACCAAGTAACAGTGAAAAATTAGGTTTTTTTGGAATTTTTTTCCAAGGTTCTTAGAATTTTGTCCTCTACAATATGATCATGTTTTTGGATGCCACAAGGCGATGCCATCAAGAGACTTACCTTACTAACTTGTAAGGAAATTATTTTTGTTTTACTAACATTGTATCAATATGTTCGTTTTTGTTACTTTAATTTGTTCTAAATTTACTTAGAATTGATTATATAGTCACAAAAATTTTGAACTTTTTTTAAAATCATAAATTTTTTTAATAAGGTTTAGTCGATTAAATCAACGATTCTTCAATTAATCATGGAATTTTATAACATATTTATCCTTCATCTTTAAAATTTTATTTTCAACATTCAAATATCACGAGAATATAGAATTTTTAGGGAATTGGAATTGGGTTTTGGTAAGAAATCCAAAAATATAATTTATTTACTATTTGAAATGTTCACAGTTGTAACTAACTAGCTGTTGAGTTGAGAAAAAAAATTGGGTTGAATCAATGGTGTTTTATTCATCAATGTAGACATGAGATGTTCGTAATGGAACCTCAATGCTATATTATTTGGAGCTACTACCATTCTTATTTGGAAATAGGTGTAAATGGGCACCTAAATTGATTTTAAAATTGGTTTTATTATTTTAGTGACTCATTCATTGGTTAAGGGCATGATCTACCTAAGATGTAAGTAGGGATGCCTGATTAGAGGATGAGGAAGGTGTTAGGCACCCCATCCTTTCTATCAAAAGTGGTTTATCTTTGAAACTTAGTTTAATCTTTTGAAAAACTTAAGAATATAAAAAATGCATGAAGATACATGTTTAAGGTGATATGTGCAATAAATGAAAATATTCTCTTAAAAGAGGGTTTTGATACCAATGTGAGACATTAAGAACATCTTAAGGAAAAAAATAGTTCATCTAACGTACATTATTTTTATGAGTAGGAATGTTAGTTTGAGCTTTTTAGAGAAATTTTATAATGGAATTCCCTTAATACCACAACCTTAATGCATATATACAAGCCTAAAAACTTAAGTGTTTTCATCCCAACAAGAGGATGACATATTTATTCATTATTGCCAAGGATATGTGAGTAAATGCATGGTGTACAATACAATGCATGAGATATACTAAAAGGGAAAGAAAGCTTCAACCCCCACTTTTTCGACTAAACCAAAGTTCAACTTATTAGAGGTAAGAGAGGGTTGCATTACATCAAATGTTTTCTAGAACATAAAATAAATAGAGGGTTGGGAGTACAAGATGCAAGTGCTTAAAAATAAAAATATAATCTACATCCATCTTGTCCCTTGATGTTCTTGAATAATCTTGAGTCTTGAGATAAGTAACTTGAGGGTTGAAGAGCTTTAATTAAGAGTAGATGGTTAGAGATGATGAGGTTGTTGGTTGAATGCTGGAAGATGAGTAGAAGTTCTTGAGTTTAAGGTAGTGTTAAAAAATATTAAAGAGGTGAGTAGGGATTTTTGTAGAGTTTTAGGTTGAGATATGGGGGTTTGAAAACATGAATTGCTCATAAGAAATGATACTATTTATAAAAATTTTAAAAAACTTTTGAGGATAAAATAGTCTAAATTTAAAAATAAAGAGAATGGACGTAAGGTTTAAGTTATTTAGTTTTCAATTTTTCATTTTTATGAGGGTAAAGGTAAAATTTATGAGAAGAAACTAAAAGTATTTTTGGTCTTCAGTTTTTTGATAAATACAAGTGAGAGAACAAAAGTATTTTTGAGGGTGAAATATGGGGATGACATGCGTAAATGTGGAGTAGTAGGTAAAAGGTAAACCTTGGTTCATTTGTAAATAATTCATAAAGCAAAGGTGGATGTATATTTTTGAAATGGAATATGGAAAGCTTAATATATATGTACTTGAAGATTCCTACTTTTCGGGTATGTTTGTTAGTTTTCCTAACTTTAAATTTTTTTACCAAAGATCAAAGTGCCTTTTTTTGACCACACTTTTTAAGAAATGTATTCTTAGGATTTCTCAAGAGAGTTGACTCTTCAATTAGGTTGGAGCATTGGGCATTGGGGCTTATAGGAGAATCATGTGTCATCTTTTGGAGGGAAGTCTAAGGTCATGGGCTTAGAATGAACTTTGTTTTGGACTTAAGTTATATGCTTAAGATGATTTAGGTTTGGGTATTTGGGTTATAGACTTAGGATGACTTAGGTTTGGGTATTTAGGTTATGAAACTTAGATGGTTTATGTTTAGGTATTTAGACTTGGCTTGGATGTGGGCTTAATATTGGGTTATGGTATGGATAATTGATTGGTTAATAGAAAATGAGTTTGGATTGGGTCAATTTATGGATTTAGAGTGATGGGTTAAAGATATGGGCATGGAATTGGATATAGATTAACGATAAATTTTGGATATGTAAAATGATATGACATGATGCATATATGCATAAAAAAGGTGCTAGGTGGCAACTATTGTGTAATGTGAGTCCGTTGAAGAGTTTTAAACTCTTAATTGAAATCAACTTGAGATTTTGAAAATTTGAACTTTTCTAGTGAATTCGTACAAATTGAATCTACAATCTACATATGTAAAAAAAAAAAAAAAATGATGTGCCATTCATCTAAAATAAAGATCAGCCATACATGGTGGCATAATGAGTACTTGCAATATGAAAATAAGTAGCTTATCATAATATTGGCGAACCCCTAAAACTATATGTCACAAAACTATTAAGATTTTTCATTCAATTTAAATCATAAAAATAATCTCATTTATCCATTATTAATCATTAAAAATCTCAATGGTGTAATGCCACATCCATCTTAAAACAAAAGTAAAAAAGATTGAATTTAACAAAATAATAATAATAATAAAATCTTAAATTACGTCAAATTGGACAAATTAAAACAAATTCGAGGGACCTTGATGTCAAATTTACCGCTTTTTTTCATGTAGTGATATATAGTGACTGATCACACCACATGCGTAAGCCTTATCAATCTCCTCCATATATCCAAAACACTATACATTACGGTGTTTCAATCCATTTCATTTTTTATCCCCTCCTTGTTTTCTTACATTAACTTGTGCCTAGCACTCCTCATAATTCATCTCAATTGACATTGCTTTATTTTGTCACTATTTTTCAATTTAAAGTCATATCAATTGGCATTTCTTTGTTTTGTCTTCCATAGTCTTATATGCTATTATTTTCTATGCTCGTGTTATTTCTTGCTTGCCCAGTATTAAGCTTTATAAAATCTATTAGTCAAATATATAGTTCACTTTTTAAACTTTATGATCCCTTACTCAGAATATGTTGAAACTAAACAAAGGAATTAAAGAAAATAAAAAAAAAATTATCTAGCTAGCTTAGATTTGAAGAACGGAGTGTAAGATATATATTTTTATTTCTACAAATATCATTAATGGTCTCACATAATACTACACTTGCTAAAATTGGTCTAGTAGATGAAAAAAAATGTTATATCGGAGAAAGTAGCTAACTAGCCCCATTCTCTATCTCTGGTGATCTAGGAGGGAGTCACAATGTGAAAAAAGCCCAAATTTGACAGCTCTGGGCCATTGAATTTCATAAAATTCGACGGACAAAAGGGTCGAATTGACATCGAATTTTTCATTGTCAAATTTGTTTTTTTGACAGGCCGAAACTGTCAAATTAATGAAGGATGGGAGAAATTCAACAGCTCCAAGCTGTCAAATTTGAGAATATCTAGAATTTCAACGGTCCTAAACCGTCAAAATTCAGTTTCTAAAATTTGTGGGCCTTGGCCCATCAAATTTTTATGTCAAATTTCCAGTTTTCACATAGTGAGTAAGGGGGCGTTTGTGTAAGACCATTAACTTCTTATTTTGGATTGTAATGATCAAATTATTGTAACTGATTTTCAGAATTCAAAAACTTGTTAGCACGCATTGTTTCTAGAGTGAATATTGCTATCAAAATCTAGAGTTCCACTCTCGTTGACCTCGTTTCTCCATTTGTGATATGAAATACTATATGCCTAAGTGTGAAAATGATTCTTTAATACAAAATTACAAAAACTGGATTCCGAAAGTATAAATGGCTCTGATAACAGAAACCGATTATGATTATGGTAGAAAACCTTTGTAATGAAAATCAAACAAAAAAATAGGATTCCAAAATCAGAAAATGGATGCTGATTAGATTCTAGAAATTAATTCAAACACTCTCTTAGTATTCATCAAGCTCAAGCCAACGATCTTTTGCATATAATATTATTGAAAGATCGCTAATACCATCAGTATCACCACCACCACCATGCATCACCACAACTGTGCATATTTATAGAATTTTTTTAAAAAAAAAAAACTTTAGACGTGTGAAAAAAGAAACAGTGAAGACGAAAAAAGTCACATATGCTTACATCCTCGTGTGGATTAGAGCAAGAACAATTACTATTTTCTTCTTAGTTTTATAGTCCTAGTGATTTCTATGTATAAAATCGGAAGTTGTTAAACAGTGTTTATCTCCCCTAAAATAGAAATCCCCAAAAATAAAAATAAAGATAAAACTAAAAAACCCTTAAGAAAAATATTACACAATTGCCTCTTTTGTAATCCTAGAAATTTTGAGCCAACAGGCTCCGTTGTGCCACTGGAATACAAGACATATACACAACAAGATGGTCATATATTTAGGTTTCCACTCTCAGAGAGCTAGAGAGAGAGAAGCATAATTTACACACACAGAAATAGGAGCATAATCTTATTCGTCAAGCAAGCGTGATCTGATGCTTCAGGGTTGTAGAAGATGAAATTCTATGATAAAGTTCATTTTCAAAATCTTGGATTTAGTTTAAAAGAATTTGTTTTTTTTTTTTTTTATGAGTTTTCGTTGAAACTTAAATGGTTGTGGTGTTGGATTTCTGATGTGATAATTCATTTGAGCAAAACGACCCTTAGTAAAACTGAAAATCTTACTATGTTAGTAAGGAAAGGTTTCACCTAAGGTTTAGTTATGTAAACTTCCTTTGCACGTCCTTTCAGAGTAAGAACTCCTCATTAACATACTTTTATTATTATTATTATGAGAGATTTATCGGGCAGATCTATCTGTTGCAAAGCATTATTGTGAAAAATTAAATTACGAGTGCACCAATTTTTTTTTCCAACAACCTTAATTAAATAGTTATTTATCACATAATTAAACTTTATAAATAAATAATCATTAATTTTAAGAGTCAGAGTATAGTATAAGACCTCTGAAACTATTATTACTTATTCATTCAAACAACACTTGATACGTATTATTTATTTTAAAGCAACATACGTTGATAGTCCAATTTCTGGATTATATCTTAGTTTTACAATGACCTTTCTTCTGAAAAGCATAATTTGCTAATGTCAAAGAGGCTCATCATTTTTCTCATTACAGATAAAAGTCCTTTTATTGTATTTTATAGAATGCTCCCAAAGATAAGATCAGGGTAGAAGATTTATTTATTTATTTATAATAAAAATAATATAATATATCATGAGCTTCGTCTTTTTCTTTGATGAGTTCATCTTTAAATAAATGAAAGGAAAATTATAATTTCAGCTCCCTTCATACACGTATTACATATCTCAATATAAGTGTTTAGTGACGATTGGATTTGTTATATAAGTCATAAATTTGAATCTTTATATGTTCTTTCACGTAAAAGTGATTATATTTAACTGTTGAACACATGAAGAATGATTGGTATACCAAAGTTAAAAAAATAAAAATAAAAATAAAAAGTATTTAACGGATGATCTGATATAATTGTCAAAATATTTGCATATATGTTAAATTTTCATTTATTTTTTGTAAAATGCATGATAGGTTTTTTTTTTTTTAGATTCAATAGTTTTGCTTATTTTTTATTTGGTGGATTCTTCATAAATTGAGCATGTATTATATAAGAAAAAATAGTTTTCAATCAAATATAAAACGGCAATAAATTCATTATTTACAAAAATATTTGAACTTTTATGATTTTGTAATTTTGCTAACTTTTCAAAAGAAAAATTCAAGCTTCTTTGGTTTGTTTTTTTTTTTTTTCTCGATGATATTGTGGTATTGCTGTTTTTTTTTTTTTTTTTACTTCACTTTATTTTCTTTATTTTATGTTGACATGTATCTTAGTATTCCTCATTTCTCCTACTATTTTAAACGTCCTATTATATATTAAAATAGAGTTATGATTGGAACCCCAACTTTTACTTACTACAACCCAGTTCAAGATTAAAACAAAACTCTTCAAACATTACGAAGGTTTGGCTCAAATTATAATCTCAACAATTAAAAAAATTATAACACGTTCAAACAATTTAAATAATTTACAATTATGAGAGAGAGAGAGAGAGAGAGAGAGAGAGAGAGAGAGAGATTCTTTTGGCACCCCGACGTTTACTTATTCTCAATCATTCACTTTTTTTTTTTAATTTTTAATTAGGGTGTAATAATTAAAAGTTGGGGTGCCAATAGAATCTCTCTAAAAATGTCTCAGTTAAGGTCGTGGTTAGTACACTTGCAAGTTGATGTAAACGAAAGTTTAACATAAAACAAAAAAAATTAAATTAAATTAAATAGCATTTGGGAATGTGTTTTAGAAGCCGTGATTAAGAAGGGATTTTTTTTGTGAGGGCAACATCTCTCATAACAATAATAGAGATAAGGTCTATGCATTATAATGATATGCATGAGATATATTATATCATTGCTACGGTGTATCTCATCACATATCTTGAAGATGTTATATTTGCACCAATTACTATCAATTATGTGTATTATAATATTGGATTGATTGATTGTCTTTTCATATTAGTGGATGTTTCAATATATATATAAATCCAATGACCAAATGTAATCAACATATAAGAATTTTTAATAAATTTAATTGAACCTAATGGATGCAAATCTAATATCTTGAGGATATGTGATGAGATTCTCATGCACATTATTATAATGCATACGCCTTATCTCTATTAAATATCTCATGACCTTATTGATTTTGAACATTCTTGTAGGTAAGGGTGCAACTTGGTCCGGTTCAAACTAAGAACCAAACTAAAGCGATGGCTTTGGATTGGTTTGGTTCGATTTGGAACAAGTTGCGATTCGGTTCCAGGTTTAGAAAATGGAGAACCGGTCAATTTGATTCGGTTTCGATTCAAGGTTTTTATAGAACCGAACCCAATCTTATATGATAAATAAATATATTCATTTATTATAAATTATTTTAGAAGTTACCACATAGATTAATGACTTTGGGGGGATAAATTAATGATTTTTTTAATGAATAGATTAATGATATATTATATGAAATTTCGTGTATATTATTTATTAATTAAAAATATGTCGTTTCCAACTAAGTTTATAGGATATGACAACCCATGAAACTAGGGGTGCAACTTACTCCAGTTCAAACTGAGAACCAAACCAAACCGTAAATTTTGGATTGGTTTGGTTCGATTTAAATTGAGTAACAATTCGGTTTTAAGTTTAAAAAATGAAGAATCGATGAGTTCGGTTTGGTTCTTGGTTAAGACTTTGTAAATAACCGAACCAAGATGCTATTTTAAAATTAAATATAAAATTTTTTCAGAATAAAAAGACCCTAAGATGTCTCTTGCAACTTTCCCTCTTCTACTCTCTCTCTCTATCTCTATCATCTCTTGCAGTTGAGGTGCAGTTGCGGCCTACGAGTTGCCTCTCAACTTCGACGGCCGAGGAGTTGTCTCTCTCTTGCAACTTGCAAGGCTGAGGTGCTGTTGCGAGCTGCCTCTCAACTCCAACGGGTTATCCCTCTCTCTCGTCTCTTGCAATGCTGAGGTGCAGCCTCTCAACTCTGGTGAGTTCATCAAGTCCTCTCTCTCTCTCTCTCTCTCTCTCTCTCACTCTCTCTCACACACACACACACACAGAGTCTAGTCAGTTGTAGAGAGGTTCGTGGGGACAATCGTGGTCTTCACAGTCCACACTCCGAAGCGCCTCCCTGCCTCCCTCTAACTCTAAAGCTTGTGTATTTGAAATTAAATCTGACTAAAAGGTCGCATGAACAAATGCATATTTATTTCAAAAATAAGATTTAAGAAATATTAAAAAAATTATAATTATTATTTTATAAATAATTTAAGGGAAAATTTTCAAATAATTACCAAAGATTTAAAATTGTCGAAAGTGTATAACTTGTGTTGACAAAGATTTTATAAAGATTTTTTTTTTGTTATTTTAAATATTAATTTCGATGCCTTTCAATTTGCATTAGGTTCTTATTCATTGTAATATATAAAATCAATGGAGTGCTTTTATAATTTTAATAAGTTAACTTTACATGAGATCCTTGTCTAATTATAATATTGAAGATTAAAAGGTTACATCTATAGTTTCAACTAATTAACTAACATGGTGATGGGAGTCTTGCATTTAAAATTTTATTTGTTTTGATTAAAAAGATTCCACTAATTAGTAAGTCTAACATAGTGATGGGAGTCTAAATATTTTTTATTAAAAATATTTGTTTAAGAAGTTTTTTGGTAACCCATGAAATCGAACCGAGCCATACCGAATTAAAGTCGATTTTGGGTTGGTTCAGTTTTAGACAAATTCGATTTGGTTCTACTTCCCATATAATGGAACCGACCTTGGTCGGTTCAGTTCTAATTTTCCTCTAAACTAAACCAACCCAAACCAAGTTGCACCCCTACATGAAACCAAACCGACCTTAGTTTGGTTTGGGTTGGTTCGATTCAATTTACATTTTGGTTCAGTTTTGTTTCTTATTTAGTGGAATCGAGTTGCACCCCTACTTGTAAGGGCAAGGACCCCCACTATAATTTGTCCTTGACAGGGGTGTTCAAACTTGTAAGCTCGACTACTAGGGGTGAACCCCCCCCCCCTCCTCCTTGGGTACATGCAGTTAGGGATACAACTTGGTTCAGTTTGAGGTCAAATTGGAATCAAACCGATATATGTCAGTTCCACCAAATAAGAACCAAAATCGAACCAAATTCCTTTGGAACCAAACCAACCCAAACCGAATTAAAGTCAGTTTGATTTGTTCAATTCTACGGATTGCCAATATTCTATAAATTATAAGTAATATTTTTTAATGAAAAAATAAACATAAAATTTTATACAATAAATCACAAATCTAACCATAAAAATTCATTAATTTATTCATAAAAGATTACTGATCTATGTCCCAACTCCTAAAATAATTCATAATAATTATTATATACATATATAGTTATTTATTGCCTAGGGGTTCGGTTCTCTGTCTAGTTCTATTTTATACAAGCCTGATCCAAGAACCAAACCAAATGAATCGGTTCTCCATTTTCGTAACTCGGAATCGAACCTCAACTTGTTCCAAACCGAACTAAACCACAACAAAGCTATCAGTTTGGTTCAGTTCTTGGTTTGAACCAGGTCAAATTGCACTCCTACATGCAGTACCCCATAAATCACACATACTAGTTAAGATGTCCATGTGGGTAGTCAACAAAGCGACTTAAACTCAAGACTTCTCCCTTGTTGGTGGAAGACCTGACCACTATGCCCAACACTCATTGGTGAACAATTTGACTCTCATTTCTTGCAAAATTAAGAAATCGAAAACTAATAAAAGTGAGAAGGAGATGAGACCCATTTTGGGCTTCCCTCATTTAATTGGTGATTCATGTATATATTTAAGACGAGACTTTGATTATGATGAATCGTATATCATAATAATGATATATGTTGATGAATTGGTGGATAATTTCATCAAAGGGTTGATGTTGTAACACTATATTGATTTCGCCGACCATTTCATCAGATGGTTTATGCTGTAACATCTAATAATTGTGGGAGGTAGCATGGAAGAACATGTCTCCTTGTCACCTCAATCACCTCGAACAACATGTTCACCAAAGCTTGGCACTGTGAATGAGAGAGAGAGAGAGATTTGGCCATGTAAGAAAGTTAAGATACCCCAAAAAATTCCATGCAAGTATTGTGAGCTTGAGTATGCATAAATTATCCTTAACATTCAATAAATACACTTCCATTGCCTCTATTTCGATAAGATCTTGAATTGGTCATGAGACCTGAGCTTTCCAATTCAATAACTACACTCAGATTCGTATTTGATCCGTTAACACCACTACCCCCTCCTTCCAACCAAACCAATCTATGTTGATTTCAGCCCCCACTATCACGGGGAGAGAGAGAGAGAGAGAGAGAGAGAGCATTGGTGCATTTATAAAGTGGGTGCTAATTTTCTTCGATGGCAATGTTGTTCCATCTCTTTCCTCTTCTTAGGATTATCAATTTTTGATTTCTCTTTTTGTAAATTCTATGATCACACTTTGACAATTAATAAAAGAGAAATTTTGATAAAGTAATACGGTCTATCATTAAAAATCATACATATTGTTTTTAGAATCCTCACTTAATATAAAAATCGTTAAGTCTTGATTCTCATGGGACCAACATATGCCATAACTAATATCAAACGAATGAAAATGATTCCAAGAAAGTTAAAACTTTGAGAATCAAGACTTAACGATTTTTATATTAAGTGAGGATTCTAAAAACAATATGTATGATTTTTAGGATTATTTTTGTTTTAAATAGTTAAATTTAGAAAAAATTTAGCTTCAATCAACGGTTGAGATTCTCCATCAATCAAACAGATGAATGAGATTAAAGGAAAATATATAAATTTTGAGCCAACGGGCTCCGTTGTGCCAATGGAATACAAGACATATACACATCAAGATGTTCATACATTTAGGTTTCCACAATGAGACAGCTAGAGAGAGAGAGAAGCATAATTTACACACGGAAATATGAGCATAATCTTATTCGTCAAGTAAACGTGATCTGTTGCGTCAGGGTTGTAGAGGATGAAATTCTATGCATAACTTACACACACGGAAATAGGAGTATAATCTTATTCGTCAAGTAAATGTGATCTGATGCTTGAGGGTTGTAGAGGATGAAATTCTATGATAAATTTCATTTTCAAAATCTTGGATTTAGTTTAACAGAATTTGTTTTTGTTTTTTTCATATGAATTTTTCGTTGAAACGTAAATGATTGTGCTGTTGGATTTCTGATGTGACAATTCACTGAGCAAAACGACCCTTAATAAAACTCAAAAGCTTATTATGTTCGTAAGGAAAGGTTTCACCCAAGGTTTAGTTATGTACACTTCCTTTGCACATCCTTTCAGAGTAATAACTCCTCATTAAGATATTTTTTTTTATTTTATTATTATTATGAGAGATTTATCGGGCAGATCTATCTGTTGCAAAGCATTATTGCGAAAAATTAAATTATGAGAGCACCAATTTATTTTTCCAACAACCTTAATTAAATAGTTATTAATCACATAATTAAACTTTATAAATAAATAATCATTAATTTTAAGAATCAGAGTATATTATAAGACCTCTGAGACTATTATTACTTATTCATTCAAACAACACTTGATACATATCATTTATTTTAAAGCAACATACGTTAATAGTCCAATTTCTGGATTATATCTTAGTTTTACAATGACCTTTCTTCTGAATAGTATAATTTGCAATAGCTTTGGCCATGCCCCATGATTCCTCGGCAGTAATTAGAGAAGCATTTGCCTCGAACTTTTCTTCAACATTGTAGACAACAGTGGATTGAATGATGCACGAATTAGCGTCTTTCTCTATTACTTTAAAAACGTCTTGGTACAACGTAAATCCAATATCCAGAAATCCTCCATTAATCTGTCGAACCACTTTTGTACGTGTTTCATAGTTAATCTCCACAAACTTTTCTTCCCAACCACGCGGTCCTCCATTCCCTAATTCAACCAAGAAAGCAAATGATCTCATAATCAATATTGATTTAAAACTTGGGAATTTTAACCATTTTTGGTACATTAATTCCCCATTAACTTATATGAATTTGTTACAAATGCAATATTTTTTTCGTTCATGATTCTTCATAGATCTAAATATATAAGTTAAAAACATGCATACCTGGAGCAAGAACGATATGTAATATGGTGCCTACCCCTCCATCGCCTTCTACGATATCTATCTTCTCGAAAACCCCAGGTTGCAGATCAATGATGAGCCTTGGAAGATCAGGTGAAGCATACACAGCCCACACATCATCAGCCGGCAATGGAACGTCTAATTCGTTAGTCACGTGGCCATGCATCTTCTTCTTCTTCCTGTATTATAGACGCAGCAAAGCAATTGAGATTCTATTAAGAGTCGGATGAAGGTCTTTAGTTAGCAATTGAAGTCGTCCAAAAATTAGAAACCATATATGCAATAAGTATTTAAATAAGAGTCGTGACAATATGACTCGCTAGCAAGCAATTGAAGTCGTGCTAAAATTAATTTGCATCCAATTTTGACTAAATCAAAAATATTATTTAAATAATTATCAATAATTAAAAACCCATGCAATAATAAGCATTTAAATAAGAGTCATGATAACATGACTCGCTAGGAAGTATACTCAAATGACTCCATGATGTGATAAGATGGTACCATAGATTTGAAAAGGCCTCGAGATCATGATTGCATTTCCCCATTTTTTTTAAAAGTGTATGTCGAGGAAACCATGTATTGCGATGCTTACAGATCTACAGTTTTGAATTTGTCCACTGTCATGGAGTCATTTGAGTATGCCCCTGGCGAATCATATTATCAAGACTCTTTAAATAATTGATTGATTGAAAAGATGAGATAAATATAAAATACCTAATTGGTCAAAATGTATGGGCATGCACGTGTGAAAGCAAACATGACTCGGGTACATTCTGAACTTGGAGGCAATTGGGCGAGATAGTGTGTTTGACTCGTCCACCTCGTTGATTCATCTTGACTTGGTCAACTGATTTTAAATTTTTTGTTAAAAAATAATTATTTTATTTTAATAATTTAGGCATTTTTATCAATATCCAACAATATATATCATACCTTCTTTAGACAATTAATTAGTCCCGAAGTATAATTTCGGGTATGATCCAATCCATCGACAGCCTTGTAATTATAAATTAAGAAAGTCAACTGAAATAGTTTGGACATGTCCAACAAAGACCAACTATAATCTCAATCGGAAAAAGTATTCAAGTTGAAGATTTTAAAATAGTACATATCTAACTTGAAATTTGATCCATTTTTATTAGATAACTATGGGTACTCCGAACGAAGGGTCAGGATTCAAAAAAGATTGGATTCGATAAAGTGTTTAAAATATATAAATTAATTATTTTTTATAAATTTAATTTATTTAGATACGTGATGCATGTTATAGTTTATACATGCTCTGGTTAAATCATTCAAGTTGAATTCATTTCGGTCAGAAAATATTGATTTAACCAAAATTGTGTTATATTTTATAATAATAATTAAAAAAACATATTTATACATGCTTAGGTCAAATTAAGTATTTTATATCCATATTGGACTGGGTTTAGATTTAAAATGACAAGCACGATTAAGTCTAGATTAGGTTCAGGTATTGAATCGGTACCAATTTCGCTCCAATATCATCCAAACTTGATCTCATATTGCATGATTACTCAAAACAATTAGGATTATAAGATTTTTCATATAATTAATGACATCGGAAACTTTTGATTTTTAATGATGATTGTAGACATCCCAATTTGAACGGTCCCCACTCGAAAAGGACCAAAAAGGATGTATTTAACTCAAAAAATACTCAATAGACTTAAGGGTCTAAATCTTCAAAAGCTTAATCTTTAGATCGAATAAAGGCCATAGGACTTCCAATAGCCCAATGGACCCACAATAAAACCTATCTAACTTCTTAACCCAATTGCTTGAGGTATGATTCAACTAATTGTGGGCCGGTAATTTTGTTTTGTGACAACCAAGCATTTATTTTGGTAGCAAAAGAGCCAAGATTCCGTAAGCGTTCCAAACATTGTCAAGCTGACTACTATTTTGTTTGGAATCTTATTCAAGATGGTGAAATTGCAATATCTTATTTGCCTACAAATTCGATGTTGGTAAACCCTTTGACCGAAGGGGTTAGTGGGAGTCTTTTTCAAAAGCAAGTGCAGCGATGGACATAAGAGTAATAAAGAATGAAGATCATATTATGTAAGGCCATCAAGGCCAACTGGGAGATGTTAGAATTTTGTGGTCATAATTGATGCCTTAATACTCTCCCTTGACTCCTTGTATTATGTAATCCTAGTGACGAATGTTTATTTGAGAGGGAACCATTTATCTAAGGTCCTCATGGACACTTGATATGGCTTGCAAACTAGGCCAATACCACGAGTCCTAAAACGGAAGTTAACCGGGTCCATAAGACCCGAGACCTAAAACACCGTATTTTGGGATTTATGGGTTAGACCTTATTGAAGTTTACTATGACCCAAATGATTTAGGCATGAGGCATGTGGCCTCTTGTGTGAAGGTTCAAAGACTTGGGAGGATAAGAGTCTAAAACCTCAAAGATCAACAGGATAGCCGCAATTAAAGATCAAAAGGATAGATTTTTCCATGTAAGTGCTATGATAGAAATCTCCTTATACTCATATAAAGTGTACATGTGATGAATGCATGTCTAGACTTGTCCTTAGGGGACCCCTGGAACTCATTGGATAAGTGATTGGTTCATTTGATCTTTCTTAAGTTTTGATTGATCAAACATGGACTATTGCAAAAATATATATTCTCCATGGATCAATAGGACTTAGTGAGGATTAGATTATAATCAATTGCAAAAGACTAACATGGGATGCCTTATGTTATTAGTCATAATTTAAGTGCACACATGCTTGCATTTTTACTAAAGTTTTCAAAGTCTAATTTTTGTATATATAGTAAGCCTTTGATGGCTACAAGGATTTATTGTTTTTATCTTGGTAAATATTTTTACTTATATTTCCTTATTAATTTTGCAAGCATAAAAATTTTGGAAAATGAAAGATAAAGGTGTATGGCCAAGATTTAGAGATAATGATGTATCTAGATCTAAGGGCTAAGATTAATTTTCACTTATCTCACCCCAAACCTTTTCTAAATCAAAATTTATTTCTCTAATTCCTACATTGTGGAACTGTTGGTAAAGACTTTCAAATTCTGGAACGGTTTTCAACTGTTCCAAAATCCTGGATGTGAAATGGGGTTATACCATTTCTTTTTATTTGCGACGCCTTAATAAAAAACAGTCCTCAAAACTGTTCCTAATGATTTTTTTTGTATAGTGTTAAAGCTCTCAATAATTTTCATTGTAACCCCAAAACTCTAGAAATAACTTAATTGGTTTCATCCTTGATACTAGAAAATTTCTAGAGAATTTTTCTAAGTGTTGAAGAGTTTGTTTAAGCATTCTGCAATATTGAATCGGGGTGCCATCAATCCAAAGGATAATATGGGGTGTACTAATTCCTGTTGAGGTGACCTTTAGTCATTAACAAATCTATATTATTTCTCATGTTTCTATCTTATTTACTAACATATCTTGATCTTTTAAATTCTTGTTTTTCTTTTGTGGCAACATCTTGTTGATCTTGTTTGTGTGTGTGTGTGTAAGAAGTAGTAGTATCGTCGTAAATGGCACAAGTCAATGAATAGATTTAAAAAAATTTCAAAAAATTTATCTTTATTTTTATTATACCCGTCATATCATCGTCTCAACTCATCATCATTTGAACCCCAAACTTAAAATAGAGCCCTAACCCCATTTTCAAGCCCATCTAAAATTCACTATCTTAAAATCACCTCAAACCCCTTTTTAACCTTACCTTAAATCAAGCTCTAACCTAAATTAGTTCACACTCATCCCCTAACCAAAGCTAATTTCAATTTTTTTTTTTTTTTTTTTTTTAACTTAAACCGCAAGCTAATCCTAGCCCAACCTACAAAAGGCCAATCCTAACCGTCTTAAAACTAAACCAATTTATCCATGGACCACTATTTACTTATTCTTAAGTCTTGCCTATGAAGTTCAATCAATGTTCACTTGAGGTAAATACAACATCAAAAATCTATGTTCATCAAAGTAGACACATGTCACCACCACAATCAACTTTCCAAAATCAATCTACCTAATCCAATAATCACTGTCAAAAGCTTGATGAAAATTTAGAGAAAATGACGATGTTTGGTGATGACATGTGATGTGAGTTACGGTATGAGTTATATAGCTTTTCAGGGTGATGGTTGGATTAGGTAGATTGATTTTGGGAGGTTGATTCCAATGATGACAAGGGTCCACTTTGATGAGCATGGACTTTTGATATTGTGTGGACCTCAAATGGACATTGATTGGGCATCATATGAAGGGCTTAAGGAGAGGTGAATGGTA
This sequence comes from Akebia trifoliata, assembly GCF_017979445.1. NCBI lineage: Eukaryota > Viridiplantae > Streptophyta > Magnoliopsida > Ranunculales > Lardizabalaceae > Akebia > Akebia trifoliata. Next base: position 38,866,043 of record NC_141385.1, on the reverse strand, counting down.
GTCCATGTATAAATTAGTCTAGTTTTAAGATGATTTGGATTTGACTTTTTTAGGTTGGGCTCAGCATTAACTTGTGGTTTAAGTTTAAAAAAAATTAGATTGGAATTGGCTTAAGTTAGGGGATGAAATGAAATTGGTCTAGGTAAGGGCTTGATTTAAGGTAGGGTTAAAAAGGTGTTTGAGGTGGTTTTATGATAGTGGATTTTAGATGGGCTTGAAAATGGGTTAGGACTCAATTTTAGGTTTGGGGTTAAAATGATGAAGAGTTGAGAAGATGATTGGGTTTATAAGTTAGATACGCTTTATTGTGGGTGCACTAGGCTATTGCAAGTCCTAGGCATTTATTGAAACAAAAGATGGAGGTTTTGAAGATCTAAGCACTTAGGTCTGTTTACGGTTTTTTGGGTAAAATATACCTTTTTAGGTCATTTTTGAGTGGTGCCCATTCAAATTGAGGTGACTCCAATGATTATCATGGTAAGAATGATGCATGCAATTTAAGACGAACATGTTTATATTTTAATAAATTCCACAAGAAAGATTTTATTTACATAAAACTTAAGAACAAGGAGTTAATAAAGCCTAGACTCATTTCAAAATAGCATGTGTAAGGTAGTGGAAGTGAACACCTTGCCCACTGCATGGTGGGTCTAAGAGTAGGTTTCCTTCTATTTTGGATAGGTGACATATACCAAAATAATCAAACACAAGAATATAAAGTAATAACAAGCACTTGAAATAAGAGAGATTTACCGGGTAGACCTATCTGTTGCAATTTTATTACAAAAACTCCCTTCCTTTGTCAAGTTTGTTACCTCAACAAACCTAACTTTATGAATTAGGCCATCATGACTAACTTAGTAAGATTTCTAAACTTACTAAGGGTGGGCCTACATGGATTATCAAATTAAAAATCCAACATCACAGACTTCTAAATTTCATAGAAACAATCAGATCCAAAAGAGTAAAATTCTAAATAAAATCCTTTTTAAGCTTGATCGAATGTTTTGATAAAGGATCACTCCCAAACTCCCAAATTTAAAAACTAAAATTCAATGGTAAAAATTAATGTTTTTTTTCGATTTTTTTGTTCAAAGTTCTTAGAATTTTGTCATTTATAACCTTGTGGCATCAAATTATGTTTTTCGAAAAATTGATAAGGTTGGGATCCACTCCAAGGTATGCTAAGTAATTAATTAAGTCCATCAATTTGAATTTTATGACTTGGATCTTTGTTAAAAGGTTTGCTGGGTAACAAACTTGATAAAGTAAAGTTTTGGTGCGTAACAATTCTCATAAAGTATGGGTCCTTGGAGTTGTCAGAATTTCAAGGGAGTTTTTTTGATAAAAATGCTACAATTGGGTTTGCCTAGTAAATCTCTCTTGAAATAATAGATAAGACTAGAATAACTCAAATCCATCAAAACAAATAAAAGGTACAATCTTAAATCTTATCCACCCACATTACCTAATACCTATGAAAAAATTACAAGACAAACCCCTCAATCATAACATATACCTACTTTGTAGTAAGGTACAATATGTGTCTTATTTGTTGATTGATCTTACAATAGATATTGACAAATAATAACTACGATAAAGACAAAGAAGATCTAAGTACATCGAATTTGACTAAATCCAAGCAAATTCGAGAGGGAGGGGAGAGCAGTTCATGGGACATATGTAAAAACAATAGTTTTTCAAAATATGGGTTAGAGGTTTTGGATTGAGCTGATTTTTTGTGAGGATGGTCATTATGATGAGAAGATCATCCTCACAAAAAATCAACTCAATTTGAAACTTCTAAGTCCATCAAAAGTGGTTTATAAATTATTGGTAAAAAGACGGTCCATATTTTAAATCATTTTTTATGGGATTAGAAGTTTCAGATTGGACAAAATTTTTTTTTTTTTTTTTTTTTTTATTACCTTCTCATCATAGAGATCATCCTTACAAAAAATCAGCTCAATCCAAAAGTTTTAACCCATATTTTAAAATTTTATTATTATTACATTGTTTTTACATATGTTTTTTCATATGTCCCATGATCCGTCCCCATGTAAGGGACCTTGGTATCGAATTTACCCCTTTTTTCACGTAATGATATATAGTGTCTGATCACACCACATAAGTAAGCCTTATCAATCTTATCCATCCATATATCCTAAACACTATACATGACAGTTGTTTCAATCCATTTCACTTTTGATCCCTTCCTCGTTTTCTCAGGTTAACTTGTGCTCTAGCACTCCTCATAATTCTTCTCAATTGACATTGCTTTATTTGGTCACTATTTTTCGTGTTGAAGTCATCTCAATTGGCATTTCTTTATTTTGTCTTCCATAGTCTTATATGCTATTATTTTCTATGATTGTGTTATTTCTTGATTGCACAATATTAAGCTCTATAAAATCTATGTAGTTAAATATATAATTGTTTTTTTATACTTTATGAGCCCTTACTCAGAATATGGTGAAACTAAACCAAAGAATTAAAGAAAATCAAAAAATAATCTAACTTAGATTTGAAGAACGGAGTATAAGATGTATATTTTTTATTTCTACAGATATCCTTAATGGTCTCACACAATACTACACTTTGCTAAAATTTGTATATTAGATGCAAAAAAAGGTTGTATTGGAGACAATAGCTAACTAGCCCCATTCTCTATCTCCAGCGATCTTGGAGGGAATAAGGGGGCGTTTGTTTAAGTTTGTGAAATTCTTATTTTAGATTGTAATGATCAAATTATAGAAACTGATTTTCAGAATTCAAAAACTTGTTAGCCCACATTGTTTCTAGAGGAAATATTGCTTTCAAAATCTGGAGTTGCATTCCTGTTGACCTCATTTTTGCAGTTGTGACATGAAATACTATATGCCTAAATGTGAAAATGATACTTTAATACAAAATTACAAAAAATGAATTCTGAAAGTAAAAGAAATAGGTCTGACATTCATTTTTTTATTTTAGCTGATCTCTTATTATGATTATGGTAGACTTGCTTTGTAATGAAAATCAAACGAAAAATAGGATTCCAAAATCAGAAAAAGAACACTGATTAGATTCTAGAATCCGATTCAAACACTCTCTTAGTATTGGTCAAGCTCAAGACAATGATCTTTTGTGTATAATATTATTGAAAGATAGCTAATACCATCACCACCACCACAACTTTGCATGTTTATAAAATTATTTTAAAAAAAAAACTTTAGATGTGTGAAAAAAGAAACAACGAAGAGGAAAAAATCGCAATATGCTTCAGATTTTACATAATCGATTTAAATGGTATTTGGTTATTGATTCGACCAATTTTAGTGATTTTTATACTTAACCATGGACCAACCCATTTGTTGGGTGTATGAGCCAATACTTAATGCGGATCACTTGGATATGTTTGATCATGAGCTTTATTTGTGATAACCCAAACTCAAACCCAAATCATACGAACCGCATCCAATCAATGAACATGCATTCGTCATTTTTATGATTATGGTAGAAAACCTTTGTAATTAAAATCAAACAAAAAATAGGATTCCAAAATCAAAAAGTGGATGCTGATTAGATTCTAGAATCCGATTCAAACACTCTCTTAGTATTCATCAAGCTCAACATAACGATCTTTTGCATATAATATTATTGAAAGATCGTGAATACTATCAGCATCACCACTACCACCATGCACCACCACAACTTTGCATGTTTATAGAATTATTTTGAAAAAAAAAAAAAAAACTTTAGATGTGTGAAAAAAGAAACAGCGAAGACGAAAAAAATCACAGTATGCTTACATCCTTGCGGGGATTAGAACAAGAACAATTACTATTTTCTTCTTAGTTTTACAGTGTTAGAGATCTCTATTTATAAAATCAAAAGTTGTTAAACAGTGTTTATCTCCCCAAAAATAGAAATTCTCCTAAATAAAAATAAACCCTTAAGAAAAATATTACACAATTGCCTTTTTCGTAATCTTAGAAAATTTGAACCAGCGGGCTCCGCTGTGCCTACGGAATACAAAACATATACACAACAAGATGTTCATATATTTAGGTTTCGACACACAGAGAGTTAGAGAGAGAGAGAGGAGCATAATTTACACACATGGAAATAGGGGCATACCCTTATTCATCAAGTACACGTAATTTTATTCATCAAGTCCACAGTCAATAATAGCTAGCGAAGCGAAGGAACCAGCTTGCTAAGTTGGTTGAAGTCTGTGACTATAGATACACTACATGGGTTCAATACCCTCCCTTACCCACCAATTATATATGAATAGGTCCCGAAAATACCTAATTTACTTCAAACAACAAAAAATGTTCGAGATTAACATGGTAAACCTCATTTGCAACTAGCATTAACTTTCTCAGTCACGGCATAGTTTGCAATTGCTTTGGAAAATAACCATGGGGCAGTAGGACCAATAAGAGAAGCACTGGCCTCAAACTTGTCATCATCTGCTTCTAAAACAATAGTTGATTTGATAATGCATGAATTAGCGTCTTTCTCTATGATCTTGAAGATGAACTCGTACAAATCAAACCCAAGGTCAAGATATCCACCTTCGATCATTTGGACCACCTTCAGACGCTTCTCGTCATCAATCGTCACAAACTTCTCTTTCCATGATCGAGGCCCTGGGGCCCCTAAGACCACCATATAAGCACCGTTATTGAATAAGAGAAAAAGAAACTAAACTTAAGCATATATGCCCCAAATTATAACTTATTATCTAAAAATTAGGATTGATTGAAGGAATAGTATTTCTCTATGTAGTTCTGTCTAAAGTCATGTTTTTTTTTTTCTTAATTTGAATTGTTAATGTTCATTCTACAACATTAAATCTTGTTCTTGTTGGTCTTCCGCTCATTTGTTTAGATCAAATGCTAATAGAAATTTGGTGGTTTAATTTATATTTGAATTTCTAAATAATTTTAACATATCCATGTCTTAGCGTATCAAATGCTAATAGAAATTTGGCCAACGTGTTGTCATATATGGGTAAAATGTTTCGGAATGAGTTGATTTTTGGTGAGGATGATCTTTATGATGAGGAGATCATCCTGACCAAAAATAAGTCGTTCCGAAACTTTTATCCCTAATTTACAAGTTGAAGATTTGTGGACCATCCATTTTTCTTGTAAATCACATTTAATGGGGTTAGAAGTTTCAAAGAGGTCATCCTTACCAAAAATCAGCCCATTCTAAAATTTCTAATCCATATAAGGCAAAACACAGTTGGTCAAATAGTGGGTTGTATAAAGGAATCCATTCTGGGCCAAAATTTATTTTATGTGGGTTAGAAGTTTTGGAATGAGCTGATTTTTTTGTGAGAATGATGTCCTCACCATGGACATTATCCTCACAAAAAATCATCCCATTCTAAAACTTCTAACCTCATCAAAAGTGAAGTACAAATTAACAATAAAATATGATGGTCCGCAATTCTTCAACTTGTATACTAGGGTTAAAAGCTTCCAACTGGGTTAATTTTTTGTGAGGATGATCTCCTTGCTATGGATTGGTCCGAATGATACACATATTTAATTTCCAAAACTTGAACATGAAAATCTCGTAGGTTTCCAGGTGACGATCTCAGGATTAATTTAAAATCACGATCTTGCAGGTTTCCTACTTTTAGTGAGATCATCACTATATATACAAGCGAGATTGTCACTTGAAAAACCTGCGATCTCGCACACTCATGTTTTTTGAATTAAAATGAGCAGTTGGCCGGAATCAAAATTTTATCATATTCGGCTCACACGAAATGGTAATTTACCCTTAGAATTTCAACCCATTACAGGTTCAAATTAGGCATGGATTAAACTCTACTTAGCAAAAAAAATAATAATAATAATAATGGATTAAACTCAAGCCACCTCTCAACTAAATCAACATAAACAGGATAAGAGACTCTAAATACAAACATAAGCATACCTGCTGCGAGACCGATGTCTAAAACTGTACCAGCACTTCCATCACCTTCTATGACATCTATCTTCTCAAATAAAGTGGGTAGTCGGGTGATGAGGAGACTGGCCAGTTTCGGTGAGCGAAAAACAGCCCAAACATCGTTGGCTGGAGCGCTTACCTCGAACTGGGTCGACACTTCTCCATGCATTTTATTGCTCTCTTAGGAGTAATGCAAAGCTCTTTCACAGAGGTTTCTAAGCAAAGCTATTCAAGTCTTGGATGAAAGAGTCCCTTAGAATTTGCTTCTTATTTATAACTCTAAATGAACACATGGTTGCGTCAGAAAATATGCAATTATTGTTCTTGTTAATATAATAAATAAAATTGGTTACTTGATAAGGATTTATGAGAAAAGACAATAACGAGAAATTCATCATGTAATTTTGGAATCTTGAACAATTCAACGATTTGACTAGGGTGAGTCGGAATGAACTCAGAGGAAACTACCTGTTTACCAATGTGACTCAGGATCCACTGGATGGAAAACGAGAAGGGTAAATTACACTTTCACCCCCTGTGATTTGGCATAATTCTATGTCAACCTCCTAACATTTTGATAATAGTATCACTTGCCATCTATCAAACAGTTAAAAGAATGAGTTTTTACTTTTTGTAAAGACAATTTTACCTTTTTTTTCTTAAATGTTATTTTTTTATTAAAAAGAATTCTCCCTATGATCAAATAGGTTCATGTATGAGAGTGTAGATGCTTATACACGGACATTTTTGTAGTGTTTTTAAAATTTTATTTTATTTTTATATAAAAAAGAAAAAGGTAAATAGTAAAATAACATCTAAATTTTCACATTTTATGTGAGAGGGGTGGTAAGTGCAATTGTCAAAATGTTAGGAGGTCAAAGTGTAATTTACCCAAAGAAAAATATGTATTATCAAGATTTCATCATTGGCATAATTCCTTGTGAATAGAAATTTGAATAATTTTCTAAAATTATATTTTAAAAAATCATTTAATATGTTATCTACATAATAACCTTACTTAATATTTAAATTATAAAAAATCCCAAAATGATAAAATATGATAGAAATTTGATTATCTATTTGAAAATTTTGAAATAAGTTTTTAAAAGAATTATTGTTGAGAACAAATTTCATTGAACTACCTTGAGATTAGTGAAAAAAGATCGTAAATGATTTTGGTAAAAAATATAGAATATAGATCTCAGTGTTTTCCTCTAATTAATGGTCAAATACAAAAATGAAGATAGTAATGTGTGTAGCTTCTTTTCTTTCTTTTGGATTGCGACATGATCGACTAAAAATGTTGCTTTGATGATGAATTTATTGTACTTAATCTTCTATAAAGTCTGTGTGAATTTCTTCTTTACATGTATTGCACTTATTTAACTAAGAAGGGTTTCTTGACTTCTAGAGAAGGGCTTTAGATTTGATTGTTCGACATATAGATTATCAATTAAAAATAAATAACAAAATAAAGATCTTGGCAAGCAAGGATTAATCCACAGAGACAACATTAATCCAGTATTCTTTTTTACTTCCAATCCGATTTGGATTCACGTAACCAATTAAAAAATAATTTGCAAAAATAAACTATCTAAAAAAAAAACAAAATTAAATGAGTTAAAATACTGTGAAGAAGCGTCGATCGGTCTAATCCATCATTACAAGTTCTATTAATAATTTTATGATTCTCTATTTATCTCGATCCACTAAATAAATTTAATGTTTATAGATCGAAAAATTAAACGGTTATATTAAAAAAGAAATTCAAATTATGTGATTAACGCATTGAGTCAAGATTATAAGATAAATATTAAGTGTTCTCTATGAAATATGGTTTAGCTTGAATTTATTTAAGAATAAACCATCAAAACTGATAACAAATTATATTAATTCTGATAATATTTACTTAAAATATCATAATAAAACAATAAATCATTATTATGAGAATAGCAAGAGATTAATAGAAACTTGCTCAGACTTCTTCGATCGATCTAATGAAGAATTTAGCCAATAGTTATCGCAAAAACAATAAAAAAAAAGAAATATAAAAGCAAAAGAGAGAGTAAAATTGAGAGAATAGAAGTCTTTTTTTACTGCTCTTGATTTTGAAATTGATATAGTTTCTTCGATTACAACTTCTTCTTCAAACAAAAAGTTGAAAGAAAAATAAGAACTAAAATTACAAAAAAAAAAACTAGATATACATTTACAAATCTCCCTATTTTACATATATCCTTTAAACTCTGATATGGTCTTTTATTTATAGAGACCATATTAGGATTTTTAGGATTCGGGACCTTTCTATAAATACAAAAATTTCAAAACCCTACTTCAATACGAAGTATTTGTAGCTACCAAGCTTCTGTGTAAATCTTGAGGAATTCCATGCACTGTTCACCGTGCTGCTCTATCCAACCTAGGCATTGCTATCCATGTGAGCCCAATTGACATGCATTTTGATCCTTGATTTTGTTTCAAATCCTGGATTGTAATGGTATCTTCGGATTTTACTAAATCTCCTTAAAACTTTGCGACTTTTTCTGTTACACATAAATAACCACAATTAGGTTCAAAGTATAGAATTCTAATGGAAATCAATAATAAATATGAATTAACAATAAATTATATCTAATTAGAGAATTTAATATATAATTTATCCGTAAAGTCTATTTAATTTGGATTTTAGAAATCACTTTCTAGACCTTTATCATTGATCTCCCTTTAATTGGAGTCTGAATCTCTTGAAGAACTTTGTTTTGTTTTTGGAAAAAGGTAGGAGAACTTCTTCTTTTTTAGAGAGAAAACTTCTGTCTTTTGAGAGAAAATGATCTAAATCCACTCCAAATGAGGGGGACTTTGGTATTTATAGGCTTAGGGTCAGAAAATATTTTCAAATATGCCCCCAGCTTAACTAGATTTTACATAATCGATTTATTGAGTCATGTACTTTATCTATGAAAATCCAAACCATATGAGGCCCGTCCCAATCAATGAGTCCTAGTTTAGACTTTGGAGTACAATTTTATTTTAAAGGCTTTCGTTAGCTTAGAAAGCGACGGGGGCCCATTTAAATTTTGTTGCGTACGATAATAAAAAAATGTTAATAACGCATAAATCCTAATTTTGTAATCCATGTGCATTGTACATGACACCGACTACTTATATTTATGAATTTTTCTCAAATCTTATCCGGTAAAGAATTATTTTATAATTTCATATTTTAATTCCTAAGTTTATAATACATATGCATTTGCTGATGCCACCAACTAGTTATATATAAAACTTATAGATTTAAATATTTTTCTTGTAAAAGAAAATATTTTTAATTTTGGAATTTTAAATCCTAATACATGTGCATTGGCACATACGCCAATAAGTACTATTCAAACAATATAGACTTTTCTCTAATCTTATCTTGCGAAAGATTAAAATTTAATATTTTAAATCCTAATTTTGTAATACATGTGCATTTGCACGTGACACTGACTAGTTATATTTAAAAATTATTTATTTTTATCAAAATTCTATCTTTTGTAAGAAATATTTTAAATCCTAATTTTTATTTTATACATGTGCATTTGCTCATGCCACCGGCTAGCTATAGTTATAAATTTTACATTTTTCTCAAAATCTTATATTGTAAGAGAAACATTTTAAAATTTGGTATTTTAAAAGGATTTAGGCTTACCTAATCACACCACCAAAAGTTTAGGGTCTTAATCCCATAGTTTAGTTGATTGACATATTGTAATATGCCATTGAAACCATGGTTTCGATTGTCTTTTATTTGGAATTGATTAGAGTTGGATCTAAAATGGAGCCTATTTAATAGGAGTCAAAACTATAGTTGGCAATTCGGTGGATGGGAAAAAAATAATACGGAAATAAATTGAGCACCATTCGGAATAGCGATGCACCGGTTTGCTAGAAAATTCGACGAAAAAATGTAGGATGGTAAAAATACAATATGGTAAAAATTCGGATATATATAACATCTGATATGACCTAACAATTCTAATCTACTAATCAAATTATCAATACCTAAATTAAAAATATCTTAAGTAAACAATCCACAATCACATTCATCCAATAAAATATATATTCGAAATTAAAGATTTAATTTTAATCCATCAAATTATCAATGTAAATGAAAAGTATAAAACATGATATACTAATTAATGTCAAAATCATCATGTCCCACGGTGATGAACGGGTAAACTCCACAATGGGCAAATGGGGGCAATTTTCAACTTAAGATTTTTGAAGTGAGAACTGAGAATAGGGAAATAAGAAGTATTTTATTAAAATATTTATGGAATTTACGTACAAATCGCAATCTAGTCGTTGGGATTCAAAGATTCGCGAATTAATCCGAATCTTTGAAATTAACGGTAATTTTGATCGAGAAGAGTTTTATTCATCAAATTCGCGAATCAATCGTGAATTTACTTACTATCAGAACAATTACGTTGGGCCTCGAGGGATTTTAAACTGCATGATCCTTAATTGGGCTGGCTTTTGGGCCTCTCTAATTGGATTATCTGAATTATGATGCAATGTTTCAATCAGGAAAGACAGAGAGTTGCTATTAGTACCCCAACTTTTACTTATTACACAACAATCAATTTATTAAATTATTTGACACCCCAAGTAAAGATTTAAACTCACTATTAAAACATTACAAAAGTTTGGCTCAATTTATTATCTCAACATTACAAAACACTATAACACTCATTCAAACAATTTCAGCAGTTGTCCACAATTAGGATTAGCCTCATATAAAATTTTAAACCTAAAAAATTGAATAATAATACAATGTGTGTGTGTGTGTGTGTGTGTGTGTGTGAGAGAGAGAGAGAGACAGGAAGAGAGAGTTTCTATTGGTACTGATACCCCAACTTCAACTTATTCTCAACCATTCACTTAGGTTTTTCACTTTTAATTGGGATGTAATAAGTAAAAGTTGGACTGCCAATAGTACTTCTCTTGAAATATTGCTTGACATTTGGAGATAATTTGAAACATTCTATATTTCATGAGTCAATGTTTTGGGGTGTACCACAGAAACATTCAGAAACGATAAGAGACTCTGAACCATTAATAAAATGAAGCTTGTTTAGGTTAAACACATCCCTTAAGAAGAACCTCCAAGCCATGGAGGTCCAGGAATTTCAAACATCTCTATGGGTTTGGGCTTAAGTTGGGCCACCCGTGTTGGTTTGGTCCTGTTTGGCTGGACTCAAACTGAGGTTCTCCAAGGCCTACTTTCATGGTGATATAATTAAATAAAAAAGAATGGTAATGAATTGACGTGGCAAGAGCACAGAACCACAGATTTTTTTCCTCAGGATACACAAGGAAAAAGATCTGCGGTTTTGTGCCTTTGCCACATCAGCCGCGTACAGATCACGTATGATTTACTGCATGCATTCATCATTAATCTAAATAAAATATGAGTAATGATAACCTGACATGCTGACTAATGATGTTGATGTGGTATTGTCCAGAACCATAGATCTTTTTCCTTGTGTATCCCATGAAAAAGATCTATGGTTCTGTGCACTGCCACATCAACAACATCAGTTGTTTTGTCCGTTTTAGTATGTGAGTTTATCTTTACTCAAAAAATAAAATTATGGTTAATTTGGACATGTCCATGATCCATCCAGGTTCTTCTATGACAGACTAACAAAATGACTGGAATACCCTTGTCTTTAATCTCTTGCCAAAAAAGGATTAAATAATCAAAAGAAATAAACATTTATTCATTTTCTTCTCATTGAATTAGACGATAAAATATTTAATAATGGAGAAAAAGAGTTGTGATAAATGATTAAGGACATTTAGCATAAAAATTTCATAGGTTTACGATAATGGTAAAAAGGGCCACTTTTTTTTAATACTCAAAATAAGACTATTTACTATAGCAACTCATGTTTTTGAAAAGAAATGCCCCCAACTACAATTTCTTTCGTAAATCCTTAAAGAATATTGTTATAAATTGTAATTTTCTCCCTTCCTACCTTTTATACCATTGAAATAGAGGGAAATCTCCCCATTCTCTATATCAAAACCCACCAAATAGCCATAGGAGTTTACTAATGAAGCTCTAGCTTTGAGGAACGATAGTGCATCTTTTAGATTTGTCCATTCTCATGATCTATTAGAACATTTCTCCACATGTTACCACTCTTTCCTCTCTTTCTTTCGGTTAATTTTATGAACTATACCTAAATTTTTTTGTAAAATCATTGAGTTTTTTGCTACCAATTTCCATTTATATAACTATGAAGAAAGCATATACCAAGGTTGCCAAGAATGTATAAGCGATTTTAAAATGAATGAAAAAAAGAGAGAGAGTGATAGCATTTGGTGGAAAGCTCCCATAGACCGTGAATCGAATATAAGAGTGGACATATCTACAAGATTCACTATCGTTCCTCAAAATTAGAACCTCGTTGGTGAGCTCCCATGACTATTTGATGAGTTTTAGTATAGAGCATGAGCATGACCATGTCCCTTTCTATTTCGATGGGAGGGAGGAAGTTACAATTTTTTTAAAAAATATTTTTTGAGGGATCACTAAAGAAATTGCAGGGTTGGGGCATTGCTGTCAAAAAATGTGAGTTATTATAGTAAATGATCCTATTTTGAGTATTAAAAAAAATAACTATTTTATGTCATTGCCATAAACCTATGGAATTAAACACTCCATGTTTGAAGATGGAGGTAGGGTATCAAGGGTTTTTGCTAAGAATAATGATTTTCTCGCGTCTCTCTGGCATACATACGCCCATGTGACATGTGCTAAAAACATATATTCTTTCCTTGGGATATACAACTGCACATATTTATTAAACATATATTCTTCCCTTTTTTCCGTAGTGATATATAGTGTCTGATCACACCACATAAGTAAGCCTTATCAATCTTATCCATCCATATATCCTAAACACTATACATGACAGTTGTTTCAATCCATTTCACTTTTGATCCCCTCGTTTTCTGAAGTAAACTTGTGCCCTAGCACTCCTCATAATTCATCTCAATTGACATTGCTTTATTTGGTCACTATTTTTCAAGTTAAAGTCATCTCAATTGGCACTACAAAATTTTAGGTTTTTAGCGGGGGTCAAAAACCGTCGCAAATACCAAAAAACCGCCACTATTATTAATAGTGATGGCCACGTGTAACGCCATTACAGGTGGCGTCGCTAAAAACCATATTAAGCCCTATGGTGACGGTCAAAAACCGTCGCTAATTATTGTATTACCGTCGCTATAGATGTAAATGAGGCCTATAGTGACGGTTAAAAACCGCCGCTAATTAATTGTATTACCGTCGCTATAGATAATTTCTTTTATTTTAAAATTATTTGTAATTAAATACCTATTAATTAAACACAATTACTTAACAATCTTTGGATACAATGCACTTATAATCAACCAGAACTAATTAACTTTAGAAATTCTCATATATTACAAAGGAGTACATAGTAAGTAACTTTTGATCTCAAGTCTCAACCAAACAAAGCACCAACCTCATTACAACAACTCTATAAAAATAAAAAAAAAATTAAAAAAAATAAAAACCCTCTCCTCTTTGTAGACTCTTAGATTACAACATCAATTTTAACTTACAACATAAAACCTAGTAAAAGCATAAAAGCAAATGTGAATAAGAACACAAGTTCTTTTATCAGGACCTTCAAATGGTTCCCAGGTGCCGTTTAAATCGTTGTGCTTTAAATTCCTACCATCACATTTTCAAACTATCAACTTCCAAACATTTATCTATATATTATGAGGATACATATAGTTCATTTAAGTAGATTTGCAATTTCTTCTTTTTTTTCCTTGTATGGTAATTATAACAACCAAATTCGGATTCGACAGTTATGCAATGGGGTTCGATTCAGTTTAATTTGGACAAATCAAGAAAAAAAATTCGCAAAAATTTTGGGGATTGTACAAAGCCTCATAAGATCTATGGCACATGTTCCAACTTGTACCAAAGATCATGGAAAATCTAGCCCACAACATGTAATAACATATGCATTGCACTTAGATTCATTTGTGAACTATTTCACATTATTTTGAGAGTCGGCAGATACTTACATTGTTTGTAATTGAGGGGAACTGAACAGGTGATGCGGTACTTCTCCTCGAAGTTGAGTGTCTTCCATGGCCCTGCATGACAAGATTTGTAACTTCAAGAAAACAGATTGAAACCTTCTTTTTTGTAAGAGATCTTGTGAGATGTAGAGGGAGAGAGATACATGTGGTCAAGGACTTAAATATAACAAGCACTATCATGGAGATAACACATGACTCGTTGCAGCGGATTCCCACCCAATTATCACCACAAGGATCTGAACCCACCCAATTTGGTGGAGTGTTCTCCCATACATCCTTCAAGGAGTTTAGAGCAGCAACTACACAAGGAGAAGCAAAAGAGTGTACACTATAAGCCTAGTCACATAAAACTGAATTGGATCAATCAAAACCAAGTATGGATCACTGATTAGATCTTAAGATAAATGCCCATGGGATTGTCTTCGGAGTCAAGACTCTGATTCAGCAAAATGTCTGGCATAACAATTACATATACTTAATCAAATTGGCAAGTTTTTCTTTGTATCAAATGCATTCTCAACAGTATACAAAGTATGATCTAATAACACAAACCATACCATATTTGAATTCTCTAATGGATAATTGATGACAAACTAGAGACGATAATAATACTACATACCATCCGACATGTCAGTCACCACCATTACAGCCGAGAGTTGGAGTATAAGAGCAAGCAGTGAGGCATGGATTGTTCAGTCCATTGGTCGAATAAACATCCTGAAAATCATTGTATTTGATTGGTTGGTAAACATTCTTCAAAAAATACATCTATTACAATTGCTTTTGGCATATAACCAATTCTAAAAAACAAAATCATTTCAACCAATAATGATTTCTACAGGCCCATACAAAAGAAATTCTTTTTTCTAAAAAAAAATGAAAGCTGTAGCCCCTCATGTTTAAAAGAATACATATTTGATAGGTTCTTGTTTAACAGAATATTAAACCAATTATAGGTATAATACTTCAAAACAGAATATTAAAATAATATAAAATACTTCAAAATGGGCTTACATGAGTCCGATAATTCAGTTTTATCTGTAAATACCATTTTGATGGCACCTTGACTATGTCTCTGATTACCCAAATAACATGCAAGTTATTATGACACCATGAACAGTCCCCGATTAAGCTATTAGCTCAATCCCATTCAAAAGTCATAGAAGAAAAATTAAGTCAATTTTGTTGACAAGGAGCACTTCATCTAAGAAGTAATCGATACCAACTTAAGCATGCAAGTCTTTCAAAAACCTAGTGGGGAGTCAGTACTTGTGGAAAAGCATGTATTAACATGGAAAAGCAAGCAGAGATAAGTAAATACACCAAGTTGTGCAGTCAGTTGACCAGACAAACCCGCATTTCCAAAATCACTAAAACAAGACATGTGAAGATAATCAGATTCACCATCATGTATGCTATACCAATCATAAGCATTTAATATTGCAAAAGTGGTACAATAAAAAGTTGGTAAAAATACATGGCATAGATAGAAAGAAGTAATATTCTTTAAGGGATGAAGTACTTGCTGAAAAAGGAGTTACACCACTTAGTAAATGGTATAAGGTAATTCCAGCACTCCATACATCAGATTCAGGTCCATAATTCTTTTTCAACACCTCCGGTGCATCATAATAGGAACTTCCAACTGGATTAGAGAAAGTGTCCCCTAAAAGGAGAAAAAAAGAAGAAAGAAAATTAGCTCTAAATTGTGTTGGAAGTTATGAACCTATAGTGTACTAGGTAACCACATTGTAATCCCGAATCACAATTCTTAGTCGCGTGGTACTACAATTATAAATATTAAATCCATTTGATCCAAGTCCAAGAAGATTTTAGAAGAAAAGAAAGAAAGAAAGAAATGGATTCATTTTGAAACAAGATGAGGCACAAGAATTCCATAAACTTTGAAGCACAACGCAACTTGTTTTCTATTGGTTCAAAGATTTTGCTTTCAGATGGCTTGTAAGGTCATAGGGTCTTGATAACTGAAAATTTTATTAAGAGAAAGAATGTTCACAGCAAAACAACAGAAAACCCAGATCTCAAGCATCACCAATCCTATTTTCTCCAAAACAGAACTCAACTAATGTTGACTTATTAGATTTCCACAAAAAACTCAAAAGTATTCAAAGAATTAACAGATGATGGAAGCCAACATAAACAAATCATTCAAATTAATTATGAATTTAGTACTATTTTGGTTCAAAATTCTACCCACTAAACCTCCCAATTCAAAGATTCAAAAGCATCATCAACCCATAATGAACTAAATCGAATTCCTACAAAAAGATTATGCCAACTTAACCACATCAAAACAAAAAAGATGACACAAAAAATTATCCAACAGAACCTAGAATCAAGAACTAAAAACAGAGAAAATTTGGCAATAATGAACCAAATTGATTTTAGCAATACTGATATTGTACAAATTAAAAAGAAAATAAATTTCTGCGAGACACAAAATTTTCAGAAAGAACTAAAATGTGAATATTTATTTAAAAAATTTATACAACATCAAGGGATCTATAAAGTTTCAGATCAAATGATTAGATCCTATGGAAACTAAGAAAGTACCAATACCAGCTAGGAACCAAAATATGAGGAAATGATACAAACCCGCGTTGTAGCTAAAGCAAGGGAAGATGATTCCTGTGCTACAATTGGCTTGGAACTAGTAAAATTGAGTTTTGCTGCACCATTGGTGGATGCACCAGCAGAAGTTGAAAAAGGAACACCTGTAAAACAAGTTGGATGATAAAAAATAAATACTTCAGCAATGAAGCCTCTATATTCCAGTAGGTCTAGGATACCAAGCATTTCAAGAAATATGCAAGTGATTAAGAAGCAAAGGGCATCACCGAGTAGGGAATCAAACAATCAGACACCAAAGAAAAAAATATTTATATCAAGTAACCAACTTTACAGAAACAAGGTTTCTTTACTCTTACCAATCTCATCTTTTCAAGTATTTCCCCAAAACTTAATACCTTAAGCTCTGCTTCATCAGTCTACAAAATGAAACTTAGTGAGAAAAGTTCCCTACCAGATTTTTAATCATATAGCTGGTTTTACACTTATGAAACTTGTGGGAATTTCAGTATCGAAGTTTAATGCCCAAAGTCCACATATGGTGTACCAAGAATTGGAAATCTATGCTTCTACACTGTTTTTATTAAGTGATTGTGTTTACAAATGTTTGTGTTGTTTCTAGGTTTGTTGTAGTAAAAAAAGAGACTCTTAATTGGTTTTAAGAGGATCAGAGTCTAATAGGTTATAGGAGCAATATTAAGGTTTTGTTCTAAACTAGATGCACATGATCTCACAAGTATATGCAGAAATTGAATAACAGAATTGTCGTCATGTACCACCTTCATGTCAACTACTAACCTCACCTTGCTTGCCTAGCAAATTAGTCATTCCATAGTCCAATAGATCTTTTAAAGAATAGACTAATCATATGAGAATAAATATAAGTCCCATTCCACATGTCAGTACTCAATATCGACTATCATTTTAGGGACTAGAATGAGTGGTAGTGGCAACTACAATTGCTTTGCCAAGAGCTGCTGCTAGTATTGCATGACTAGAGGCAAAAGTATATATTGCCATAAGAATGGGAATCCCAAAATGAAATTTTCCTGTAGAATACCTTTGTGGCATGGCAAATCCATCAGATATACATACCATGTGCCAGAACAAGTTTTGACACAAACTTTTGTTATCATAGATATTTCAAGAAGGACATCATACACCAAATCCACAAGACACATACTTATTGGAATATGATTGCATTGTGGTTCTGTAAACCTTAGAAATTTTGCTTGCTTAACATCCAAACACAGATTTTAATGATTTTGATGCCACATATTTTATATAGAGGTTTGTCACCTCAACATCTAATACTGTGAAACAGGCTATTTCACTAAATTATTTAAAAGACCATGCAATTGCAAAGTGTTAAGAGAATAAGATGCATCGCAATAGACACATGAGGTATTATATCTTTGTCAATTCTCGAATATTTATCGGGCTATGTCAAAATCACCAAAAAAAGAGAAAAAAAAAAAGAGAAGGATGGTTGCACCCAACCTAACCACCCAATTAAATTTGATACTTTGGGCATTGTAAGAAAAGTTGATGTGCTTCGAAATTCTCTATTTTTGTTTTAGAAAATAAGACATTATGCTGGAGTAACAAGTATTGAAATTAGAGTCATGCTAGAGTAACATTGAAATTGATATTGTTTCACACAGAACCATAGATGCTTCTCACCTCATATTTCAATGAAAAGTATTTATGGTTCTGTACACATCCATATCAGCAATGTATGAAACGATGTCAATTTCAATGTTACTTCAGCCTTTTCCTTCAAATTAATCCAATTTGTGGCATGCCCCAAGGGTGTCAAAGGGTACTCAAATGTAGTTGGAACCAATTATGTGGTTTTTGGATAGTGGATTGTTGTTTCACTTATAACTTGTTTCTAAGGTTACTAAATGGTCTAATTAAATATTAATCAAGAAGATACTTAGGAATAAATGTACTATTAACTAAAAGTAGAATCCAAGGTTAATGTAAAATCTGTTTTTACTTTCTTCGAGAATATAGAGAGCAACACTGTGTGAATTCTTTATTTTTTCACTTTGGCTTAAAATCATCAATCTTACACTGGTTGGCAATGTGGATGTAATTCACAATAAGAAGACAATCACTAAAAACTAAAAAAATTCTTCATATCCAGTACCCTACTTATCAAGCATTTGGAGGATCACTTGTGGTTCCAACTTCTAAGGATCTCATACCTAGAATCAGGTCGATAAGCACCCAAACCGATGTCATATTTAAGATAATTGAAGTATTTGGCCTTGGATTGACTTGTTATTAGGAAAATGATGAGTCAGACTGGTTTCTATAGAAAGAACATCACCTAATTACATGAGAAACCCCAGAAATTGCATAATTTTCATTCAAAAAACTTTAAATTGGTTAGTTGAACCCATCTCATAATCAAAATCGAATACAATACATGATAACTTACAGAAAAAATAAAGGAAACATTCATTGTTATAGGAATCATACATCGTTCTGCGATTTGGATTCTCAAAACCTCAAAGATCTACGAAATTTGCGATTTCGATTATCAAAACCTCAGAGAATGTGAAGAGGAGATGAGACGAACTAGAGAGAGAGAGAGAGAGAGAGAGAGAGAGAAATACCTGTAAGAGGGAAAGATTTCCTCCATACATCGAAACCCTAGATGTAGAGGAGATGAGACGAAGTTTTACAAAATTTCGATGATACAGGGAGAGAGAGGTTTTTCGCGAAATTTGTTAGTTTTCGCGCGCAGATAGGTTTTAATTTCTATTTGACCGTGTTCTATAGTGGCGCCTATTTTGGCCGTCGCTAAACATCTGCCGCTAAATGTAAGCATTTTTGTTGTGTGGCATTTCTTTATTTTGTCTTCCATAGTCTTATAAGCTATTATTTTCTATGATTGTGTTATTTCTTGATTGCACAATATTAAGCTCTATAAAATCTATGTAGTTTAATATATAATTGATTTTTTATACTTTATGATCCCTTACGCAGAATATGGTGAAACTAAACAAAAGAATTAAAGAAAATCAAAAAATAATCTAGCTTAGCTTAGATTTGAAGAACGGAGTATAAGATAAATATTTTTTTACTTCTACAAATATCCTTAATGATCTCACACAATAATACACTTTGCTAAAATTTGTATGTTAGATGCAAAAAAAAAAAAAGGTTGTATCAGAGACAGTAGCTAACTAGCCCCATTCTCTATCTCCAGCGATCTTAGAGGGAGTAAGGGGGCGTTTGTTTAAGTTCGTGAAATTCTTATTTTGGATTGTAATGATCAAATTATAGAAACTGATTTTCAGAATTCAAAAACTTGTTAGCCCACATTGTTTCTAGAGCGAAATACTACTTTCAAAATCTAAAGTTACATTCCTGTTGACCTCATTTCTGCAGTTATGATATGAAATACTATATGCCTAAATGTGAAAATGATACTTTAATGCAAAATTACAAAAAATGGATTCTGAAAGTAAAAGAAATAGGTCTGCCATTCATTTTTTTATTTTAGCTGATCTCTTATTATGATTATGGTAGAATTGCTTTGTAATGAAAATCTAACGTAAAATAGGATTTCAAAATCAGAAAAAGACACTGATTAGATTCTAGAATCCGATTCAAACACTGTTAGTATTCGACAAGTTCAAGACAATGATCTTTTGCATATAATATTATTGAAAGATCGCTAATACCATCGCCGCCGCCACCACCACCACAACTTTGCAAGTTTATAGAATTATTTAAAAAAAAAAAAAAAATTAAGATATGTGAAAAAAGAAACAGCGAAGAAGAAAAAAATCGCAGTATGCTTCGGATTTTACATAATCAATTTAAATGGTATTTGGTTATTGATTTGACCAATTTTAATGATTTTTAGACTTAACCAAAGGCCAACCCATTTGTTGGGTGTATGGGCCAATACTTATTGCGGATCACTTGGATTTGTTTGATCATGAGCTTTATCTGTAAAAATCCAAATCCAAACCATACGAAGCTCATCCAATCAATGACCATGCATTCGTCATTTTTATGATTATGGTAGAAAACCTTTGTAATTAAAATCAAACAAAAAATAGGATTCCAAAATCAGAAAGTGGATACTGATTTAGATTCTAGAATCCGATTCAAACACTCTCTTAGTATTCATCAAGCTCAAGATAATGATCTTTTGCATATATTATTATTGAAAGATCGCTAATACCATCAACATCACCACTACCACCATGCACCACCACAACTTTGCATGTTTATAGAATTATTTAACAAACAAACTCCAGATGTGTGAAAAAAGAAACAGCGAAGACGAAAAAAATCACAGTATGCTTACATCCTCGTGCGGATTAAAACAAGAACAATTACTATTTTTTTTCTTAGTTTTACAGTCTTAGAGATCTCTATTTATAAAATCAAAAGTTATTAAACAGTGTTTATCTCCCCTAAAATAGAAATTCTCCAAAATAAAAATAAAAATAAAAAACCATTAAAAAAAATATTATACAATTGCCTTTTTCATAATCCTAGAATATTTGAGCCAGCGAGCTCCGTTGTGCCTACGGAATACAAGACATATACACAACAAGATATTCATATATTTAGGTTTCCACACACAGAGAGTTAGAGAGAGAGAGTACCATTATTTACACACATGGAAATAGGAGCATAATCTTATTCATCAAGTACACTTACATAAAGACGTAATTTTATTCATCAAGTCCACTGTCTAGCGAAACGAAGGAACCAGCTTGCTAAGTTGGTCGAAGTCTGTGACTATAGATACACTACATGGGCTCAAAACCCTCCCTCACCCACCAATTATTTATGAATAGATCCCGAAAATACCTAATTTACTTCAAACAACAGAAAATGTTCGAGATTAACAAGGTAAACCTCATTTGCAACTAGCATTAACTTTCTCAGTCACGACATAGTTTGCAATTGCTTTGGAAGATAACCATGGGGCAGTAGGACCAATAAGAGAAGCACTGGCCTCAAACTTGTCATCATCAGCTTCTAAAACAATAGTTGATTTGATAATGCATGAATTAGCGTCTTTCTCTATGATCTTGAAGATGAACTTGTACAAATCAAACCCAAGGTCAAGATATCCACCTTCGATCATTTGGACCACCTTCATACGCTTCTCGTCATCAATCGTCACAAACTTCTCTTTCCATGATCGAAGCTCCGGGGCCCCTAAGACCACCATAGAAGCACCGTTATTGAATGAGAGAAAAAGAAATTAAACTTAAGCATATATGCCCCAAATTATAACTTACTATCTAAAAATTAGGATTGATTTATATAGTTCTGTCTGAAGTCATGTTTTTTTTTTTTTTTTTGTTAATTTGAGTTGTTAATGTTCATTCTACAACATTATTTCTTGTTCTTGTTGGTCTTCCACTCATTTGTTTAGATCAAATGCTAATAGAAATTTGGTGGTTTAATTTATATTTGAATTTCTAAATAATTTTAACATATCCATGTCTTAACATATCAAATGCTAATAGAAATTTGGCCAAACGTGTTGTCATATATGGGTTAGAAGTTTCGGAATGGGTTGAGGAGATCATCCTCACCAAAAATCAGCCCATTCTAAAATTTCTAATCCATATAGGGCAAAACACAGTTGGTCAAAGAGTGGGCTGTATATAGGAATCTATTCAGGAACCAAAATTTATTTTATGTGGGTTAGAAGTTTTGGAATGGACTGGTTTTTTGTGAGAATGATATCCTCGCCATGGAGATTATCCTCACAAAAAATCATCTCATTCTGAAAGTTCTAACCTCATCAAAAGTGAAGTACAAATTAACAATAAAATATGACGGTCCACAATTGTTCAACTTGTATACCAGGGTTAAAAGCTTCCGATTGGGTTAATTTTTTTGTGAGGATGATCTCCTTGCTATGGATTGGTCCGAATGATATACATATTTAATTTCCAAAACTTGATCATGAAAATCTCGCAGGTTTCCAGGTGACGATCTCAGGTTTAATTTAAAATCACGATCTTGAAGGTTTCCTACTTTTAGTGAGATCATCACTATATATACCAGCGAGATTGTCACTTGAAAAACCTGCGATCTCGCACACTAACGTTTTTTGAATTAAAATGAACAGTTAGCCGGAATCAAAATTTTATCATATTCGACTCACACAAAATGGTAATTTACCCTTAGAATTTCAACCCATTACAGGTTCAAATTAGGCATGGATTAAACTCTACTTAGCAAAATAATAATAATAATAATAATAATGGATTAAACTCAAGCCACCTCTCAACGAAATCAACATAAACAGGATAAGAGACTCTAAATACAAACATAAGCATACCTGCTGCGAGACCGATGTCTAAAACTGTACCAGCACTTCCATCACCTTCTATGACATCTAACTTCTCAATTAAAGTCGGTAGTAGAGTGATGAGGAGACTGGCTAGTTTCGGTGAGCGAAAAACAGCCCAAACATCGTTGGCTGGAGCGCTTACCTCGAACTGGGTCGACACTTCTCCATGCATTTTATTGCTCTCTTAGGAGTAATGCAAAGCTCTTTCGCAGTAGTTTCTAAGCAAAGCTATTCAAGTCTTAGATGAAAGATTCCCTTAGAATTTTAATAAACACATGGTTGCGTCAGAAAATATGCAATTATTGTTCTTGTTAATATAATAAATAAAATTGGTTACTTGATAAGGATTTATGAGAAAAGACAATAATGAGAAATTCATCATGTAATTTTGGAATCTTGAACAATTCAACGATTTGACTAGGGTGAGTCGGAATGAACTCAGAGGAAACTACCTGTTTTCCAATGTGACTCAGGATCCACTTGGATGGAAAATGAGAAGGGTAAATTACACTTTCACCCCCTGTGATTTGGCATAATTCTATGTCAACCTCCTAACATTTTGATAATAGTAGTTAGTTACTTACCTCCCTTTCATCCACTTGCCATCTATCAAACAGTTAAAAGAATGAGTTTTTACTTTTTGTAAAGACAATTTTACCGTTTTTTATTTTTAAATGTTATTTTTTTATTAAAAAAAGTTCCCCCTATGATCAAATAGGTTCATGTGTGAGAGTGTAGATGCTTATACACTGACATTTTTGTAGTGTTTTTAAAATTTTATTTTATTTTTATATAAAAAAGAAAAAGGTAAATAGTAAAATAACATCTAAATTTTCACATTTTATGTGAGAGGGGTGGTAAGTGCAATTGTCAAAATGTTAGGAGGTCAAAGTGTAATTTACCCAAAGAAAAATATGTATTATCAAGATTTCATCATTGGCATAATTCCTTGTGAATAGAAATTTGAATAATTTTCTAAAATTATATTTTAAAAAATCATTTAATATGTTATCTACAAAATCACCTTACTTAATATTTAAATTACAAAAAATCCCAAAATGATAAAATATGATAGAAATTTGATTATCTATTTGAAAATTTTGAAATAAGTTTTTAAAAAAATTATTGTTGAGAACAAATTTCATAGAACTACCTTGAGATTAGTGAAAAAAGATCGTAAATGATTTTGTTAAAAAATATAGAATATAGATCTCAGTGTTTTCCTCTAATTAATGGTCAAATACAAAAATGAAGATAGTAATGTGTGTAGCTTCTTTTTTTTCCTCTGGACTGCGTGCGTGATTGACTAAAAAGGTTGCTTTGATGATGAATTTATTGTGCTTGATCGTCTATAAAGTCTTTGTGTGAATTTCTTCTTTACATGTATCGCACTTATTCAACTGAGAAAGATTTCTTGACTTCTAGAGAAGAGCTTTAGACTTGATTGTTCGACATATAGATTATCAATTAAAAATAAATAACAAAATAAAGATCTTGGCAAGCAAGGATTAATCCATATAGACAACATTAATCCAGTATTCTTTTTTACTTCCAATCCGATTTGGATTCACGTAACCAATTAAAAAATAATTTGCAAGAATAAACTATCTAAAAAAATACAAAATTAAATGAGTTAAAATACTATGAAAAAGCATAGATCGGTCTAATCCATCATTACAAGTTCTATTAATAGTTTTATGATTCTCTATTTATCTCGATCCACTAAACAAAGTTATCTTTTATAGATCGAAAAATTAAACGGTTATATTAAAAAGAAATTCAAATTATGTGATTAACGCATTAAGTCAAGATTATAAGATAAATATTAAGTGTTCTCTATGAAGTATGATTTAGCTTGAATTTATTTAAGAATAAACCATCAAAACTGATAACAAATTATATTAATTTTGATAATATTTACTTAAAATATCATAATAAAACAATAAAGCATTATTATGAGAATAGCAAGAGACTAATAGAAACTTGCTCAGATTTCTTCGATCGATCTAACGAAGAATTTAGCCAATAGTTATCACAAAATCATAAAGAAAAGAAATATAAAAGAAAAAGAGAGAGTAAAGTTGAGAGAATAGAAGTCTTCTTTTACTGCTCTTGATTTTGAAATCGATATAATTTCTTCAATTACAACTTCTTCTTCAAACAAAAATCTGAAAGAAAAATATAAACTAAAATTACTAAAAAAATCTAGATATACATTTACAAATCTCCCTATTTTACATATATCCTTTAAACTCTGGTCTGGTCTCTTATTTATAGAGACCATATTAGGATTTCTAGGATTCGGGACCTTTCTATAAATACAAAAATTTCAAAACCTTACTTCAATATAAAGTATTTGTAGCTACCAAGCTTCTATGTAAATCTTGAGGAATTCCATGCACTGTTCACCGTGCTGCTCTATCCAACCTAGGCATTGCTATCCATGTGAGCCCAATTGACATGCATTTTGATCCTTGATTTTGTTTCGAATCCTAGATCGTAGTGGTATCTTCGGATTTTTCTGATTCTACTTGAAACTTTGCGCCTTTCTCCTATTACACATAAATAACCACAATTAGGTTCAAAATACATAATTCTAATGGAAATCAATAATAAATAGAAACTAACAATAAATTATATCTAATTAGAGAATTTAATATATAATTTATCCGTAAAGTCTATGTAATTTGGATTTTAGAAACTACTTTCTAGACTTTTATCATTGATCTCCCTTTAATTGGAGTCTAAATCTCTTGAAGAACTTTGTTTTATTTTTAGAAGAGGGCTGGAGAGCTTCTTCTTCTTTAGAGAGAAAACTTCTGTCTTCTGAGAGAAAATGATCCAAATCCTCTCCAAATGAGGGGGGTTTTGGTGTTTATAAATTTAGGGTCAGAAAATATTTTCAAATATGCCCCCAGCTTAACCACATTTTACATAATCGATTTATTGAGTCATGTACTTTATCTATGAAAATCCAAACCATATGAGGCCCGTCCCAATCAATGAGTCCTAATTTAGACTTTTGAGTACAATTTTATTTTAAAGGCTTTCGTTAGCTTCGAAAGCGACGGGGGCCCATTTAAATTTTGTTGCGTACGATAAAAAAAATGTTAATAATGCATAAATCCTAATTTTGTAATACATGTGCATTGTACATGACACCGACTACTTATATTTATGAATTTTTCTCAAATCTTATCCGGTAAAGAAATATTTTATAATTTCATATTTTAATTCCTAAGTTTATAATACATATGCATTTGCTGATGCCACCAACTAGTTATATATAAAACTTATAGATTTAAATATTTTTCTTGTAAAGGAAAATATTTTTAAGTTTGGTATTCTAAATCCTAATACATGTGCATTGGCACATACGCCAATAAGTACTATTTAAACAATATAGACTTTTCTCTAATCTTATCTTGCAAAAGATTGAAATTTAATATTTTAAATCCTAATTTTGTAATACATGTGCATTTGCACGTGACACTGACTAGTTATATTTAAAAATTATTTGTTTTTCTCAAAATTCTATTTTTTGTAAGAAATATTTTAAATCCTAATTTTTTTTTTAATACATGTGCATTTGCTCATGCCACCTACTAGGTATAGTTAAAAAATTTACATTTTTCTCAAAATCTTATATTGTAAAAGAAACATTCTAAAATTTGGTATTTTAAAAGGATTTAGGCTTACCTTATCACACCACCAAAAGTTTGGGGTCTTAATCCCATAGTTTAGTTGATTGACATATTGTAATATGCCATTGAAACCACGGTTTCGATTGCTTTTTATTTGGAATTGATTAGAGTTGGATCTAAAATGGAGCCTATTTAATAGGAGTCAAAACTATAGTTGGCAATTCGGTGGATGGGAAAAAAATAGTATGAAAATAAATTGGGCACCATTCGGAATAACGATGCACCGGTTTGCTAGAAAATTCGACGAAAAAACATAGGACGGTAAAAATACGATACGGTAAAAATTTGGATATATATAACATATGATATGACCTAACAATTCTAATCTACTAATCAAATTATCAATACCTAAATTAAAAATATCTTAAGTAAACAATCCACAATCATATTCATCCAATAAAATATATATTCGAAATTAAGGATTTAATTTTAATCCATCTAATTATCAATGTAAATGAAAAGAATAAAACATGATGTACTAATTAATATCAAAATCATCATGTCCCACGGTGACGAACGAGTAAACTCCACAATAGGCAAGTGGGGGCGATTTTCAACTTAAGGTTTTTGAAGTGAGAACTGAGAATAGGGAAATTAGAAGTATTTTATTAAAATATTTATGGAATATACGTATAAATCGCAATCTAGTCGTTGGGATTCAAAGATCCGCGAATTAATCCAAATCTTTGAAACCAACGGTAATTTTGATCGAGAAGAGTATTATTCATCAAATTTGCGAATCAATCGTGAATTTACTAACTATCAGAACAATTACATTGGGCGTCGAGGGATTTTAAACTGCATGACCCTTAATTGGGCTGGCTTTTGGGCCTCTCTAATTGGATTATCTGAATTATGATGCAATGTTTATATCAGGAAAGACAGAGAGTTGCTATTAGTACCCCAACTTTTACTTATTACACAACAATCAATTTATTAAATTATTTGACACCCCAATTAAAGATTTAAACACACTATTAAAACATTACAAAAGTTTGGCTCAATTTATTATCTCAACATTACAAAACACTATAACACTCATTCAAACAATTTCAGCAGTTGTCCACAATTAGGATTAGCCTCATATAAAATTTTAAACCTAAAAAATTGAATAATAATACAATGTGTGTGTGCCTGTGTGTGTGTGTGTGTGTGAGTGAGAGAGAGAGAGAGAGAGACAGAAAGAGAGAGTTTCTATTCGTACTATACCCCAACTTCAACTTATTCTCAACCATTCACTTAGGTTTTTCACTTTTAATTGGGATGTAATAAGTAAAAGTTGGAGTGCCAATAGTAGTTCTCTTGAAATATTGCTTGACATTTGGAGATAATTTGAAACATTCTATATTTCATGAGTCAATGTTTTGGGGTGTACCACAGAAGCATTCAGAAACGATAAGAGACTCTGAACCATTAATAAAATGAAGCTTGTTTAGGTTAAACACATCCCTTAAGAAGAACCTCCAAGCCATGGAGGTCCAGGAATTTCAAACATCTCTATGGGTTTGGGCTTAATGTGGGCCACCCGTGTTGGTTTGGTCCAGTTTGGCTGGGCTCAAACTGAGGTTTTCCAAGGCCTACATTCATGGTGATATAATTAAATAAAAAAGAGTGGTAATGAATTGACGTGGCAAGAGCACAGAACCACAGATTTTTTTCCTCAGGATACACAAGGAAAAAAGATCTGCGGTTATGTGCTTTGCCACATCAGCCGCATACAGACCTCGTATGATTTACTGCATGCAATCATCATTAATCTAAATAAAATATGAGTAATGATAAACTGACATGGTGACTGGTGAACATTTCAGATATCCTTTTACTAAGGTCTTCTATGAAAGACTAACAAAATGACTGGAATACCCTCATCTTTAATCTCTTGTCAAAAAAAACTAAATAATCAAAAGAAATAAACATATATTCATTTTCTTCTCATTGATCAATTAGACTATAAAATATTTAATAAAGAGTTGTGATCAAATGATTAAGGACATTTAGCATAAAAATTTCATAGGTTTACGACAATGGTAAAAAGGGCCACTTTTTTTTAATATTCAAAATAAGACTTTTTGAAAAGAAATGCCCCCACCTACAATTTCTTTAGTAAATCCTTAAAGAATATTGTTATAAATTGTAATTTTCTCCCTTCCTACCTTTTATACCATTGAAATAGAGGGAAATCTCCCCATTCTCTATATCAAAACCCACCAAATAGCCATTGGAGTTTACTAATGAATATTGACTTGGTCAACTAGATTTTTAATTTTTTGTTAAAAAATAATTATTTTATTAATAATTTAGATATTTTTATCAATATCCAACAATATACATCATACCTTCTTCAAACAATTAATTACTCCCGATCGTTTGTTAGATTAAGTCCATGTTTACGCTATTAGAATTCCATACTTCTAGGTCCACTTTAATGAGTGTACGGATTACAACTTTATAGAAATATAATTATGTGAGGGAGCTTTTTCTAGTCACCCTTAAAAAAATTTATTATTTTAAACTGAATTAAATATTTTGTCTCGTTCGAGATGAGATGACTCATACTAGTAAAGTTGGTGTAGTGGAGGATGAGACTAGGCGATATGATACTAAATTTAAAATCATGAAAATCAATGTGAAAATTATTGACTTTGATGAGAACAAATCATTAGTTTGAATATAGGATTGAATTAGTTTTGTTTTCGAGTCTAACTAGTTTGTGCCATAAGATCAAATGGATTCAAATAAAATTGGACGGTTTTAGAATCAATAGTTTGGTTTGATCGACAACAACCTTGATTTATCAACAAGAGTTTTTATTAACTCACCAACTTTACTTATGACAAACCAACATATAGGTAAACAATCATTTAATTTCAAAAGGATTGGTGTGTTGTTAGTAAAAGTTGGTGTGCCATTAGATTATTTCTTTATCAATATATGATCTATTGGCCGTGATAAGAAGACCTACGTAGAAAAAAATAATATTAGGAATCTTCCCAAAAACTTGGGAAATTTCCATTTTAGTGCACTGAAATGGGAATATTACAACTTTTAATACATGTTTCGATAAATCAACCTATCGTCATGTCAATTATCACTTATAATGCAATTGTTGAACAAAACAAAACAAAATAATAATAATAATTATAATAATATGAGATTGGAAATAATAGATTAAAAGTAAATTACAAAAGAGTTCAAAATTTTCCAAAATGACATTTTCTTTAGTTCACAGAAAAGACAATCGAAGATTTCACGAAATCTCAACCAATCACACTAAACCTTGTGGGTAGTTTGGTAAATTGGGGATATTCAATATACGTGGCTTATTGTGATTGGATTAATTCTATGAATTTCCGGATTTACTATTTTATTTCTCAATTACAAAACATAAGATATCTGATGTGTGACGTCCTTTTGGAATACTTTTGGACTACCAATCGCTAGGTGATCTTTGGACAATCCTAAGTACACGAGTTCAATGCCTATTAATCGTTTGACTGTTTATCTCATGTATTTAAAAAAAAAATAGCTAGACAGAAGTTGGAGAGACCTAGTGAAATATTAATTAACTAGACTTCAAGGGGGTAAAAGAGAAAAAATAATTAAATTAGAATGATATTATTAAATAATCTTTAGAGATGAGGGGGGGAGGTTAAAAGAAGAAATATTATAAAATTAGAAGGGTATTATTAAAGAAATGAAGGGGTGAGTGTTGAGGGTATTATCAAAGATCAAAAGGACAATTAAAGGTCAAAAAGATAGATTTTTCCATGTAAGTGCTATGATAGAAATCTCCTTATACTCATATAGAATGTACATGTGATGGATGCATGTCTAGACTTGTCCTTAGGGGACGCTTGGAACTCATTGGATAAGTGATTGGTTCATTTGATCTTTCTTAAGTTTTGATTGATCAAACATGGACTATTGCAAAAATATATATTCTCCATGGATCAATAGGACTTAGTGAGGATTCACTACAAAAATGGCATTTTTTTGCGGCGGAAGGTTAACGGCGTTTTCTAAAAATCGCCTCTAATTATTGACCAACAACGGCGTTTGCAATAAAGCGCTGGGCATACAATACAACTAACGGCATTTCTATAAAAACGCCGTTAATTAATTCGATGAATTTATAAATACATAACAAATGAGTTAACGGCGGTTATTAAGTGCCGTTAATACATAGGAAACAACGGCCGTTTCTCGATAACCGCTAGGAATACAATAGAATTAACGGCGTTTCTATAGAAATGCCGCTAATTAATTCGATAAATTTTTAAATACATAACGAATGCTTTTACGGCGGTTATAAAGTGCCGTTAATACATAGGAAACAACGGCCATTTCTCGATAACCGCTAGGAATACAATAGAATTAACGGCGTTTCTATAGAAATGCCGCTAATTAATTCGATAAATTTTTAAATACCTAACGAATGCTTTTACGGCGGTTATTAAGTGCCGTTAATATAGAAGAAACAACGGCAATTTCTGGATAACCGCTAGGAATACAGTAGAATTAACGGCGTTTCTATAGAAATGCCGCTAATTAATTCGATAAATTTTTAAATGCATAACGAATGCTTTTACGGCGGTAATAAAGTGCCGTTAATACATAGGAAACAACGGCCATTTCTCGATAACCGCTAGGAATACAATAGAATTAACGGCGTTTCTATAGAAATGCCGCTAATTAATTCGATAAATTTTTAAATACATAACGAATACTTGTACGGCGGTTACGAAGTGCCGTTAATACAGTGGAAACAACGGCAATTTCTATAGAAACGCCGTTAATTAATTCGATAAATTTTTAACTATGATTTAACGCGTTATTATGTGCTGCTAATATGCATGAAACAACGACATTGTTTATTAAACCGCTGGTAATACCATACGAATAACAATTTGTTTATAAAAACATTGTTAATTAATTCGATTAATTTTTAATGCATGAAAACGATATAACATCGATTATTATATGCCGTTAATACACATGAAACAACATCATTGTTTTATTAAAGCGCTGGTAATACCATACGAATAACGGCGTGTTTATAAAAACGTCGTTAATTAATTCGATTAATTTTTTATGCATAAAAACGATATAACATCGGTTAACTCAGCAGATCAACTGACTCAACTCCTCATCTCGATCGGGTCATCTCAAAAAATGAACCACATTGGGTCAAAAACTCAACCAATTTAATCGACTATATATGATATTTTTTAGGAGATGTATCTTAAAAATACTTATATGTTAAATATATTTATTTATTTTATCTGAGTAGACTTGCAAGTTTTTATCCTTTTGAATTAGTTGGACATTTGATTCGATTCAAGCTCTCGAGTTTAAAAACTGTGTAAAATTTCATGTTGATTAAATACACTTGAAAACCTGACTCGGTTTAGATTTTCATAGTTGAAAATTCGAATTCAAATTCGAAAAATCGAATATTATCAGAAATTTTTTGATATCGAATTCAAATTCGGATATTAACATTTTGAATCTGATAATATCCAATTTGAAGTAATATATAATATATATTATTTTATTTGATTAATTTTTTATATAAATACTATAATATATATTATTTTATTTATTAATTTTTTATATAAATAATATAATATATAATAATTATTTTTAGGGGACGATTCAGCAGCCCTAAAGTTTGCCAAGTTTGGTGCCAAACATTTTTTAAAATATGGGTTAGAAGCTTTGGAATGAGCTGATTTTTTGTGTGGATGATCTCTATGATGGGGAGATCATCCTCACCAAAAATCAGCCTATTCCAAACCTTCTAACCCCATCAAAAGTGATTTACAAAAATTGGACGGTCCACGATTCTTCAACTTGTAAACTAGGGTTAGAAGTTTCAAAATGAGCTGATTTTTTTTAAGGATGATCTCTACAGTGTAGAGATCATCCTCACAAAAAATCAGCCTATTCCAAAACTTCTGACCCCATCAAAAGTGATTTACAAAAAATGTTTGGCACCAAATTTGGTAAACTTTAGGACTGCCAAACCGCTCCCTTATTTTTAATAATGAAAAATTAATTGGATAAGGAAAAGTTATGTTTTTTTTTTTATATACAAATAATTCAAATTTGAATAGGATATTATCTTATATCCGATACGATAATCGGATTTGAATTTGGATAGAGTTTTAGAATATCCGTCAGATTCGAATCTGAATTCGGATTCGGATATTATTGCATCCGATCCGATAACCATCTGTTGACAGCCTTACATAGAGTTGAGTCTCAAACTCATTTAAATGGAGTAAAACAAGAGAATTTCTACCACCACACCAACTTTTGCTAACGTCACCCAATTCATATGTAAATCAGCCAAAGAGTTTGCTAATAGAGAGTTTGTATTAGAGGCGATGTTGTTGCAAAGCGCTGCCAAAAAGATGAAACTATTAGAGGCGATTTGCAAACCGCTGCCAAAAAGATGAAATCAGTGGCGTTTTTTGCGAAATCGACGACGAATCAGCATTTATTTTTGGCGCCAGCTTCGATTTTATTTCTTCTCTCCCTCTTACACTGTACGTCTCCTCTGTTTCATTCCATCTTCCTCTCGCACTCTCTCTCTGTCTATATCGCACTCTCTCTGTTTCACTCTCTCACTCTAACTCCCAATATCTCCTTCTCATACCCTCGTCATCTTTGTTACAGTTTTCATCGCTACAAAAGACGTAGTAGCTCAACTTGTTGCTGTTTTTTTACCAAGGCTCTGCAGATTTGAGGTTTGTGAAGATTTTGTTTTTTAAATCTCATTTATTTTGATAAATCTCATTTAAATCTCATTTATTTCGTCTTGAATGTTATTTTTTTCATGAATGTTGGAGTTTTGGTTCTTTTTCTTTATAGAACTATGAATTTTTTTCTTAATAGAACTATGTCCACAAGTATGTTATACTATTTATGATTTCAATCATCCAAAATATTTTAACAAATTATTAGATAAAAATAAATATTAAATTTATCAAATCCTGTAGGAATGTAGTGACCAATTTGCATGTTTTAATTTTTATTTTAAATGTATGTTTAGTTTATTTGGGAGATAATAAAACCCTTAGTACAGGGACATCATTAATGGAGATGAAATATTTAACGATGTGTTCAAGGAAGAAAAGATTATAGAAATGGAGGTACATAGGGACCATTGGACTCCAATCATGAAGGTCATATTCTTTTAATGGAATTGCATGTCTTGGATACCATTAATGAAGTATTTCGGGGATATTACAATAAAAATAAAAATAAAAATAAATTGATCGTGTTCCATTCGTTTTAAAAAGTAGTCCAATATCACAGACTTCTAGCATATCTTTTGTACATCATTATAACTTCAAATAACTATCTCTAACAACTATAATGATCATTTTAAATATTTTTGATGTATTGTTAACACCACATTCAATTGATCGTAAAATAAGGAGATTTTGATTATTTATGTCAATCAGTAGATAGAATCGTCCTTTTACTCAACAAGTTGAAAATGTGTGTATTCTGATCATTTAAAAATAAATGGTGTTATGGAGCCCATGACAATGTATAAAATGTGACCAATTTTGAAAATGTACAGTTTGAGAGAGTTTGCTCGAATTTAGGAGAGAAATGCAAGATCGACAAAAGACTTATTTAGTTTTCGAGGTACCATTTAGACACTCTAAAATAATAAATAGATTATGAATAGGAAAATGATGGACTGCCTGCATTGGACACTACGCTGAAGTGGCAATGCATAGAGAATCATTGATTTTTAAACTTGTATCTCAAGAAAATAAATCTATGCTTATCAGTATACTTCCAATGTAGGCAATGTATCACGACTCTGATGAATATTCCATTTGATAACATGTTTTAAATGCAATAGAATTCAAGGCGATATTTGATTCGCCTTACTTTGCATCTTTGATCAATAGAGTGTGGGGTAGCAACAATTAAGGGTTAAGTTTTATGGGATTTGTTCTGTTCTTGGTAATTTGATATTTAAAGATACCCAACTTCTAGTGGGTATTATTGAACTAGTTTTTTTCATGAATTTTGAAGTTTTTGTTCCTTTATCTTTATAGAATTATGTATTTCATTGGTAAAATTGTTACTTGGATGCTGGGTTTTGTGTAGAATCTTGAATTAGGTATGTTTATACAGGTTTTAGGAAATTTATGGATGAATTTTTTGATTTTTGATTAATAATTAAGGGTTAAGTTTTATGGGTTTTGTTCTGTTTATGGTAATTTGATATTTAAAGATACCCAACTTGTATTGGGTATTATTGTTTACTAGTTCATGTTATAGCGTAAACTTGGATCTATTTCTTGAGGGTTGGAATTTTCTTATTTGTTTGGTAATCTAAGTTATTGAAATTAAATTTGGAGGGTTAACAAGATTAATAAACCTATTGCCTCATTAGATGAAAGTGTAGATTATGCAATAGTGGATCAAAGAAGGATAACTTTATGTAAGCACCTAATCAGATTGTAAACTTTTTTTTTGGATAGATTGTAATCTTATTTCTCTTAATTCTAGATCTACTCGATAAATCTAGAATATATATAAACTTCATATTTTATTACACTTTCGTGCCCTATTGATTGCTTATAGAGCATAACCAATGACTTGTCAGATGGCCTGTCCAATGGCATGTCGGATGGCCTGCCTAATGGCTTGTCGGATGGCCTGTCAGATGGCCTACCAAATGGCCTGTCCAATGGCCTGTCGGATGACTTGCCTAATGGCATGTCGGATGGCCTGCCAAATGGCCTGGTCGGATGGCCTGCCTAATGGCTTGTCCAATGGCATGTTGGATGGCCTACCAAATGGCCTGTCAGATGACTTGCCTAATGGCATGTCGGATGGCCTGTTGGATGGCCTGCAAATAACCTTGCGGATGGCTTGCCAATACTACCTATTTTTGAAAATTTTAAAAATAATTAAGACAAAATTGGAATGTAAAACTTCATTCTCTTCTCTTTCCTTCTCGTCTCTCCACTTTTGGAGAGAACCAAATTTTACATTTTTTCATTCTCTTCCCCCCACTTAACAATCCAAACAGGAGAAAGGAAGAGAAAGTTGCATATTTTCTCTTCTCTTCTTTTTTCTCAATTCAAACAGACTGTTAATCACAATCTTCTGTAAGAGACTAATAAAATATAACTGACTTACCATTTTCTTTAACTTCTTGTCAATTTTTTTCCTAAAAACCTTTCGATCATGTTAAGTTATACACTTTACTTATGGTTAGAGGATAAGAACAAAATATATATAATTTTTTTATAATAAATAAACAGAAAGAATATATCGTACATACATGGATGGAGTCACACCATACATGAAACTTAATACATTCGATCTTACCCCCATTTTTTTATGAATTTCTTATTTCTGCGTTTCAGTGTTAATTTCTTTTACGGACAATGGATAAGAGTTGGATTCGAAAGTCAAGGTATGTTGATATTTCATATCATGATTGATTTGATGTCACCATATCATAATGTTGATGTATTGTTCGCATGAACTTGTTGAATGTGTTAGGATTAGTCAATAATATATCGAAGTGGTAAAAAGATTCATTCAGTTTGCTTTTGAACGTGGAGCCACTGTTGACGAGAAGTTGAAGTGTCCATGTTCTAAATGCAATAACGTGTACTACCAGAGCAAACAAAATGCATATGACCATATGATCTGTTACGGGTTCAACAAGAATTACACTAGATGGTTATTCCACGGTGAAGATATTGAGTCGTCATCATCTAGAGGCCAGAATTTAGATTCATATGATCGGTCAAACAATGCAATGAGAAATGAAAGTGGGGATGGAATGGAAGATCTATTGGATGATATTTTCAGAATGCCAAATGTAGAATGTAATGTAACTGGTAATCGTACAGAAATACCAAATAGTGAGGTAAACGTAGAAATTGAGAAATTTTACAAGTTGATAAACGATATGGAGAAAGAGTTGTATCCTGGTTGTACAAAATTCAACAAATTATCGTTCATAGTTAAACTATTTCACATCAAGTGCCTCAGTGGATGGAGCAACAAGTCATTTACAATGTTGCTTGACTTGTTGAGGGAGGTGCTCCCGAATGGGTCGACGTTGCCAGAAAATTTCAGTCAGACAAAAAAGATTATCTCAGATTTAGGTCTTGACTATAATAAGATACATGCGTGCCCTAACGATTGCATGATATATTGGAGAGAGACTAGCGAGAAACAAGTTTGTGACACATGTGGTGCTTCTAGATGGAAAATGGACGAAGATCAATCGAGAGGGAAAAGGAAAAAAAGTCCAGCTAAGATACTACGTTATTTTCCATTAAAACCAAGGCTACAAAGACTTTTTATGTCATCAAAGACAGCTTCTGACATGAGGTGGCATGATGAGTGTCGAACCAAAGATGGTCTTTTAAGGCATCCAGCAGACTCAATAGCATGGAGCCATTTTGATAATTGCAATCCGTCATTCGCTTTAGATGTTCGTAATGTTAGACTTGGGTTGGCTAGTGACGGTTTCAATCCGTTCAGAACTATGAGTATTAGTCACAGCACATGGCCTGTGATATTGATTCCATATAACTTGCCCCCATGGATGTGTATGAAACAGTCAAACATGATTTTGTCCATGTTAATCCCTGGTCCTACTGGTCCTGGAAACAACATAGATGTATATATGAGGCCTTTAGTGGAAGAATTGAAAGAATTATGGGAAAGTGGATTAATGACATATGACGCATCAAGAAATGAGACATTTCAGATGCGTGCAGCTTTGCTATGGACGATTAGTGACTTTCCTGGGTATGCGATGCTATCAGGTTGGAGTACAAAAGGAAAACTTGCATGTCCGATTTGCAATAAAGACACATGCAGTCGTTATTTGCGAAAAGGAAAAAAACATTGTTACATGGGACATCGTAAATTTTTACCACTGCAACACAGGTTTCGAAGAGATAAAAAATCATTCGATGGTACGATAGAAGATAGGTCCCGACCAGACTATGTGGCTGGATATGACATTGTAAACCTGTTGGATGGAATTGTATTCAAGTATGGAAAACACACTGCGAGAAAATGACAGAGACAAGCAAGAGAGGACATCATGCCATTTAATTGGAAGAAGTTGAGCATATTATTCAAATTACCATACTGGAGTACTAATTTATTGAGACACAATCTGGACGTGATGCATATTGAGAAGAATGTGTGTGATAATGTAATTGGTACGTTGTTAAATATAGAAGGCAAGTCGAAAGACAACTTAAAGGCTCGTCTAGACTTGGTAGAAATGGGCGTAAGGAACACACTTCACCCACAAATAGTGTCTTCAACAAATAAGGTGTATCTTCCAACTGCATGTTTTACAATGGACAAACATGAAAAAGAGTTGTTTTGTAAGGTACTGAAGAATATTAAGGTCCCAGATGGTTATTCTTCCAATATCGCCAGATGTGTTAATGTAAAAGAGCGTAAAATAACTGGTTTGAAGAGTCATGACTCACATGTCTTAATGCAACAATTATTGCCATTGGCGGTCAGACGATCACTGTCCAAGAATGTCATTGCAGTAATCATTGAATTGAGTAGTTTCTTTCGTGAATTATGTTCCAAGATATGTCATGTTCAGGAACTACATCGACTGGAAGAACGTATAATATTGACACTGTGTAGTTTAGAACGAATCTTCCCGCCTGCATTTTTTGATATTATGGTGCATCTGCCGATCCACTTGGCCGAAGAAGCAAGATTGGGTGGACCTGTTCAATATCGATGGATGTATCCCATTGAAAGGTGCACATTATTTACGAATTTAATACATTTTCTCGCCATCCTACCAATGAATTAAGTCACATATTTTTTATTTTTTGATATAGGTATTTGTACAGACTTAAGTCTTATGTACGTAACAGAGCTCAACCCGAAGGGTCAATAGCTGAAGGGTACTTGGCTGAGGAATGTCTGACATTTTGTTCGAGATATCTACATAATGTTGAGACAAGGTTGAATCGACCACTTAGGAATTACGACTATTCCACGATCGGAAGTATAGTGCCATTTCATTTAAGTGAATTGGAAAGGGAACAAGCACATCGTTACATATTGTTCAACAATGACAAAGTTACCAATTACATAGAGTAAGTTGATATTTTTGCGACACAATTAACATTATATACAAATGTAACATATTATACAATCTAACATGTGTAATACTTAATGGTTAAACAGACAACACATGCGATCGATTATGATGCAATTGCCACACACACGTGCTCATGACTTGCAGAAGTTACAGAATAAACAATTTACTAGTTGGTTCAAGAATCATGTAAGTGAGATAATTCAAAGTGCAATTACAACTCTATTACATTATTTTCAATAATGTAATAATATTGATTCTCTTTGGTTACTAATAGGTGCAATTGTTGAGGAAATCGAAAAATATCGTATCAGATGATATTACGAGCCTAAGCTTAGGTCCACAAAATATGGCGAAGAGGTATAAGGGGTATGTTTTGAATGGGTTTAGGTTTCGTATTTCAGACAAGGAGAAAGGTTGTAAATGTCAAAATAGTGGGATTGCAGTTACTGCATCTACTACAAGTTATGCAAGTAGTAGAGATCAAAGACCCGTAACAGGAAATGTAACATACTACGGACGTTTAACAGACATTATTGAGTTGACGTATTCTCCAAGTCTTCAGTTTGTACTGTTTAAGTGCGATTGGGTTGATGTTACTGCTATGGGTAGAGGAATAAGGGTTGATGAGCATGGGTTCACACTTGTGAATTTCAATCGATTATTATTACAATCGAGAGATGAACCATATGTCTTAGCTGCACAAGCACAAC
Source organism: Akebia trifoliata (assembly GCF_017979445.1). Taxonomy (NCBI): domain Eukaryota; kingdom Viridiplantae; phylum Streptophyta; class Magnoliopsida; order Ranunculales; family Lardizabalaceae; genus Akebia; species Akebia trifoliata. The sequence continues at coordinate 38,826,443 of NC_141385.1, read as the reverse complement.
AAGTATTCTATGTAGAAGATCCTATAGAATCAGATTGGCATGTTGTTGTGAAGGCTAAACCTAGAGACTTGTATGACATGAGTGTGGTGAATATTGATGAAGAAGAGGATATATGGGAACCTCAGCCATTTGGTATTTGTCAAGATAGAAATGTCATGGAACAAGGTGATGATGGTGATGTCATTTGGGTTAGAGATGATGTACCAGGAATTACTCTCGATGCACCTTCTCAATTGTTATTTGAACAACCCCCCCGTACAATCAATTCTGTTGATGGTTCAGACAATACTGACATTGAAGATTAAAAACTATACTCATGATTTGTTGTTTGTAAGGGTTCCACAATCAATCGAAACTTAGAATGTTAATTGGTATGCTTATTTGGATAGAAATGACTACTAATTATTTAATTTATTTTTCATATAATTTATTGTGTGCTAACTCTTTTGTTTATTGCATGTCTTAGATGGACCCTTCAGAGGATGAGTTTGATAATCTCGCACTGATGGTTATGAACCTGTCATGATGTGTAAGTAAAAAATTTATATTTATTTAATTTTTAGATATATAAACATAACATATCTGATAATCTGATATGTTTATTGTAGTTTGGCGACACATTCCCTACTCCACCGGGCTGTACGTTCCCAACTCCACCGAACTCATTGACACAGCTGCCAGATGATTGATTTGATGCGTTCTTTTGTTAGAAAAACTTCTAAATTAGTTAATTTTATTAGTTTTATTAAGTGAATTTTGTGTTTTGGATAATAGTGTATGATACTTGCTTTTTGAGATAAACTTATGATTCTGTTAGTTTGCTTACTTATGAAAAACTTATGATAATGGTCTGTAAATATTGAAAATTAGGATTGTGTCCATTACTAGCCTAAATAGATGAAATGGACTGGAAGATTTAGCAAATCAGTATGTATGGCATTCTCATCCTTTATGTGTGCTAGTTGTTTGCATGAAATGGATCACTACATAGACTTTTTTACCTACATATATTTTATGATTTCTTTTATAACTATTTTTTTTGTTAGCTAACCCCTTTTTAACTCCGCCAATGTAAAATTATATGTTTTACATTGCCGGTCCCAAGCCCGGATAAAGGAGGAGGGAAAAGGGTGGTCCCAAGCCCGGATGACTGTTGGAGCTGGAATTTCTGTTGTCAACTATTGATAGTGCAAGGCTTTTGGAGAGGTAACTATAACTTTGAAGTATCCAAGTATGATAGTTTAGAACATTTATAATGCTAGGACAGTTTAATGGTATTACTTGCTTATTCATTCCTTCTCTTACTACTTCAACTCTGTTGTTCATTTACATTTGCTGTAATGGTTTGGAAAATATAGTAATAGTTTGACCATAATATGTTTGATTTCTTTCTAAAAAGAAACAAATTTGCAGTAGAGCTTCTTAATGTAATTCTCAATAATCTTGGTTGGCTTTAGTTGAATGGTTATTGTAGTTATCCTTGTCCTTCTTTTGTGTATTGAATACAACTAATTTTCTCTAATAGAAAAGATAATGTTAAGTTAGGTCTTAACAAATTGATAGACATTTTCTTACTTCTGGTATGCTCAATTCCATCATTAATGCCTGATATGCTTATATGTGTGGGTTACTTTAACTCCGAAGTCCTTGGAAAAGTGCTCCAAAGTCTATTTCACCACAAGAAAGTTGACAAGAAAGTTGGTGTTTAAATTTATTTACTGAAGCAATCCATTTGCTGCATATGGTCCTCCTTATGCTCACATAGGAATAATTTCTACTAAATCATTAAGCAACATAATGCCGAACCTAAATTCATATAGTATTTGATATTATTAAAAGACTGTTGTCATATTACTTTTGATTTGGTAATTTCAACAGTGAGACCCAATTTAGAGTCTCTTCTGTTGTATAGTGCCTAAATTTAGGTCTTTACAAGCTTTAAGGATATACAAGCTTCCTCCAATATTCCAAGACAAATCCCAACTCACTAGTATTGCTGACAATACGAAAATCTCTCTCTCCATTCATTCCAACTTTATTGCTTTCTATAAGACGAGAACTTTTTGTTTTGAATGCATGTTGACACTAAGCAAAATAGTGTCAAGACAGAAAATTTCCCTTGTATTATACTTGTAA